>NC_136511.1:86863865-86966365 GCF_053919585.1 Euprymna scolopes | reverse complement strand
AAATTAAGTTTAGTTTGTTTTTTCTCAAGAGTCGTCCATTTTTCCCCATTCAAACAGATTCGCGCCATAAGTAAAATTGCTAGAAGTAATAGACTGGATCATATTTGATAACAATGGTGCAAAATAAAGGGGATGGGTGTTCTTTAGATCAGTCTATTTGTGCGTCTAGCAAAGAAAACGCAGGCAAACTAAGTAGATATAGACATTTATATAGATATAGTTATAGATATTTATATAGATATACCGATGCAAATATTGGAAGGCTATTTTTCCCTTCCCTACAGATCCTTCTTCAGAAAAAAGGTGCTGCTACAATTTCTCAATTCTATTGTTATTTTCATGGTAAGTGCCCGACTGAGCTTCAATCTCCTATTAAATATTCACAGTTAAAACTCGTCTAGCTATAATCAACACAAAGAATATTTCTTCCTTTTTCTGTCTACCTTAAACTAAACGGGACTTTTATCTACAAAATTTGTTTCGAAGAAGTCCCCATCTGTAGAATACGATAGTGCAAGGTTACTTTACAGCTGAATACAACATGGGCGTTTTCAAGATCAATGTGAACAAATTCTTGTTGAGCCGTTAATCTAAACGGTCAAATTCTGGTCATTTAACTCATCGTTACTTATCCTTTCAAGTCGTTGTTCATCGCAAATTGACAATTCCATTAATCTGTATCCTCCAGTTCCCTTTAGGCATCAATAAGGAGTGGCACATAGTGTTATTCTTATATATAAAAATGTGTCAGGTGAACCAGTAAACATCTCAACATCAGCAACATCTCTCATAGGGATGTTGGACTTATGTAAAAAACAGATATTTGAAGCAGAGTCTGGAAAGCGTCTATATTCGCCGATACTCTTCGTATAGAATAAAAGTATATCTCAACGGGGTCATTACTGGTAAATATTTACTGACGGCCAAATCAGATAACAGACGCGAATATTCCCGTGTTTTCGTGGATGAGTTGATATGTGTGTTTGTTTGTGTGCGATTAGTGCACCTCGCGTGTGCCTCAACATGTAATACAAAGAACTGATCAATTATGGTAGCCATTTTTTTTTATTTTCTATGCAACTTAGTATCTCTAAGCGAGGCTTTGTCTGTCGGTCTGTCAATCACATTGCCACACTTCAGATTGACGTAGCATTTTCATCGCCAAATGTAAATATTCAGTGGATGAATCCCATTTGAGATGTGTATATTCATTTAGAATTTTTGCCAGTTTGAACACTTAGTTTGGGGGTATCATTTTATTGATTTGTGATATTTCAGCTTTTAATACCATTTCATCGCTACACCTAGAGACTGATTAGATGTTTCTTATATTAATATACGTCCTAGCATTCTTGTAAACAGTTGTTGTCATCGCTCGGTCAAACTTGAATCTGTAATGAAATATCTGTTTTTCACGCTTATGTTTGAAATATTATTTTTGGATCTATGCCTCGCTTAGATTTTAAAAATGTTTACGTTTTAAATATGATTTTTGTAGGTTTGTTATACTTCAGTGTGAAGTAGTATTCAAATTTCCAAGAGCGCACCTTAAACAAACTATATTTCCGAACAGATGTTGTTGTTAGCGGTGGTGGTGATGATGGTGTTGGTGTGTGTGCGTGTGTTAATGTGTATGCGTATACATTCAATTGGGTGCACTGAGGTCACGCCATAAATGAGCTACAAGACTGACGTTTGGAGTGTTGTTTTTTTAGTGGATGCAATTAAAATCAATATGATTGACTGCAAAGATTACACGGGTGGCTTTGTATACGATAAATAACATCAAACAATATTTTATTCGAGCTATCAAAATTATCTGTTGATTTTTCGGTCGTGAGTAGAGATTTTATTGAGTCGATTACTTTATTCTCACGTTCCAATTTAACTATACAGATATTGCTTCATAATGTATCTATAATATATGATGTACACACTCGTTATTAAGACCAACGCGCACGTCATCTTTGCTCTCGATCGATTACAATTTATTTTGGGGGTGTTTTTCGTATAAACATTATATATATATATATTTTTTTTCTTATATATATTTTTTTTATCTATATAGTCTTTCTTATATATATTGATTCGATACATCAAAACTACATATATGTTTAGATGTGTGTGTGTGTGTGCGTGTATAATTACGCACATGGGTAACATAGCGAACAAAAGTGAGAAAAGAAGTAGCTGTAGTCGCCATTCAGCAAGACTACTTCATAGCTCGTACCCGGGATTTGGGGCGACAGCGCTCTTCTCGCGGGTTCAGTTGTAGTTAAAGCTCGAAAGAAATGCTACCCTTCGTCTTATAACTTCCGCAATTCACCAGTCATATTTCCACAGTCGAAATTCATTTAAAAGATTCGATGTTCCAATATTTTTTAAACTATTCCTTTCATTCGAAAATGAGAAACTTAGTATATTACTCTGTAACACAAGCGGATATATATATAAAAAAAGGTAAAGTCTGAAGGGTAGACTACTTTGCACAGAGCAGAAGAACAATTACTGAACTAATTTGTATCATAATACTCATTGAAAAACACTTAAAGTTATATAATATGGAATAATTCAGAAATAAACAAGATAGCATGGCGTTTTAAAAAGTTACGCAAGAAACTTCTTGGTTCATACAATGAGTTTTCTTGTACATTGAATTTTTTACTAATTTCTACTAAATTGTTTATAAACGAAGACTTAACGTAATTGCAGCGATGAATTGCTAAATAAATTATTTCGCTTTAAACCTCCTTTGCATTCATTTTCATAATTACGCTCCATTAGAGTTTTATTTCACACACAACCAAATAAATTGATTTCAATGAATACCGACATTTCGCTCAATAGTGTCTCATGAGAAATTATTTTAGAGCTATTTTGGGGTTATAAAATTCTTACAAGGAATCTATACGAGACCAAGGTTATATTTAAAAGCCTTGTAACAAAATAAATTACAGCCCATGAACACGTACAATAAGTTTGTACAATTTTCTTTTTTTGCTTAAACTTGAATTTAATATATTTTCAATCCCAATAATTTCATACAAGCTCTATCTTGTGGAACTAATTGATCCTGCATTTCATAAACAAATTCGGATTAATTTTTACAGGTAATTCTAAGGTAAGTTATTTCGAAGCAATTTTAAATGAAGTTATCAAATTATTAATATAATGTATGTACGTCTAAGTTAACCAATGCAAGGTTGTGTCAATATCTTGTACTAATGGTAAATTCAAAACGTCCTCTTTAAATGTTACAAACGATCATTTTTATATAGTGCTTTTTATATTAGTCGCAAATTTAACTAATTTACGTAGTACTTTTGAAAAAGGATTTGTATTAATCATCATATTTTATTATTTTTAATTAAATAATTGTTGTGTGTTTTAATATAACATATCGTTTGGTTTAGTATAAGTGTTTTCCTGAACAAATGATGTTCAAATGTTTCTGTTTATAGAGGGAACAATTTATTTTCCATAAATTTAAACCTATTTCTAAATTTTAAAGGGAATGGATTTGTTTAGGCTTACATTGAAAAAAAAACTTTTTATGGAATTTACAATTTTGCTAATGTTTCTCTTTTGTTCTCTCTCTCTCTCTCTCTCTCTCTCTCTATATATATATATATATATATATATATATATATATATATATTCATCGACATACAGTACTGTTTCGCTGTATCATAGCTCATCCGTTCGGCTAGACAAGCAACTACCTTAAGCCAGGGTCGAAAATTGACCGCCCAAATGACAGATGGAGCTCCTAACCATTGCGCTATGCAGGAAGTGAATTAACAATGATGTGACATTGTCCAAATGCCTACGCTCAATTTGTTTGCACATCGTGAAACAAAGAGAAAGAAAGAGAGAGAGATAGACAAAAAGAGAGAGATTGTATTTTTAAGACTACCGATTTGTTATTACAGAGGAAGGACAGGAAATTTCTAATTTATTCAAATATTTTCCAGGAATCATATGTTAATATTAATATTAATTTCAGAAATTATTAATAGCAATCACACTAATGGATATTGCCATGCTTTTGTACCAATTATGGACAGAGAATTTCAATAAGTAGTTGATAACGGACGTTTCTAAGCTGAAAATGAAAGGATGGCACACACACACACACACACACGCACACACACACACACACACACACACACACACATATATATATATATATAAGCAGAGATTTTTTGTTTTAAATATAAATGTACAGTTCTACATGATTGTCTGCTGAGTCGAGTTAATGATAATATTAGAAGACTGAATTGGATCCATTATCGAAACAGAAGGCAAAACATGTTCGATGCTTGTTCATAAAGTATTCATCCTATGATTCATTTTGGCTATTATAAATTTATACTGTGTCCCTCCTTCTACTACTACTTATATATAAGGTATTTAATCTAAAAGCTATACATTACAGTGTTGGTTCAGTGTACTCAGGTTTGATTGGTTTCACAATGCAGAGTACGCTGTGGAAACCAGCTCATACTGCGACAACGCCTCTACAGTCTCATTTAGTAGGCTTAGATAGACAAAACAAATAAAAATGTGAGATGAGTCTTCGCTTATTTAACGGTGCTAAAGAGTCTTATACTTTAAAGCGGCTTCCACATCAGACTGAACAATGAAACCTCGATGCCCCAATCTACAGAGTAATTTGCATTATTTTTTAATAAATACTTCAATCTTGTTGTTTTTCAACTGATTTATTATACATTCTGTCTCTCTCCCTCATATATATATATATATATATATATATATATATATATATATATATATATATATATACTCATTGTAAAGGTCCCTGTGAGAGGACTTTATAGTGACGAAAATTTGCAAAATACCTAACGTTACCTCTCCTGAACCAAAGTTGCGTGGGTTTAGTGGCAAAAGAAGTCCAGATCAACTGAAAACAATGCAAAAATAAATCAAAGAAAACCAAGTCCATCCTGCTATTTAAGTAATAGTTTGTAAGAAGTTTATCTGGATTCATTTTTTTCATAGTCTATAAGTTGAAGTGTGTTAATAACTTCACCAGAACTTGAAGCCAGCGCATCAGACAACATTTATTGAAACAAATTTCATCCATAACAGTAGACCTTGCACATTGAAAGAATTCGATATACTTTCAGATAAAACCTATACATATTTAATAGGGACTTACCTTAACACAGGTGTGCAGTTTTATCGTCGATCTGACCGTTAGATTTCGTTTCTACCCTATATGTTAGTATATATTAGGAATGAACTTCTGGCTAGCTAGAAACAAATTTCAACTCTTTAAATTTCAACGAAATTTAAATTTCACGAAATTTTGTTTACTTGCCATTTAAAATATTTTTGTAATTGGTTCATTTAAAATGTACAGGGAAATACTTTTACACTGTGTTTGTGGGCGGGGGGGTGACGGTTTTTTAAATGATATTGCAATTAATTACATGGTAGTTGATTTCACTCATAGTACATGTACCCCGAACAAAGAAATTAAATAAATTTTTCATAGCATTATTTTTTCTATTACATGATTTACAATTTGAAATGCTATTGACAAAAACTTCATATTTACTTCCTGACAAGATCAAAGATAGAAAATGTCGTTCTAATGTCGAGAATATCCAGCTGCAATAGGAGATACTCAGATTTGGAATAAAAATAGAACTTGCCTCCTTCTAGAAAGACTTTTCATTCTCTTACTAAGTGTAGAATAAACTAAGTTAAGCATCAGAACAGATACCACACTTTCATCCGCTTATTCAAACTTTTATGAGGATCTTTGGATAATTACGACGTAAGAATATATAAAACTAATATATTAGAACAGTTTCTATATTTCCTTACGAATATTAAAACGAAGATAGAATGCTATAAAACTTATTGTCAGTATTTCTTATTCAAATTTTGATATCATGACATAATTTGAAAAGTTGCCTAAAATTTAAAGCTTAAGATTAGTCTTAGGAAAACGGAAATTCAGCGAGTTTTGTTTAATTACTGTCTCTGATAAAATTTCATTCATGGATTTTCAAACGAGAAGCGTCGCTCATACGGCTAAAAATCCGTAAAAGCTTTTTAAACTTCTCTAAAGAAACTGAAATTTGGAGAATATTTATCGATTCATATCTAATACACATTTTTATGCTTAGAAGAAAATGATAGGTATTTGAAATTTCCTGCAGACCCCATTTTCATATTAGATGCCTAAAACTAAAATGAACTAAATATAACCCACCAAGAAACTCTTACCCCTAGGATACGTGTTCTAAAATCCATAATGATCAGTAAAATTAGTTTAAGAGTGCATTTTGTACATATAAATACATAATCATTTACACAGGGCTAATTTATATATAAATATATAAAATAAAATACGCATCAAGTGCGCTTGAAACCAAATCACAACGTAATATTAGCAAAATAAACAAATATTTTACTTGTTTGAAATTTATCACAACTATATTTCAGAGGTAGACCCAATCATGTTGTTTGTTTCTTTTTTTTTCCTTCTCTTCTTCCTTGCCATGCTGTAAATTTGGAGAAAGAAGTCTGTATAGAGCTGCCCGTTGTATCTGGCCGTTGTATTTTGAAATGTTTGAACTGTGCGTAGGTAACGCGAGAATAACGTCAAGAATGAATTTATATCGTCATTCTTGACGATGTATATATATATATATATATATATATATATATATATATATATATATATATATATATATATATATATATATATATATATTGACAGAGTACAAAATAGGCTTCGTGGCCTAGTGGGTGATGCCCTTTTCTCTTCCCTGCAACCTCTCTCCCACAGAAGAGACATTGCGAGCCTGTCTTTGTTTTATCGTTACTACCATGGTAGGTGCTCGTCTGAACTCCAATCTCTGGTCCCCCCCTCGCCAATCTTTCACGATAAACACCCGCCTAGTTGAAACCACTGTCAATGATTTTCCCCACTCCTTATCTGTGCCAAAATCAAAACGTAGATTCCATGAACAAAGGTTCTTTCTTAGAAGTGCACGCCTGTGGAACTCTGTTCCGGTTGCCTGTTTCCCACCTGACTACAACCTGGATGTCTTCAAGTCCAATGTGAACAAATTCCTGATGAACCGCCTCCTTAAGTAAGACACTTTATCAAATCTCCAACACTAACGTACTGTACACACAATAACCCTTATCCCCGAGTGGTTTCCGAGCCTTGATAAGTGGTGACAACGTTGTAATATATATATTGTGTGTCTGTGTGTGTACGTGTTCTTGTGCGTGTTTTACCTTACACATGTATATACAGTTTCCAATATTTCAACATTAATTGGATTCGACAATCGCTCTTCAAATAAATATGTTCAGTATGCATCAATCGTTCATATTTTTATACATGACAAATTTCTATACATTCTCATACGAATTTTGCATTTCCACTTGAAAAAGTCTAATTTGACAAGAATACAAAAAAACGCATCAGTATGAAAAGATAAGTAACTGCTTTTCAATGCGATTTGCATGACAATAATTGATGTGTTATTTTGTTTTACTTTTTGTTTGAATTTTAGAAATGCAGTATTGTATATATGCATATATATATATATATATATATATATATATATATATATATATGCGATGCTGTCTCCGTAGATCCGATTGACTCTAATGCTAAGTTTTAAATACGATCAGTTACCCCATTGTAAAATACGCTTAAATATAATATTTTCATTTATGCACATTTCGTGCTTATCATAGAGTCAATTCTCATGGATTATTATATCGAAACTAATATATAGTATTGCCCCTGGCGTTGCTCAGTCATAAAATTTATGCAGATTTTGTATTTATTATTATAGATTCAATACTGTATTGATTATTATATTGTACCACATATATAGTGTTGATTTCAAATATTTTTAATACACTTGGGTGCCGTTAGCTAGAATCGAAACCAAAATATATAACTATTCAGCCTTATTTGTTATCGCCTGGCATAAATCCATACGTATACAAAAACTTAAAAAAATACCGTTGTTAAAATATAAATGCATATTTGCGCATTCCTAGAAAGAACATGTTTAGTCGACTTACGCCTGCCAAGTGCCATTTATTTTAAATATGGACTCCTTAGCAGCTATTTTTAACAGCTAAAGACCAAATCGAATTTATTCCAAGGGTTCAAATCCCTATATATAAAGTTCCAAGTCTGTAGACCAAAAATTGACTAAGTAGTTCAATAGCGACCATTCATCAGAAAGCAGAAAGAGAGAGATGGGGAGGGGGAGGGAGAGAGAGGGTAATGTCGGTTTGTCACGTTGAACTATGATAAAACTACATTGGGAAAAATATTGCGACAATACTGTGTGATTTAGATTATAGGGGGGCATTTAAAACAAATAATGAAATAAAAAATAAAGAAGAAAAAAGGGCATATTTCATAACATGACATGTCAATGTCTTTGAAAGATACGCCGATTCTACAGATAAATCTAAACAAATTATTCAAAGAATATTGTAAAATTCAGAAAAATGAAAATTTAATATGCCTTTCTTAGATGCCCATAACTGCTTCACTGCCAGATATATCGGAATTGTGTATGGTCGTTATTGGAACTGCCCACTTAAGCAACGCAAGCGAGGTAAATTATATAAATGTGTGCGTGTATGTGCGTGTGTGTGCGTGCGTGTGCGTGCGTAGCATGTATGGTAGTTGTTCTGTAAATGTTAATCCAATTAAACCCCACTTTATAAGATAGTGGCCAATGTATTATAGTAAGCTAATCAAGAACCTTGATTCCAGTAAAGCAACTGGCCCTGACGGCATCCCAATTATAGTGTTAAAAAAGCTTCAACCAGAACTTGCTCCCATACTTACGAAACTGTTTAAGCGCTGCCTTAAGGAGAAGTGCTTTCCGACTCCCTGGAAGACCTCGTCACTTTGCCCTGTATTTAAGAATTCAGGTGATAAGTCATCTCCCTCTCATTACGGACCAAAAAGCCTCCTGTGTGTTATGAGTAAGTTGCTGGAATCAATATTAAATAGAGAAATAGTCAACCACCTCAGCAGAAACAACCTTCTTAGAGACACACAATATGGTTTCCGCTCTGCAAGATCTACCGCTGGAAAGATGGTGGGATCCTTCTACCGCTCCAGAAGATATCTCACTACTGATGCAATTCTCTATCTATATAAAAGCCAAGTACGTCCAAGGATGGAATACTGCTGCCATATCTGGGCAGGAGCTGCTAAAAATAGCCTATCATGCCTTGACAGAGTATAAAATAGACTTCATGGCTTAGTGGGGGATGCCCTTTTCTCTACCCTGCAACCTTTCTCCCACAGAAGAGACGTTGCAAGCCTATCTTTGTTTTATCGTTATTTCCATGGCAGGTGCTCGTCTGAACTCCAATCTCTGGTCCTCCCTCGCCAATCTTTCACGAAAAACACCCGTCTAGCTGAATCCACTATGAAAAATTTCCCCCACTCTTTATCTGTGCCTAAATCAAAACGTGGATTCCATGAACAAAGCTTCTTTCTTAGAACTGCACGCCTGTGGAACTCTGTTCCGTCTGTCTGCTTCCCACCTGACTACAACTTGGATGTGTTCAAGTCCAATGTTAACAAATTCCTAATGAACCGCCCCCTTAAGTAAACACTTCATCAATTCTCCTCACTAACGTAATGTACTTGCAATAACCCTTATCCCTGAATGGCTTCCGGGCCTTGATAAGTGGTGACCACTTTTAAAAAAAGGGTATAATTGTTTTTATTATACATATTTTAATAATTTTATTAAATTATATCTAGAGAGAGAGAGAGGGGGGGGAGAAAACAAAAAAGGAGAGGAACACCATATATGAACAGATATACCGGTATAGATATAGATATATTTGCACATCCAAACATAGGTAAATGCAGAGACATAAAACACAGGAGTTTCAATATAATGACCTTATACCACTCATCTTCAACGCTGATTGGTCGATCTGATAATAACGTGTTCTTTATGTTGCAACCTGTTCTTAAATCAAATGAACATTTGTTGAACTTTCGAATCATTTCAACAAGGACCATTTTGGATCATTCCCAAAATCCCACCATATTTGTCTTTGTAATATTGGGCGACACTAAATTGGAGTCAAACAAAAAATTACTATTTTATGCATATCGGCGTCACGTGGATTGACTAATATACCCGCTACTTAAATCAGTAATACAAAAAATATTTTTATCGAATACCAGAAAGACAATATTGCGGTGTAATAAATGATGTTTATATAGCAAATAAAAATGGATTAAAATGGATTTTCATAAATAAAATATTCAATCCGGGTCTGTAATATTTTTCTTCATATTGATAAAAAGAAAATGTAAGAGTTATTTATGAGGTTTGGTACTATTAAAAACTTACGCGTGACCGAGGTGGTACATGTAAGGATAGACACAGCTTAAAATTATACGTGTTCATTCTATGTTCAGCGTATTTAGTGAAACCGAATCAACTTTTAAACTTTTTTTCAGTCTCTACTTACTCTTAATTTTTCCAATTAAGAAATAACTTTTACATTTCGATTGGTTATGAAAGACAACCTGCCTCTATTCCTCCTCTCACACATTCCTGTTCGTAATAATGTTAAAAGATAACAGAGGTTGTTTTCCTGTGTCATATAACAGTGCTAGTATCTTACTAGAAATATTAGACGAGGAAAGAATAAAAATGAAAATAAATAAAAGTTTGATTGTTCGAATTTAATATAACATATACAGACAGACAGACAGACACACACACACACATACATATATATATATATATATATATATATATATATATATATATATATATATAATAAAAACGTATTTAGCTCTACTAACATATGGAGCACTTTTCCCTGTTTTTTACCAAATATACCTTCTAATATAATATAATATATATATACATGCATATATATATACATATATGTATATATACATATATATATATATACACATATATATATATACTAGCAAAAGTAGCCATCGTTGACAGGGTTCAAAAGCAGCCTATAGAAAATGGACTCTGATTTATGAAAGTATGATAGGTTATGAAAAGGAAAGGTTGTAAAGATATAGCTTCGAATTTGAGGGTATCAAAACCAAAGCAAAATATAATGAAAGTAAAAATAAAATAGATAAACCCCATAATTTATTATACCATACCTGTTCACACTGAAACACTGATCACAATATTCTGTGGATCTATATTAAAAAAACCTTGTTAAACTGTGTGACATATTTCCATTCTATGGAGGTCAGGCGCGAACGAACACCCCATAATTTTATTATACCATATTTCTTCAAACTGAAACATAATTATCAATGTATACTTACGCAGATAGATATGAAAAGTCTTTATTAAAGTGTGTGCCTATTTCCATTCTATGGAGGTGAGGCGCGAACGCAGACCCCACAATTTAATTATACCATCCCTATTTAAGTTAAATATCTATCATTATATTCGATCAGTTTTCTATAATAGTCAACCATATAGGAGCCTATTCGTGAGCAGACACACACACAGACGTTCAGCTTTATATATATATATATATATATATATATATATATATATATATTGTTATATAGTTTTAGTTTCCTAGATATTAATCCACTGAAATTCCTGGAATTATCAAAAAGTTCTCTATGAATGAGCTTGAGAAAAACACAAACTTCCTTGAGATATCTCAAGTTTACACTACGAACGACCTGATGGTGCAATGTCTTTAAAACGGGACACGGTAGAAAATGTATGCACATATGTAGTCAATACTATATACGAGGTGTCTTCAATAAACATTTGCATCTGTGCAATTTAATCATAGTATCCACATGAAACTAGCCCTCTTCGAAATAATCTCCTCCGACTGCAATACACGTGTACTGTCTCAACAATTCAAGAAGACCCAATGGAAATCCTCTGATGTGATCGTGTTAAAAACCCTCGTCACAGACTCTTCCATCTTTTCAACTGTCCCATAACCACAGTATCTAAGGTTTTCTTTGAGCTTAGGGAATAACCAAAAGTCACAGAGAACAAGGTTTGGACTATAGGGATGGTCAGGAACTGCCTTGATGCTCATCTTTTTAATCGTCTGTTACAAGGATGACGCACCCTTGGGACAAACTTCACGAAAATCTTTTGCATCGTCCATGCCTTGTGAATAATTGTGTGTAGATTTCCTTACTGACATAAAACTATGAACTTATTGTGCACAGTATTCATAAAATACATTTGAATCTCTTATGTTACTCAAAATGCCTGATTCGTGCAGGATTGTCCAAAAGAAGTCTGCAGCATTCCATACGTTTCTGTGGCATTTTCTCCAGTTTAAAACATAATTTTATTGCATAGCATTCTTCTAAAGTGTCCTGACGTCCAGATTGTATTTTCAAAATTCACCAATTGTGACAATTAGGCTTTATTCCAGTTGTTGCTGTAGTTGTTCGTTTGAATCTGAAATATTGACCAGTCATCTCATACGGTGTATAGCAACAACATACTGAATTTTCAAGAATCTACGACAATTTTAAATGCCGGTAGAAAAAGTATGGAAAATGATTGAATGCACCTCTTATATGTATATACATACACTGGAAACAAGACCAGACTTTTCCCTGGATTGAATGACTATCAACGAATGTTTCACACTTCCAAAGCTTTTATTGTCATAAAATCTGTAAAACTGTTCATTTTCCAATCAAATCAATTAATCACCTACTCTAATCGAGTCCTATCCCGATACGCTGGTAAACATCTTCTCATGCCTCCTCGAAGTGACGTACTACAAAATACATTTTAGTCTACATTACACTGTAGATAACCAACTGCTGATTTTCAAAATAAATGTCTAACCAAAAGCATAGTTTACAAGGCCACAATATTTTCGAAAGAAAACCCGAATAACAAAAAATATTACGTAGGTATTACTTCCTTAGATTTCAAAACCCGATATTATGACCATAAAAGTACGTTAATTTTTTTTATAAAAACACCGAACGAAAACAACATCAGTAAACAAATACTGGAAACTTAAAGAAAGCAGACGTTCGCCGGTAGTCGAATGCAAATAGTAACATAAGCAAACACATGTAGAGACCTAGACGATCCATGTAGATTATGCCCCCATGAAAAATCTGCTATCCTATACTTTAAAAAAACCCTACATCTATTAAACTGTAGAAGGGAAATAGCGAAAACCTGTATACACAGAATAAACTTTACTCTAGGATAGCGATACAAAATATTTTAAAATAAACAAAAACAATAGAAAATAAATAAATAAAATAAACACACATATACAAAAATGATCATATATATATATATATATATATATATATATATATATATATATATGTGTATATATATATATAGTAATTAACATAATATTAAAAACACACATTTAACTACACCTAGGTTTAAAATAAGCCAGATCATTAGATATCTACGCTTCCCACTTTAAAAGGACACACAAAAGAAGGGCTGAACGCAAGGTCAACTGGGCCTTTGTCGTGTAAGTGCCTGCTCATTGCCTGGTTAGGAAGGGAGCGGTGGAAACTAGGAAGCTGATTGGCTAACTAAAAACTGAATAGAATGTGCGTATGTAAAAACGCGATACAACCACAACTTTTCGCATAAACCTGACGAATCCTAGCGTGGATGAAAGGCGGAATATTCTGTGTAGCGTAATTGCCATATATATTTTTATAACTTACTACTTAGCTCTATCTATGTACTGAGCATTGTTGAAGTAAATACTTAAAGTTTACGCATAAAATGATACTTTCGTATATTAATTTATGTGATTAAATGAAGTAGACATATATATATATTGTATGTGTGTGTGTATGCGTGTATGTGTGTGTGTCTGTGACTTTACACATATTAAACTTTTGGTAAATTCTTTATATATTAGTTTCGTTATGCAGAAATAATCGCATCATTATTTCAATATCGATTTTTTTCTCGTGCATATACTCCTAAGAAAAATAGAATTTTTGGATTAGAAAGAAAAGTTTCATAACAATATAATGCTAGAAAAAAGAAAATTTCATACAAGACTCAACATCGCGTTAGGTAGTCATTTGAATCATATTGTACAGCATTTCTTTAAAATTAATTTTTATTAAGTAAAGAATATGAACAAGCAAACTTTCAGACTAATCAACCTTTGTCGAGCGACTTTTTTATTTAATCGTTGTTACATATAATTTTTAATCGGTTATATAAATTTCTCGTGAATAATAATTGGTTGGGAATGGTGGCTTGAAACTTTTTCCAATCGCAATTTACGTGATAAGGTTACTATAGTAATATATTAGATATCGTTCTGCTTTGAATTATAATTAGAAATTTAAGTAAAATTTACTTGCTCATATCTTTAAGGTAAATGGCTTTCTCAAATTTCAAGAATTATTCTACTGCAGAAAGATATTTTTTAAAATGTTCATATATATATATAGATAGATAGATAGATAGATAGGTATATGTACGTATGTATGTATGTATGTATATATAATATATATATATATGAGAATTTTCTGTAATAATTATTAAATACCGACAGACACTAGTGTTTTATCCTTTCAACAATCATCAGTGCAGTGTGTCACTATTAACACGGGTATATATATATATATATATATATATATATATATATATATATATATATATATATATATATATATATATATATAGTCGATATTTTAATGTTTTTAAGACCGGAAGTAAAAGTGACAATCAAATGAGAAGTCAAATGGGAGGAGACCAAATGTCATTCATCAAAAACAGAAAATAATCGCTCGTATCCATATGATGTATAAGTGATCAGGTTTTGGAACACAACTTGAAACACATAGAAAGTCGAACCATACTGCAGAGTCGTAGTACAGCGAAACATTCAACTACTATGTCTTACACATGCGTCAATTATGATACTAAACTTTGAGTAACACTATAATATTGCTTCACGTCATTATCGAGCATCAGACCTCATACGACTAGAATTAAAATAGATCATACATACACATTATATATATATACACACATTACATATATAACTATATACATTATATGCATATATATACACACATATATATATATAACTGTATACATTATATATATATGTAACTGTATACATTATATATATATATATATATATATATATATATCTCCCAACTTTCTGTATTTTTCATATATCCTCAATGCTCCGAAATGTTTATATAGTTTTATTTAAATCAAAGCTCTACAGGCGTATTGAGCACTTTTGAATTAAAATCATTGGTTTTAGTTCGTGTTAGCAATATACCCGAACGTAATTGATCAATTAATTTATATGCATACAAAGTTGTTTTTTCTCGCTCTGACATGAATATTAAAAGCATACTTTTTCTATTTAAAAATTATTAAAACAAACTGCTTACTATACTCAGTAATGGATATGTCAGCGACTACATAATTTGCATATTCTTTTTAAAAAACGAACGTTAATTAATTACTTACTCATTTTTATGGTTTCTTATTAGATGATCGATTTCATTTCACTATTCCGCTTAATTCTATTTATGCATAGTTTCTACATGTTGTATGAGTATTGTCTATTCACTACTTAAGACCATTCAAATATATTCACAGCAATGCGTTTAGTCGTCCCTACAAACTTGAGGAAAAAATTGCCTTATTATTCTACTGGGCAACAATTTTTAGTCGCAAATCAGCTGAAAAACACAGAAACAAATCTAACCAGTATTCAATATATAGTAATAATTTCAAAAGTTATAAAATGTGACTTGAATACCATCTACCAGAATAGAAAGCAGAACGTTCAGTGCTCCAGCCTTATTCGTCTCTCCATAGTCGATACTGTCTGAGCCACTGAAAGCTGGTTACGAAACTAAATAGAAAGTTTGCTACAGGTTCAAATACTATATATATCACATTTCAACACGGTAGACCTAATATTCAGAGAGGAGTTTGCTAGAGACTTTCACACACACACCGACAAGGTCACTTTATATATATATATATATATATATATATATATATATATATATATATATATATATATATATATATATATATACAGAGAGAGAGAGAGAGAGAGAGAGAAGGAAAGAAAGAGTGAGAGAAATGTTTCCGTGTGCCAGAAAGTGTTTATCTTAAATTCTACGCAATTATGCAGAATGTAGAATCTATGCATAAATAGAATTAAGTGTACTAGTTAAATGAAACGAATCATCTAATGAGAAAGAATAAAAAGTAATTAATTAACTCTTGGTTTTAAAACGAATATGCAAATAAGTTAACATTCATGTAGTCGCTCGCATATCCATGTCTGCGTATATTAAGAAGTTCATTCTAATAATTTTTGGACAGAAAAGTATGTCAATGTCAGAGCAATAATATATTCAAGTTTATATGTATATAGGTAATAATAACAACAACAACAACAACAACAATAATAATAATAGTTATAATAGTTATAATAGTTATATATAATAATAAGCAGTTAGACTTTATGTTACCTTACGTTGAATGAGTATCAACTAATGTTTCATATTCGAATATTTCTATTATACTTGAAATCGGTTAAATCATCATTTTTCAATCAAATCGATTGATTGCCTGCTCTAATCAAGGAGCTACCGCAGTGTATCGAGAGGAAGCTTCACATTCCTCCCCACAGTGACTTACTCCACAATACATTGTAGTCTACATTGCACTGTAGATAATCTGCTGTTGATTTAAAATAATTATATTTATATAATGGCTCGAATTAAATGCAAACGTCAAGTATCATAGTTTAATTATGTTCTAAACAAAAACATTCATTACGAACGCGTCTCTGTCTTATCAAAGAACCTACTCTTTATTTTATACGCCGTCCTTTCTTATGCGGTGATGAAACTTGTCAAATGCATTTGTAATGTTAGACTATACAAGGATGTTAACCTTGGTCAAAATCGGGCTTCGTTTCTGTAATCGGATATTTTCGATTACAAATTTTCGATACTTATCGGAGACATTTCGATGCAAAATTTATCTAAGAACACATTCCGGACAAATACATTGGTGTGAAATTTAAAAAGAACACAAAAAAATAAAAATAAATAAAAACAAAGGAAAAAACGACCCAACTGTTTCGGAGTCCATACTGAACGAACCTAGACAGAGAAAGTGCCTTTTATATATAAGAAGAGATAGATGATGACGATGATGATGATGATGATGATGATGATGATGATGATGATGAAAAATTTAATCCATTTCTTGTAGTTTATTACTCCATGAGTCTTAACTTGGATTTTAACGACATAACTTCAATCGAATAATGTTTATATTTTACCAGTTTTAAATATAGTTATAAGTTTACTGTTTGATTCGAACTATGCGCTCCTATTAAAAAACTGTTAATTGCCTTAATGCGACTATTTCTATGAAAATGCATTTACTTTTTGCACTTAATATTATTTCAGACATGTCGAATGATCTATGACTGAAAAATCAATGCGGTGTGAATGGGGTCAGCGAAAATAACACACCAGCTCCTTACTAAATAGTGTACAAATTAACCGCATAGACTAGGAGTCCCCGGTCGCTGTCGAGCGACCTGCTCCGAAGGCCACGCCAATATACTCTTTAAATGTTACGAGAGTTGTTTTTGAGCTTACTCCAAAAGACGGAGGTGCAGTAGTTGAATTCTCTGTATTGAGATATGTCATACATAGATTGTGTCGGCGAATATGGCGACGCACTTAAATGTTCATCAAATAAGAGGAAACTGAATGCATGACGGTCATCGCGGCGTATTTTGAAGAGTGAGGTAATCGTCAATTTTTGATTGACTACTACTACAGAATCTACTACTAAAAATGGTTAAATTCTTCTATCGCTCCAGAAAATATTTGACTCCTGCTGCAATCTTCTACTTATTTAGGTGCCAGAATATTTTCAAGATGGAGTACCACTGTTATATCTTGGCAAATACTTTTCAAAATAATTTTTCATGCGTTCGCAACGTATATAATTGATTTCGCAATCCAGTCGGAGATTAGATTTTCTCTTCCCTACAAATCCTTTACAAATGTCGTTAGTCTTTCTCTATTTTTATTTCCGCGTAAGATGCTCATCTGCGATCCATTCTATGGTTTCCATTATAAAACATCAGCAAAAAAGTAGTCTTACAACCATCATTGCAAGTACGTTAATATTTCTTCCTCTTTCTACCAAAAACGATATGGAACTTCGATGAATAGAGTTTCTTTCTAGTATTTGCCACTGTTGAATAGGTTACCACCGAACTACTTCTGTACAGGTTACAACAGAGTTGTCTACGCTAAATGTAAAAAAGAACTAGTCGCCCTGTAAACTGATAAAGTTTTTTCTGTTTTGCATATCATTTTCTGTTCTTTCATGATGTTCCAACTGAAAAACGCATTAATTTTTATCCTCAAGTTACTTTTGGCACTGATAAATAGTGATTCTGGTAGTGATCACTATAGTATTTTTGTGTGAATATTACTACTACTACTCCTACTACTATCAGCTTAATATTCAAACAACTTTGTGATTTTTGGGTTTAGGATTATTCAAATATCATGTGAACAGCGTAATAGAAATTGTTGATAAAATCTATTTTAACTTCATTCACATATTTAAACAAACATAGCCGTTGAAATAATATAAGCGATACATAAAAAATCACAAATTATTGATTGGGAGATAGCCTGACCGGTCGACAGAAACGACGTAGGCGTAGATGTGTACATGCGTGTGTGTTGGCGTTTGAAAATGACTTCCGGCTCATTAGCACCATCTATGAACAGAATAACCAGTTACCCTTTGAAGGCATCGGCGGAATTGTACACACGTCACTTCTGCTATCCACAGGTCGACCGCATTTTATTTCTGGTCATTTGGTAACAAAAGGAGGAACTTAGTGAAGTCGATGGGCGAATATCGTTTGATACGAGTTACTGGATCATTTTATTATTTCCATGAATTAAAACAATCTGTAAAACAATGCCCCTCATCCCTTCGTTAGCACTACCGTTATGACCTGTTTCTCGCTAGGTGAAAGCAACAACACGCTTACATGTAAATATGAAGACATTTAGTAAGTAAAACGTAATGCTAAAAAAAGTCTTTCCACATTTTTATTCGTGGGTGAACGGATCCTTTTTTATGATGGAAAAGAATTACCACGAGTTGCAATCACTTATGGCTATCGATTCAAATATGTTGAATGCTAATTTGAATAAAAGAAAACTAGTATTATACTCACTATGAGTTCATTAAGGTTTATTTACCTAAGACTTTTCTCTATATAATTTAATCACACAAAATTCATGCTAAAATATACTCTTCGTCTGTGATTGAGTTATGTTTACATTATTTTATAATTACCACGAATTAATAACCGAAGGAACAAATATTCAATTTCCCTCTTTGCTATTTATACATTTCTCCGCACACTTTCGCTCTATATTGCCACTTTCTAATATGTTAATGTCTCTGTGAGCATTTAGAGAAAGGGGGCCTCTCTTGTCTAAGCATATCTAATTTACATGTGTGTGTCTGTATGCATGACACACGTGTACGTAAATTAAACTTCTATATGAATAATAACAAGATAACGATAATAATTCATTATAAGAATAATAATAATATTAGTAAAGAGGCTTATTATTTTTTATTTAGGAAATGAAAATATCTTAAAAGATATGCGAGAGTTTATGTATTTTAGAATAAATCAAAGTAAAATACATAGTTGCAATAGTTTTAACCCAACAGGTCATGGCTACGTCTTTTAAATTCACAAAACAAATGATTTATGCTGTCTCGATTTTTGTTATATTTTCGTGAAAGAAAAAAAAAGAAAAAGCTGTATACCAAATGAACGGAACCAGTTCTGAAACTATTACGTGATCTTCACAGTAAACATGTATTTTCGGGTGATTGTCAATGACGCATCCTTAATTAACCCCTGATTAAATGAAACCCACGCCCCTGCTATTAACGCTTATATTGCTGCATCAACAGTTTACCTCTTCCTTTTCAAACTCCATCTTCTTATGATTCAACAAAAGAAATTCAAACAAATCCAATTTGATCGTTTAGCCTGAATATAACATGTGCGTGTGTTCATTATTTTAATCCAACTATTTTTGAACGTCGAAAGGATAATCTTGGATTATCCGTCTGAAACCATTTGGCTATCAGACGTAGTGAATGTATACCCCGCCCTAAAGAGTAAAAATTTGTCTGTATGCGCTTGCATTAAAAAATTTACTTTATAAAACAAAAGAATGTTAAAATTGACAGGAATAAACAAGTCCATATTAAGATTGTAGAAAGGGAAGTGACCAGTACCTTTTGATTACCATACTTATACGAATCTCTCTCTCTCTCTCTCTCTATATATATATATATATATATATATATATATATATATATATAGAGAGAGAGAGAGAGAGAGAGAGAGAGAGAGAGAGAGAGTGAGTGATGAAGAGTGTGCGCATAAATGCATTTCTTATTGTTTCTCTAGTTTATTTTTGGAGGTGTATGCTGAGCAAAACAAAAAACGTTCAATTTTTTTAACTTTGATCCCTATTATGATCCCTTAATATTTATTGTTTTGGGCTCAAATCAAGTTAATAAGTTAGATCCATGGCCAAGGAATCTATATCTAAAATTTCAAGTGTTTAGACCCAAAATTTTCAGAGGAGTTTGGTAGAGTTTTCAAAGATCAAATCGTTAAACTTTAGCCTCTTAACAGCCAAATTTTTGGCCGAAAACCGATCGCATAGATTGTGCCAAATCTCAGTACCCTGTATATCAAACCTCGAGTCTGTAGACTAAAAATTAACAGAGTTATTGCGTAGGGAAATGTACACAGACACACTGACAGACAGACACTTTTAACTTTATATATATTTCAGCCCGACGTTGCCCGAGTGTTTGGATGTGTATGTTGAGCAAAAAAAAAAAATTGGTAGTAGGAAGGCAGGCTCGAACCCGTACCGCGAAGGATAAAAAGAGCGGGGGAAAACCCTGATGTCTTTGCTGTTACGATCACCGCTATACCGGAAGTGGATTTTGCTTAAATTAAAGCTTCACAATCGAAAGCAGAGGGTGACTTTCAAAAATATCGGCGAAAAAAGTGCCCCCTGTAGAAAAGTGCCCAGTTGAAGATGAAGATTGTTTTTAGCCAATTTTTCTATATTTGTCGTCTGAAAGGTCGAACTTCAAAACGATACTGATCATGGTAAAATCTGTCGCTTCTGTCTAAAGTTTTAGGCAAATATGCAAACATACAAACATACATACATACATTTATATATTGGTAACTAAAGATTTTCGACCCAAACCGATTAAAAAACTTGCTCTATCTCTGAATACCATTTATGTAAAATTTCAAATGTTTAGACCAGAAATTGTCTGAGTAATTTGGTAGAGACCGCAGAGGTCAATTTTTTTAACTTTGACCCCTATTATGACCCCTTAAAATTTAATGTTTTGGACTCAAATCAAGTATTAAGTTAGATAAATGTCCAAGAAACTTATATCTAAAATTTCAAGTGTTTAGACCCAAAATTGTCGGAGGAGTTTGGTAGAGTTCTCAAAGGTCAAATCGTTGAACTTTGACCTCTTAACAGCACAATTTCTGACCAAAACCAATTACAAAACATTTCCCAAATCTCAGTACCCTATATATCAAATTTCGCGTCCGAAGACTGAAAATTGACAGAGTTATTGAGGTTGAAAATGTACACAGACACACACACACACACACACACACACATACACGTTCACTTTTATATATATATATATATATATATATACTAGCAAAAGTACCCGTCGTTGACTGGGTTCAAATACAGCCTACAGAAAATGGACTCTGATTTATGAAAGTATGATAGATTATGTAAAGGAAGGGTTGTAAAGAGATAGCTTCGAATTTGAGGGTATCAAAACTAAAGCAAAATAGGATGAAAGTAAAAATAAAATAGATAAACCCCATAATTTATTATACCATACCTGTTCACACTGAAACACTTATCACAATATTCTGTGGATCTATATTAAAAAAAAACCTTATTAAACTTTGTGACATATTTCCATTCTTTGGAGGTCAGGTGCGAACGAGCACTCCATAATTTTATTATACCATATTTCTTCAAACTGAAACATAATTATCAATGTATACTTACGCAGATAGATATGAAAAGTCTTTATTAAAGTGTGTGCCTATTTCCATTCTATGGAGGCCAGGCGTGAACGCAGACCCCACAATTTTATTATACCATCCCCATTTAAGTTAAAACATACGTATCAAAGTATTATTATGTACATCTATATCAAAAACACTTGTAAACGTTTTTTTTTTTTTTTTTTTTTTATTTCCATACTTTGTGGACCAGGCGCGTACGCAGACCCTACAATTTTAATGAATCATCATTATGCCAGATCAAACATACCCATTCCTATGTCTCGATACATCTTCTGTCATTATATGTGATCAGTTTTCTATAATAGTCAACAATATAAAAGCCTATTCGTGACCAGACACACACACAGACGTTCAGCTTTATATTATAAATATACATATATATTGATTAGACTTTTCTTTCCTTTTTTCTGTTAAAAAATGAAGGCCACTAGAATCTTACATTTTATTATTTATTAACAAAACTATTGAGGTTTAATTATGAAATTGGTTATTAATAAATATATGCACACCTATATATGTGAAGATAAATATGTATATTCACGTATGTAAATATGTGTTTGCAAATAAATTATTTAATATTCTATCATTTAATAATATAGCAATTTGAGGACAAATCATTTTCTAAATCATAGAAGGATATAATATTGAATTTGATATTTGATTAATAGCGTTATTAGATATTTTTAATATTTTATATTGAGTTTTTATTGCTTTTTTTATGCTAGTTGAATCGATCGAAAGTATATAAATTTGCTTAAATACTAGGTACATGTATAGCAACCTACCAAAAAAGGCATTCGTTGAGCTTGGATTTTTCAAAATTTAAAAAATAAAAATAAACTATTTTCACTAATTACCAAAAAAAATTATCGATTGGTATATTCAAACTGAGTAACGTTTAAAGTAAATAATTAACCTATATATATATATATATATATATATATATATATATATATATCTGTGTGTGTGTGAGGCGGATTTTTTCGTTAATTTTCATCACTGTGTTATTGGCGTGAATATATCTTCTCTTGACTCAGTTCTATTTTTTGTTTTTTCATAAAAGTACTTATTCCAGTTAATAGAGCTGTTAGAATTGAGACGTTTTGAGGCGACAGTGTCGGTAAGCGTAAAATCATATGGTACTATTATACTTTAACTAGCAGGCGGTCCGGCGTTTTCCGGTCGTTAACTACGCTTAAATATTATATTTTAATTTATGCAGATTTCACATTTATTAATAAATAACAACATATTTATTGATTATTATATTGTACCCAATATATATAGTTATGATTTCAATAGTTAAAAAATTACATTGGTGTATCAACTGGAATCGAAAGCAAGACATTCAGCACTCCAGCCATAAACATTATTTAGCGCTTCGATCTGCGTTGTCAGTGCATGAACTATCGCCAGAAAAGATTAAAAGACTAAAAATGTATATGTGCACATGCTAAGAAGATAGTTTCTTTTTAAATTCTAACCCCTTAGCAGCCATTTTGACACACTAGAAAACAAAAATACCCTATATATCCAGTTCTAAGTCCGTAGACCAAATATTTAGAAAGAAGTTTGATACAGATCTTTGGGACAAACACACAAACAAGATCACTTATATCATGCATATATGAAAACATGTCCGTGTGCTAGAACGTTTTCATCCTAAATTCTACGCAATTATGTAGAAACTGAGTATAAAAAGAATGACGAGTAATAGTTGAATGAAACCAATCATCTAATGAGAAACCATAAAAATGAATAATTGATTAATTTGCAAAATTAATTAATCAACCAATAAGTAATATACTAAATGAAACCAACATTTCTAAATGAAAAGGTTGCGTTTAAGTTTGAAAACTTTTTGGTACAACACTTTAACATTCCCATCCGATTGCGTAATATTTGTTTTCTACTGTTGCCCACATTTGAACATTCTTGTTGGTGGAGATTATTTAATGTCAAACACTTACATGAATAGAGATGAATTTAAATTTATATTGTTCGTATTAATATTTAACAGTAGTGTGTATTAATCAGAATAAGCAATACATTTTGTTGTTTAATATACTTTCCCTTAGACGATCGCGTGTGCTCTTAGAATTTATTTTCCTTTTTATTGATATACTGAAACAATAATGCCGTATTGTCGGTAAATATTTTATATGTAGCCGAAGTCATTTCATACAATAAACCATCGTATAGTTCTATATTCCTTTTCTCCGTTTATTTATTTCCGCTAGCATTAATATTTTCAATCAAGATGTTTAAGGGCCATCGACAGCCTTGACTTTGCATGACCATAGAACTACTGCATTGAAAGGTGGGATAATTGGATTGACTATCCGCAAACAGTTGTCCAAAAACTCTGAGAACATTCCCTAGATTACATGGATCTCACCGGAAAAGCTGGGTTACTCTGAATGAAGCAAAAGCGAAGGTTAAAACAACAGCCAGCAACGTGTCCACAATACGTGCCTAGCAACAACGAACAACTGCACTTGAAGAAGTCACAGAAGACATCCTCGGTGATTGCATTAATAGATTGTAGATTTGACAGACTATAATCTTGATGTCCAACGATGGATCTAGTATTGATATTAGATATGAACATTTCTCATAAATAAGGATAAAAATTAAACGCTAGAATAAACTATATGAAATTAAAAGAGAGAAAAAACATATATTAAAAGAAAGGTACGGAGAGAAAAGCAACGATAGAATATGAAGAAAAGATGGAAAAAGTAAAACATCAACGTAAATTAGACACACGAACTTTCCTCTTTATTAAAATAAAGGTTTTGATGTAATTTTCATATTTGTTTTTATAATTTCTTTTTTAAACAAGGACTATTTTCAGAACAAGAATAATCAAACACGTTATTTTCTAATTTTCGAGCGATATTTGACTTTGGTGTGTAAAATAATGTTAGAAATATCTATGTAATTTACATAAGAAAAAGGGAATATCAATGCTTTTCCCAACATTATTGCTGGGTACATGTCGACAATATAACCAATATGGTTCGAACTCCGCATATCTGACTTCACAAATCACGACGGTATCAATAAATCATGCACCACCATTTATGTTTTTCCCGGGTAATCATCCGAATAATCTCATTATTAAAGGATTTGTTTCGATTTTTCTTTATTATCGAACCGCTGACTAATCACAAGGTTAACATGCTTAAAGTGCAAACGCAACATAATTATGTACATCTTAAAAGTTGAGCTATTGAAACTTATTTCATGTTTGAAACTATTGCTTGCTTGTTGAGTGCGCTTTTTCTGTAAGGTGAACTTGTATTTCAATAGATTGTCATATTTGAAAACTTACTCGATCAAGATTTATTTAATAGTCGACACAATGCTTAGATTCAATTGCTTTTAAAACTTATTTAATAAATGCGACTGAGTTTGTTTTATATATCGAAACATGATCAAATTGCCGTTTTATGCCAACTAACCGCTCTTAACATTTCAAAAGTTGATTTTTAGAGGTATTCTGGCTTATTTTGAACGAATATAACATTTGCCGACAAGTAGTGTTAATGATATTAAGGCCTTTGTTAAACAATGTATTCTGTAATAGTTTTTAATGGTCACCATTTTTGTGTTCAAAACACTCGTTAAACAATGCACATGTGTAAAATAAAATCGAAAATCAAAGTGTTTTGGAATAAAACCAAAGACTAAATTCGAAGGCAAGATTGACTAATGGCTTACTCGGGCGGAATCACCGCGAAAAAATAATTCGTCTCAAAGTTGATTTCAGAAACGAAAATACCGAGCCGAAACAGAATAATGAAACAAAATATATATATTTTTTTATTTATTAATCTGGATGATTCCAATGTTAATACACAATTGAGGGCTCGTGCTATATGGCGTCTAAGGAACAACACCATCACAATCGCAACATCTATAGAGGAAGTAGTCCTTATTTTTCTCTATAGATATTTAGTCCCGCCACTGCTACCAGTTGACATCGAGCCCAATTCTACATTTTCTTACGATACTGTTATTACATTCATCGTATTTGGTTATTAGATACGTACAAATGTCCAGTTCCAATCCATAAATAATAAATTCTCTCTTCTACAAAGTCCGCTCATTCTGATTGACTGAAACCTGACAATTCACATATTTCGGAATCCATGCTTTCAAAACGAACGCTCCAGACATTTTACAATATTGTGTCGCTCTCTACAGGAGTCAATCGTGCTAAAAATAAACCAAAAACAAACATATTAACCTTCATTTATTTTTTGATCTTGTAGCGGCTTATCGACCCTTACAGGATAATATTTTTGTTTATTTTGGTTTTTGTTGTTTTTTTTTTTACTATTACTGTGAATTATTTGTAATTATACTCATATTTTCGGCATATTACCTAGGCTTCAATCCTGTTACTTACTGTGTTTGCAATATTTTATAACATAAGTTAACATGTCAATATATTATGCAGATAGGTTTTAAAATAAATTCCATTGCCTACATAAACACGTATTTGTTATATATATATTTTTTTTTTACCAATTATACTTTCTGTGGAGTATTTTATTTAACTTTCTTTCCCGAACTCATTATTTACACTGCACATGCATTAACTTTGCTTTTTATTTGTTGTTGTTGTTGTTTTTTTGGGGGGGGGGGTTAAATTAGCTCCACTTCGACAATTTTCTTAAAATAACGATTTGTATAGGTTTTCCACTATGCGGATGAAGAAAATCTCATTTATATTTGGCAAGGACAAGTAGTTTTCGACAAATAAAAGCCTTTATTATGCACTGTACTTCAATGGCCGCCATTTTTGTACGCATGTGCGATACACAAATCTAATTCTCTCCGATCGCCTCTGCCACATCCCAAATTTTTAGTATTTGCGAGTGAGTATGCTGACAATATCAAGGTTTGATTTGGCGCAAATATTTTTCGCCCCTTTCCCTAAAAATGTGTGTTTATTCCTAAAGCCGTTCTTAACATGGGGAGGTTTGTAGTGTCTATTCCGAAAGCAGTTCTTAACACGAGGAGGCACCGGTTGGCCAACAACCGTAGTTTAATTTTTTACGAGCGAGTCATGCTTTCACCGGGTAACACCGGTTAACGGGTCCTGGTAGTTTTTAATAAATACACATCAATTTAAATTTAATGTGTTTTGTTATTTTGTATTTACTATTTTATCTATTTCGTTTTATTTTTCAGTTAATGTAGTGACTTCTTTTTTTACTTTATTCAGGTATGCATGGATAAAATGAAATAATTAAAAATAAGTGTTACAATTATTAATAAAATACTATGTTAGTGTTTTGTTAGTATCTAAAAATAATTATTTCGTTTTTATTTCCTTATATATATTGTTAAGTTCCAGTTTGATGTTTTTTCGACTCTTTAAATCAACTTTGAGACGAACTATATTTTTTCGCATATGGAAGTATACCATT
Organism: Euprymna scolopes; assembly: GCF_053919585.1. NCBI lineage: Eukaryota > Metazoa > Mollusca > Cephalopoda > Sepiida > Sepiolidae > Euprymna > Euprymna scolopes. The sequence continues at coordinate 86,938,661 of NC_136511.1, read as the reverse complement.
AGTTACCTTTGTCAAATCGAAAATTCCTGAAGGGAGGTAATAATTAATGTAATATTTTTTTCAATAATTAATGTAATATTTTTTTTTACTCACTTAAACGAAAAAAAAGCTAAAAATTTCAAACCGGTACTACTGATCGAGTAAAAGTTGTATACAGAAAGATTTTAATATTATTACTGAGTTTAATGAAAGGGAAATAGGTTTAGGGTTATTGCTAGCTAACTCTATACCTAATACTACTCTTTTTTTCATTAAACTCAAGAATTGTATCATGTATGTGTACAACTTTCACTCGAATCAATGAAACTGGTATTAATTTTTGGTGTGAATATATATATATATATATATATATATATATATATATATATATATATATACAGGGTGTCTCAGAAGTTGCACACAATACTCTGATCTTCGTGGAGTGGCTACTCCGCTCACCAGATCTGTCCCTCTTGGCATTTTTGTCTTCGGGAACATCTCAAATGTGTACTAGAATTGTCCATCTGTTGAGCTAATGAACAAGAAAATAGATATTATATTTATTTTTATAAAAACCTAGATGATGTGCGACTTTTGGGACACCCTGTATATATATATATATATATATATATATATATATATATATATATATATATATATATATAGTAATTTATAAAATATATATGGCGATTAAGCTACACTGAATATTCTGCGTTTCATCCAACTATAGGATTCGTCAGGCTTATAAGGCGCATAAGCCTGACGAATCCTATAGTTGGATGAAACGCAGAATATTCAGTGTAGCTTAATCGCCATATATATTTTATAAATTACTAACTAGCTCTACCTACGTATTGAGCACTTTTGAAGTAAATACTTAAAGTTTACGCATAGATCTATACTTTCGTATAGTAAATTTATGTGAATAAATGAAATAGTTATATATATATATATATATATTGGTGATAGAATGTGAAAAATATTGACAGAAAAGTATTAAATAGTGAAAGAATGTTCAGTAAAATTGATTGTTTGGGTTCTTTTTGTATGGTCTACATGTGCATGCGTATTGTTTCGCTTTGGTTTGCATTGTCTACAGTAAAAAAAAAATGGCGACCACCTAAAATCAATAGAGATGCATTAGATAATAACGATCTTAATATTATAACAGCGACAATTTTAAAAGTGATATTCGTTCAAAACAGATCCGAAAACCCCTAGAAATCGACTTTTGAAACGTGAGATTAGTTGATACACATCGGTAATTTAACCGATTTCATAAAAATAAAAAATTAGAACTTTTATTTATGTAAAAAATATATTACGCTAACAAATATAAGATCGAGAGTGGGTACGCAAACAACTGTGAAATTTCTACTTGGTCTTGTTTGTACACCATCGTGAAATACTTTATTAATTTTGTATACCAAAACGATAATTAAAGGAACAGAAACGCGCGAACAACCGAACGTCAACTCTTCGTTTTAAAATTGTGTATTAAGTATCTGGAGTAATTTAATATCTTTCATCACATTACAGAAAAAGGGTTTTTCTTCCTACCTGGACGCATTATTGTTATACATACTTTTTGTACTGGCCATATTCCAATGGACTCATCATTACACTTTCAGATTGTTTCGTTTCCATATTCCAACGATCAATCGACTCTCGTTAGCTCATTGAAGTTTTGCAATGCAAGTGTGCATTTTACCCTGAATGGAATTGGAATAGGATGCTTTGATAAGCAACGACCATCTTACAATATGTTGCCACATTATATATATATATATATATATATATATATATATATATATATATATCGCTAAGGGAGAACTTCATTAGACAAGATGATTCCCTTCGGATTCCACGCACATAGTGAAATCTGCATTTACTGGAGGGGGGGACGATGCGTTTGTCTAAATTAATTCGATTGGCGTCATTGGGATTCAGCAGTCAGATCAAAACGCTCGCTTTCCGATTACGATTTGATTGTAATCGGTTCGTGGAGGATGTGAATATAAACTAGGCCAGAATTTATCATAAACTTTCAATTTCCAGAGTTGTTCGGGCGGTTTTTGTTGTTTTGTTTTTTTACTGATTATGTATCTACAGTTTTGGCTGAGAGAAAAGTATGGTATCTGTTCTAATGTTTAACTTCGTCTTTTCTGCTTTCAATTGGTGACGTTAATTTTTCGAGACTAGAGCAAATTTTACTTCTGTCCCTATCCAAAAAGCCTATTGTAGGGAAACTTGATTTCCCTTTGTTCTGTCATTGTTAAGAAGCAAGTAAATAGGGACTTCTTACTCAGCAAAATAAACCCAGCGAAATTTCTACTAAATTTGAAAGCGGCATTAATTAATTTATCATTTTATTTTCAACTATTACTAAAAGATTAAAATGGTTGAATTGTTTACGCAGAAACCAGAATTCATTATGGTAGATTTTGTTTTGCAAGTATTTTTCTTTTCTCTAATTTACAAAGCATAGTATTAAACTTATTTAATTTAGCATTTTATTCTACAAAATATGAATCTTTTTTAATGTACATCCTTTTTTACATGGCCCAAAGAACACTCGAGGTTAAGCGTTAGTGAGTGTCAGATGGTCAGTAAAATAACGCCGTGATGATCAATAATGGCAGAACTTGCGTAATATTTGTGTATATATATATATATATATATATATATATATATATATAATGAGACGGCTCAACAGGAACTTCCTCAGATTAGATTGTAAAACGGATATGTTATAGTCATCCGGGAAGTAATCCTGCAGTGTTCATTTCCACAGAGGAGCAGTTTTAGAAAAGAAACTTCGCTCATGAAATTTATGTTTAGTTTTAGGCACATATAGATAATAAAGGAAATTGTTGGCAGTTGTTGTAGATGGACGAGTGTCTGGTCCGAATCTTCTACTGAGAAGGATAATAAATAGAAGCTCACTGGAGCACCTGTCATGAAAAAAAAAACGATAAAGCAGAAAACGACTCGCTATATCTTTTTTTTTTTTTTTTTTTTAGAAATAGGACGTACGGTAGGGAAGACGGTTTCGACCACTGCTTCAAAAGTATTCGGGCGATAACTCTGTAGTTTCCAACGAAATTTCTATAAATACTAATACCCGACCAACATGTCGCATAATAAAATTGTTTAAAACAAAAGGTATTGCAGCATGGCGTATGTTTCGATCGGCATTAGTTTGTGGTCTTACTGGGCCACAAAACACGGAAACGCCCGGTTGGGTTTCGTCGATCTCGTCAAAGCGTATCAGATCTTATTCGGTCAAACAAGGTTGGGTTGTGTAAGCTGCATTTAGACCCCGTTTATTAAGATCGCTTTCAGTTCGACAAGGTTATATTTGATAATCGTATTGATAATCTCCTAATCGGTTCAATGGATTTTAGGAATGAGAGTTTAAATATCGTAATAAGATTACCATTTGAATTTTATTCACGATACGAGATTAACTGATCTAAACCGGAATCTGGATTCTTGAGGCATGTCCACTAAATTTGCTCGGTTAATAATGATTCAAATGAAATTTGAAACTTAAGTTTGGTTAACCCAATGAAACTCTATTTCCTAGGTTAAATGTAGCAAAGCGATAACGCTTCCATTGACAAACAAAAACAAATCTGGTATTGATGCAGAATACGGACTGTGTTGAAATAATAACGTTGTAATTTAGAAATAATCTTTAGCATTGGGAGATTTTTAAAATTACTCTGCACTTTCACCTAACTCAATAAACAAGATACTGTAAAAACTGAATATAACTTGAAAATCCTTGAAAAATATAAAAGTTCGTATTTTGAATAAGTACAGAAAATATTATTTGACAGGCGGACAGCATCTTTAGTGAAAAAACAAATGAAATACCAGACTGAAGATTTTTTTTAATTACAAATCAAATCCGAAGAAACGAAAAAAATTCTCTTTCATGGTTAAGGGTAACAAAGCAGAAGAACTTTCTATTTAACATTTTACCATGATAGACGGTGGAAATTTCTATTTCAAACTTGATTTGAATACAGAAAATCGCATCTTAATATAATAATATAAAACCTACATCTATTCAAATAAATTCTAGACTCACTAATAATAGCCGTGAATTGTTCAACCACTTGATTTTATTCGAAAATTCGTAAATTCTATCATTGACTTGCAGAAATAAAAATCTCCCTTTATTCTTTTTTAATTTTGTTACTTTTCTCATATTGGCTGCTATGTTTACAATGTTTCGGTCCATGTAATCTCAAACACCTTCAGGTATATCCTGGCAGAAGTCTGAAATATTTCTGTCGACCTCGAGAATCTGCACAGAATTTCGAACAGAATGTGTTGTTTAATCCACATGGATAGCATAATCTCGTTCTGTCTGTAGAATTTCCAAGTAATTATCAATTGTGTTTTTAAAACTTCAATTTACTGAAGAGTGTAATTTACAATTAAAATTCACTGACTACTTTATCCAATACACTACCTTGAGGACAATTTTAGTATGAATTTTAGGAGTCGTGAGCCTATTTTGTATGGTAGATTTATAATCTTAGTAGCTATTACTGTATATCACTATATATATATATATATATATATATATATATATATATATATATATATATATGTGCAGGGTGACCCCAAACAGGACATTCAATTGTTTTTCTGAGCATTTTACAGTCAACGGAGAAAAAAAGATCAAGGACCCTAGTGTTTTGATGTGATGTTTTGAATATAATAAACTAGTTGTGACCAAAGTTTCATTTCATTCGGACAAAACACTAAGAAACGGGACCTAGTTAGAGTTGGACCCGTTTTTTTTAGTCACCCTGTAATATATATATATATATATATATATATATATATATATATATATATTAATAATTAATGAATTAATAGGTATTATTTTGTGTTAAATTCTTTACATGGTCTGCTTAGTAGGTAATCATCGCCCAGCATATGCGTTGCTTCTTTGAGTCGATTGAGTTGATCTTTTATCTCGTCTCCTAATCAAATCTCATCTAAAAAAAATGAGATTTTTTTTTTTTTTTTTTTTTTTTATATATTCTTGTTAACTATTATCACGTCTGGTCTCCTGGCTTAGATTTGTCTGCTTGTACATCCGTGTCCTTAAGGGTGTTTTTTTTTTTTCGTTTTCCACTTTTTAATATGTTTACTCACTAGGAATTTGCACACGTTATTAAGCAAGATGAGTAGACATGTGCCATGACTATACTCTAACACAAATATAAAAAAAAATATTCTGTTATTAAAGTGCACAAGGAAACAACCGTTAATGAAATCCCATTTTAGTATCATAAAAAGTTAACTGCGCGACTTAACAATTTCGTTTTTCAATTTTACGAGACGTAGGGGAGAGCTTCACATCTTTGTTAGGACATTTCTACTGATGTTTTAATTCGCCTTATAATACTGCGTGTTTGGCTAGGAGGCATTAAGTATTATATTTGAATCTTTGGTCTTCTACTTCATTAGTGAAACCTCTAACCATTACGCCAAATATATGTATATATATTATGTTATATGTATGTTATAAAAGTGACCTTGTCTGTCTGTCTGTCTGAGGAACGATCTCTACTAAACTACTCTGTCAATACCTGGGCTACAAGCTTGAAACTTGACGTATGGGGAATTTGGGCCCGTCGAACAAATTTGGTTTATAAACGGAAAATGTGCTGATAAGAGGTAAAATTTGAAAAAAATTGGAACTTGGCAAGTCGACTTAATGTGTATTCTATAGGCATTCCCAAATATACATGTATACGTTTAACTGCATTAATTCGTAAAGTTTTCATAAGCAGTTGTTTTTAGATCAGGTGGTAGCGAATACACTGAAATACCGCTGACAATCTCTTTCTTTCTCTTTCTCTCTCTCTCTATATATATATCTTTCTCTATCTATCTCTTTCTCTCTCTCTCTCTCTATCTCTTTCTCTCTCTCTCGCAAGCTGAATAACATTTTCCTTACATATCGTATTTTGCACAAACAAATTTGTGTTGGCGAAAACGCTCACTGCTGATCCTGTCGCTTAACATCACTGCTCCACCCCATCTCTGCATCGGCAGATAGCAGGTGACAATATAGTAAGAAATAAAAGGAAAGAAAATCAGATTCACGTAATTGTGGCTATAGGTTTTACACATATCGACGTTTACGATATAGGAAAATTGAATTCGGAATTATAGGTAACTGTTTCTCCAGGTGAGAGCACTGTCGGTCGTAGATGATGTGACACGTGTTGAATTCTGAAATGATTAATTCCAACTGCGTATACAATTATCTCGTACAGTGATTTTATATTATTACAAGCGTATCGGTCGCAGAAGATGTGACATGTGTTAAGTGTGGATTCTGAAGTGATTTAATTTCAACTGCCTACATCTTTATCTTTGTACATTGGTGTTATATTAGAACTTTGTAGTTATATAGTTTCTGTTAATATAATTTTTATAAAAATGAAAAAGCGGCGACTGAAGTTTTTACTTATTGCTTCTGCCAAGCAGTTTGTATTGCTACCAGACCAAACGATCAACTGTAGTTATTTTTCAGAAACCGTGTATCGCGAGAAGAATACCTACCTCCACGCCGGAGAGAGGGTTGTGGACCGCGAATCAACAACAACAATCACGGCATTGCGTGGGCCGCAGCTGTCGCCCTAGATCGGCGGACTTTTTTTGTTGAAACGGAATAACTAGAATCCCTCCTCAAACTCTGCCCCCGTGTAGATGATCAGGCCAAACTGACTTGTTGTGAAAGTTGTTCTGAGTGACCAGAATAAAAGTTGAACATTTTCGGCCGTTCCATGATCGAAAAAGCCTAACACAAACTCATATACCGGGAGTAATCTCGATTAATAGTGCCAGACTTCATATAACATTTGTGTTATAAACATCTTTTCGGAGTAAAGTACTATATTAGATAATTATTTTCAAACGACGTGTTTCTTTTGCATTATATAGTAGAGATGCAAATAAAATATTCATTTTAAGTTATTTTGAAAAAAGGCATTTGTGACCGTATTTTTAACAAAATTATTTTACACAAGATCAAAATTGCTTGAATTGTAGATTTCTGTTCTATTGAGATGATTACAGTTTTTCTATTAATATAAATCTTCAGTTGAAAATACATTTACTTGAAAAAGCCAGTTGTCGTATGCTATTTGTTTAAATATAAACCAATTTAACTATGCTAGAGCTATTATTATTGCGTTAAATTTGAATGAAATGGCCGTATTTTATTTACTGCATGCGTATTGGCGGTTTTAAGATCATGCAAACTCACTAAAGGAATGAGTGCATTATTATTATGTAGATAGGTAATAACATTTAAAGGAGTTAATGTCAAACGAATGAGCTTCGGCGAGACATGTTGGCGCCAATAATATAATACATTTTATGAATAAATGGCAGGCTATCTTCCGTTATCCATCCATTCACATCATAACTTTCGCGATGATGTTAAGTTGGGAATATTAAATGACTACCGTCTCTTTCTTTCGGTAGGCAGATGGATGGGACCAACGAACATTTTGTCCATTGAATGCCGTAACAAAAAGGTGAAAAGGTGAACTCTCTATATAAAGTTAGATATATGTATATATTGATATATTTGTATGTACAGAATTCAAACCTAAACTAATTAATCTTTCGTAATTAACTTTGAGAAACAGTCGCGAAACGTAAGGATTGGTAATATCGGCTACGTTAACTTGATTTTATGCAACTGGTAGAAAGAGGCGGTAGACATCCTTCCTGAAAAATAAAGTACCTCTGATTTTTGTCAGATTTGAAAATAACTATTAAACAGACATCAATAAATTTTCCCAAATTTCAGTTTCTTTGGCGTATTTTACATGTTTTAGGTGGCATAATATGGGCAGAACTTTCCATTTGAAGATTAATATATTTCAGATTTGCATTAAATTTCATCTATAAACATCAGTTACTGAAAACTCCTTAAAGTCGAATTTCTTCTTAAGACCTCTTAAATTTTAAGCGGTTTCCGGAATTAAAATCGTGTTATAAATTTTTAATTTTTATTTTATTTTTGAGCGATTATTCTAGACCTCAGTTTTAGTAGCAAAATATCTTTATTTTTAATCTCCGCAAGGGACATAAACAGGGTAAAACTGTTCTGCTGGAGGAGTTCCTAAGTTTTGTATCTCTGTAGTTCACTATGAAATAATCTTCATTTTTCCTTTTAAAATATTTGTCTCGGATCATCAGTAGAGAAGTCTTATTTGCTCATTTGTTGATTATTCCGTTATCTATCTGATGTTTTACAGATTGGCTCATTAGATTTTTAACGAAATGTAGTATAACATTTTATGGCCGTAAACACAGTACATAAAATAATCCATTGTTTCATTTTTTTTGTTTTATGTTTTTTGTGTGTTTATTTTACTAATGTGCCCCTGATTATCAAAGCTCAAACGCCACTCGAGAATAAGGATTAGTGAGTTTGTATTTATAATATTAACTAAAGTCAGTTAAAATGTAATGTGTGTTCTTTGTGTGTGTTTTTTTTTGTTTTGTTTTTTTTGTAACTCGCAATAATGTATATAGAAAAGGAATGGAGAAGGAAAACTGTCAAACCATTTGCTTCTCCTATTTTACACACTTTTTAATTTAGAATGAGTTTTAATATGGTGATAGAACTTCTAACATCGATAACAACATCGAATCGAATATGGCTATTCTGAATGTTGGGAAACATTAATCAATCATTTATTTTGGCTTCATTTTACTTTATTAGATTGCTTATTCTTAAACATTCAGCCATTTTATTATTGGTATTTGACAGAATGTGTTTCACCTTATTTTTAATTCGAATATTTTAATATTGGCTTCGTACTTAATAAAATTCATTTTGCATCGCTCTTACTCAATTTAGCTGCTCTTGTTTAGTAATTCACGGAAGTGCGTTTAATCTTATTGTAAGTGATTCGGCTCGACACTTATGCGTTTCGATGTATTCTTTAAAAATTCAACTATGTTATATTGTGCTATTTATGTTCTTATAATTTATTGAATAGTTAAAATGATTTTAAAAGCATTTCAGTATTCAAATAAATGTTCAGCTTTATCATTCACGTAGTTTGATTTATGGCCATTCAAAACATTTTCAAAGATGCCGCAAAGAAAGTGGGCTCCTACTAAATTGCTAGAAAACTACTCACACCTGCCGGTATTCTGTATCTATACAAAGTTACAATTCGTCAATGGATGGCGTATTGATGTCACATCTGGGTAGAGTCGTCTACTACTCGTTTCTCAGACACACAGTTTGAGAAAGAGTCTTTGACCTAATAGATCTCTCACTGTCAAGCAAGCTTCAACCACTGTCTCATCACTGCAGTGTCACATCCCTGTGATTGTTTTAGAAACACCTTAATGGGATGTACTTAGATGCCGAAAAGCCTTCTACTGTAATTGTTTCTTCCCACGTACTGCTAAGCTTTGGAATTTCCTCTCTGTTTCCTGTTTTCCTCACTGTATCAAAATTTAAATGTACAGAAGTTTAAATGTATTAAACGGACGTCTCGCTGCTCAGCTCCCTACATAATACCACTGAAGACGTCGTCCGAATTAGAAGGTTCTTATGTCCATATTTCAATATGTGATGTTTGGATTGTATGTATATTTAAAATAAAATAACCATAACTAGAAAACCCGTGTAAAATAAAAGAATAAGAAATGCTTTAATATCTGCTGATAAGTATGTCGCCGTTGTGACACAAGTTCGTTTCTTTATTTTCTAAAGATTTTCTTTTCCTAAAAAGTTTACAATACATTTTCAGCGACGGATGCAACATTTTTAAAATGGTTTCCTATAATAACTAGTAAGTATGTGGTCTAGAATTTTACTTGTGTTATAATTCAAATAAAGTCGACGTCATTATCATATTATAAAAGTATAAATATGGAATTAACTAATAAAAGAAAGACATTATTTTCTTACGAAGAAATATATATATATATATATATATATATATATATATATATGTTATCTTTTCAATAATAATAAATACAAATTAGCAATAATATCTAAATTTTAAAAAGGTCATACTGGTGTGACAAGTTCGATATAACAATAATCGCATATTAAGATTTCTGAAAATCAATATGTGGTAATAATGTTCATTGTTATCTATTTTAAGAAAACATTGCAACTAAAACGAACGTTAACATACATATGTATATTTGTTAATATGTGTATATATATTTATATATATATTTATGCTATATAATTTTATATTATACACATATTAAGCTAAATATCTATGAAAATTGAAGTGTTTGTCTGTCTGTGTGTGTGCCTGTCTGTGTACGTTTCCCTACACAATATATCTGTCAATTTTTAGTCTACAGATTCGAAATTTGATATACAGAGTACTGAGATTTAGGAAAATCTTTGTAATCGGTTTTCGGCCATAAATTTGGCTGTTAAGGGGTCAAAATTCAAGGATTTGACCTTTGAGAACTCTACCAAACTCCTCCGACAATTTTGGTTCTAAACACTTGAAATTTAAGATGAAGGTTCCTTGGACATGGATCTAACTTAATACTTGATTTGAATCCAAAACAATAAATCTTAAGGGGGGGGAATAGAAAGATGTAGAAAAAAAAGAATTGAGGCTCAAAGTTAAAAGCTGAAATGTGTGCTTTCATGTTTGCCACAAATCTATCAAGCTGAGATATTTAAAAACGGGGTTGGAATGTAAATGCAAACTGACCCCATAAAATATTAAAAGTGCTAACAACAGTAATATGTCTTCATTTACTTCCTCTCACGATAGCAGAACACGACAACAGATCAGTTTCTTATATGGGGAACACTCAGTTCCCAAAATTAATTGGCACAAAATGAAAAATTTGAATCCTTCGCCGACAGAGGATAGAACTGATGAAGTGTAGTATTTGAACAGATTCTACACTTTGATCCTAGTCTTTCCAAATACTGGATATAAGTAAAATATAATAGAATCGAAATTATCGACATTGGACTAACTGCGACCATTACAAAAATGATCGAGTATTCAAATAACCTGAACATCAATTGGGACCAGTTACGGAGTCAAAATGGAATACGATCCTTTGGGATTTTGTTATATATAAACGACGGAAAAATCAATGCCAATAGACTGGATACAAAAGTAAGAATATCTGAGAATAAAAAAATTTCTCATTGGCATGCTTCTTTAAACTCAAGAATTCCAGAAGCTTTCCAACATAGAAACTGGAAAGAATAAATACGTAAGCAAAATAGGAAAACAAGAGCTACATGGGATTTTTATATTTCTGGCCAAAGATGTGGTACACTAATACACTTGGGCATGGTTACGATAAAAAAATGTGAACAGAAAAAGTGAATAGATATGACAGCCAAACAAAATAATGAGATCAGAATAATCTATGTAATAGCTAAATATAGAGAAAGAGTCCTAAGATAGCCCTAAGATAGAGTACACTTGTCACATCTAGGAAGGAACTGCTAATAGAATCCTTTCGTGCTTTGACAGAGAACAAACCCGGTATCGAAATCGAGTAGAATAAATCCTCTTCTCCACACTAATTTACATTTTCTTAGAAGAACTGTAGGGAGTTTATATTTGCTCTAATTTTCATGTTAATTGTAAAACTGGGCTTTTATTCGCAGTAAACACACTTCTAGCTATAACAACAGCCAATGATTCCTCTTATGTAAATGTGCTAAAAGATTAAACGTAAATTCCATGAGTAATGCTTATTTTCTAAAACTGCTGATCAGTGAAACAAAATACCGCTGAGCTACTTCTAAACTAACTATAATATAGTTGTATAAAAGTCTAATTTAAACACGTTTTGTTGAACCGCCCTCTTAAATAAACTTAAGTTCCATCATTACCGATCATTGCAGTGTTTTCACGACACTTATTAACCCTAGTTCTCGAGTAATATTACTTTTGAAAAGCAGTGATTGTCACCTATTAAGAAAAGATCAAGGAAGAAAAAAATTTATGGATTTTGCCAAAGAACTAAAAATAATATGGACCAAGTAGTAAAGCATAATAATATTCATAATACAGTAGAACCCCCGGATACGGCATTATTCCCTTCCGGGGTGTAAATCTTAAGGTGAAATCACTGTATGGCGGGGCTTAAGCAAGATTTTATACATTACATATAAAAAAAACTTTTATACATTACATACTAATAATAATTAATAAAATACAGTACAGTATACACATGCATCTAATCAAATAACATTATAAATTACATTATAAATAACATTATAAATAACACCGTAGGGCGGGGAAAATACCGTAACAAGGGACCGGAAAAACATCGTATTCCACATTGTAACCTGAAAAAAAAAACTATCCTAGGGCCACTGTATCCCGGCGTTCTACTGTACTATTTTCTGAATTTCTTATAGTGATGATTATCATGAAATATTGTTAATGCGTATTATTTGGATTATTCGACTACTATTCTCATATTAGATTATGTTTTATAATGTAAATCTAATCTTAATAATAAATTATAAATTAAGCTTTATTTTTGCTTTTACGGTATGACAAATGAAATTTTAAGTAAATCTGGGCGATAATCAAATATCTAACGCTATCATTAAAGCAGTAAGAGTTATTCCCTTTGAAATGAAATATAAATGAACTCATTAGATGCTTAGTTAAGAATGATAAAATATTAGCAGTTTCCAGACCTGTAATTTTGAAAATAAGGCATCTTATTTCATATAGAACATGCCACAACACTAACAAATAAAAAATGTCAGTTCGATTTATAACTGTTTTTTCGTTCCAAATTTAAAAATCCGGCTAACGTAAATGTAGCTACTAGATTTCTTGTGGTCGGAAAGGTCACTAAGGACGAAACAAACACGGAGATGGATTAAGACAAGATATTTGTATTAATTTTTTTTTTTTTCTCGTCCATAAATGTTTATCTACCAAGTTGATCTTAAATATTGTATAATCAATCCATTATATTATCATTTTCAGTCCCCCACCCCTAATTTCTGGCTCCCATCTTATCTCGCAATTACTTATAACGTCACCAACTAACTTCGGAAGAACCCCCCCATCCGATTTTGTTTTATATCATAAGTTGCTTAAAACGTGATTAGTTAAAGTTCAGAATAAAATCACGCTTTCTCTTAACGGTTAATTTAAAAAAAAAAAAATCTTCTGAACGCTATTAAAAGTTAAATTCTTCACTAGTTTGGAGACGGAATGCGTTGTTGTGATAAGTGATTTTTTTCTCTACTAATTCGCACTTTTTATTTTAAGATTCAAATATTAATAACTACATTTTATTTCAGTATTTAATTTATGTATTTCTGTTGTATTAAATGCTAGCTTCTTTTTTTTTTTTTTTTTTTTCTCGTCCATAAATGTTTATCTACCAAGTTGATCTTAAATATTGTATAATCAATCCATTATATTATCATTTTCAGTCCCCCACCCCTAATTTCTGGCTCCCATCTTATCTCGCAATTACTTATAACGTCACCAACTAACTTCGGAAGAACCCCCCCCCCATCCGATTTTGTTTTATATCATAAGTTGCTTAAAACGTGATTAGTTAAAGTTCAGAATAAAATCACGCTTTCTCTTAACGGTTAATTTAAAAAAAAAAAAATCTTCTGAACGCTATTAAAAGTTAAATTCTTCACTAGTTTGGAGACGGAATGCGTTGTTGTGATAAGTGATTTTTTTCTCTACTAATTCGCACTTTTTATTTTAAGATTCAAATATTAATAACTACATTTTATTTCAGTATTTAATTTATGTATTTCTGTTGTATTAAATGCTAGCTTTTTTTTTCTCGTCCATAAATGTTTATCTACCAAGTTGATCTTAAATATTGTATAATCAATCCATTATATTATCATTTTCAGTCCCCCACCCCTAATTTCTGGCTCCCATCTTATCTCGCAATTACTTATAACGTCACCAACTAACTTCGGAAGAACCCCCCCCCTCATCCGATTTTGTTTTATATCATAAATTGCTTAAAACGTGATTAGTTAAAGTTCAGAATAAAATCACGCTTTCTCTTAACGGTTAATTTAAAAAAAAAAAAAAAAAAATCTTCTGAACGCTATTAAAAGTTAAATTCTTCACTAGTTTGGAGACGGAATGCGTTGTTGTGATAAGTGATTTTTTTCTCTACTAATTCGCACTTTTTATTTTAAGATTCAAATATTAATAACTACATTTTATTTCAGTATTTAATTTATGTATTTCTGTTGTATTAAATGCTAGCTTTTTTTTTTTTTTTTTTCTCGTCCATAAATGTTTATCTACCAAGTTGATCTTAAATATTGTAAATATTGTGAAGAACCCCCCCTCCCATCCGATTTTGTTTTATGTTTTTTCTCTCGTCCATAAATGTTTATTTATCTACCGAGTTGATTGCAAAAATAGATTACCTAATTGTACTCATTTTTAGTTCGTGGGAGGGGAATCTATCACCATACTTTCCCTTAAACAGGTCCGTTGGACTTTTATTAAGTACAATACTTAATAGTTATTTTTTATTTTTTATTTATTTATTTATTTTTTTTTTATTTTTTTTTTTTTTTAATGGAGAGTAGAAAACGCATTGTGGATGCGTTATCGGCAGCTCCTGTTACTCTCGCTTCTTCTTATTTGTCCCTCAGTCCTCATTTTTTAAATGAGTGATTTTTCTGACAAAGGGAGAAGAAAAAGCTGTTTTCTAGGTTGGCAGTATTTTTGCGCGAACAGTTGGCAGAGTTGGTGGAAATTTTCTGTTTCTATGTCTATCCTTGTAGCCATGTCACTAGTAAGGGTGCTGGAGGTAAACGTTTTGTCTGGGCTGACGTTATCCGCCTGATAGTCAGGGACCCGAACCTTGGATTAACCACTAAGGAGGCTGTCCTATCAGCAGGTGCAAAGTACTGGGGCTGCTGTATTGCCATTTGGTGAATGGAATCTGGACCATGCAGTAGCTTCTGGTGGGGCCTCTCGATGCCATACTAGTGGGTAATTGTTACGGCTTTACCTTATCATGTGGTACAAAAAAAAAAAATTCTTCGTTTCTTTTTCTCTCTTAGTTTCCCCTCTCTGTCCTGCTCTAAGTAAATCTGTCGACCTAGTCCACAAATTCCAAAATTTCATCATGACAAGTTTCAAGAAAAAATACACGATTAAACCCGGTTCTCCAACTTCCAACGTAGACCCCTACTACCATGTCTCCTTCTCCAACATCAGGGGTCTACGTTCTAACCTTCCAGAGGTTGAAACCCAATTACAGGAGACTAAACCAGACCTTTTATTTTTAAGTGAAACTGGCATTGGACAGGCTATTTCCCTAGATGAGTTTGCAATTACAGGATACTCTAACTTAACTTCTAAATCTGACCCCCAAGATCGCCATGGGCATGGAATATGTGCCTATATTAAAGATAGCTTTCCATGTGGGAGGGACATCTCCAGGGAAGATCCTAACTTACCCTATATGTGCTTCCGGGTTGCTTTAGCTCACACTACTGCATTTATATTTACTCTCTATCGCCCCCACAACAGCGGAGTTACTATCTTTCAAAGCATATCTGAGAAAATTGACCAAGTCCTTTCTACTTATCCTTCAGCTAACATTCACGTATGTGGAGACTTCAATGTTCACAACGTCGAATGGTTGACCCACTCAAACAAGACCGATGATGAGGGGAGGTTCTGTCATGATTTCTCCATTGCCTATGACCTCACTCAGATTGTTCAGGAACCTACCCGTGTGCCCGATAATGACGGCCAGTATGCGAGCCTACTAGACCTTTTTCTCACAACTTGCCCTGAACTATGTTCAGTTTCTGTTCTGTCGCCTCTTGGATCTTCCGACCACTCTGTTGTATCAATTAAGATAAAAATGAAATGTAATAAGTCCCCAGACGTACCACTTCATCGTACAGTATATCGATACACTAAGGCTGACTGGGATAGCTTCCGTACATTTATATCTGATCTACCTCTGCATTCCATGTTTAAAAAGGTTGTGTCCTCTATAGTATTAGACCTAACTGAATGGTTAATTGTAGGTATTGACCATTTCATACCCTCTAAAAAGTTTCAGCAAAAACCTAACAGCCAGCCATGGTTCTCTCCAGAATGTGCTGCTGCCATTGCGCACAGAAATCACTTTTTCCACTGCTTCAAACGTAATAGATGTATGGAAACTAAAGCCGTTTTCAGGACTGCCAGCAACCATTGTAAGAAAGTAATAAGGAACGCAAGAGAGTTGTATGCTCAATCTGTTAAGTCCAAAGTAGCTGAGCAGCGGCTTGGTTCCCACCAGTTTTGGCAAATAGCAAACAGAATCCTGAACAGAAGCGTGTGCTCCATCCCAACTATTATCAATGGACCTGAGGTAATCTCGTCAGCATCAGACAAAGCCAAACTCTTTGTCAAGAACTTTGCAGCTAATTCTACCCTTTGCGACCAAGACCGCCAACCCCCAATATTTCCTCCTGTATCAGAAAACACGCTATGTGATATACGTATATCTGTACGTGATGTTGCCAAGCTAATCAAAAACCTTGATTCGAGTAAAGCAACTGGCCCTGATGGTATTCCAATTATAGTACTCAAAAAACTTCAACCTGAACTAGCGCCCATACTTACAAAACTGTTTAAACGTTGTCTTAAGGAGAATAGTTTCCCATCTCCCTGGAAAATCTCATCAGTATGCCCTGTATTTAAGAATTCAGGTGATCGCTCATCCCCCTCTCAGTACAGGCCAATAAGTCTCCTGTGCGTCATGAGTAAGTTGCTAGAATCTGTGTTAAATACAGAAGTAATCAAACATCTCAACAAAAATAACCTTCTTAGTGACACTCAATATGGTTTCCGTTCTGCTAGATCTACAGCAGATGTCCTTACAGTTATATCGCATAGGATTAGCAAATCTCTCGACGGTGGCAATCTTTCTAGGGCAATTGCTCTTGACATATCTAAAGCCTTTGATAGGGTATGGCATAAAGGTTTACTTCATAAGATCGCTAGCTATGGTATAGCTGGAAAAGTCTTCTCAATTATTAAATCATTTCTTTCTGATAGGTTCATAAGAGTAGTAGTTGAGGGGCAAAAATCAGAAGCTCACAGTATTAATGCCGGTGTCCCTCAGGGATCTATCCTGGGCCCAACTCTTTTCCTGATCTACATTAATGATCTTCCAAATCATATCCTTACATCATTTGTAGACATTTATGCTGACGACACTACCATTTATGGTACCACATCTAAGACAGTAAACGAGCAAGTACTCTCCAATTCTCTCTCCTCTGATCTTGAGCATGTAGTACAATGGGGAAAGGAGTGGCTGGTTACTTTTAATGCATCTAAAACCAAGCGTCTCTCTTTACATCATCAACATTTTAATCCACATTTGTCATCAATTGAAATGAATGGCTCTCGTCTTCAGGAGGCCTCAAGTTTTGACAAGCTTCTGGGCTTGACCATTACTCCTGATCTTAAATGGAACACGTATATCAAATCTGTTGCCAAGGCCGCTGGAAAAATGGTGGGATCTTTCTATCGATCCAGTAGATATCTCACTGCTGATGCTATTCTCTATCTATATAAGAGCCAGGTACGTCCAAGGATGGAATACTGTTGCCACATCTGGGCAGGAGCTGCTAGAGTTCAAAATAGACTTCGTAGCCTCGTAGGAGATGTCCTTTTCTCCTCCTTACAACCTTTATCTCACAGAAGAGATGTTGCGAGTTTGTCTCTGATGTATCGTTATTTTCATGGAAAGTGTTCAACTGAGCTTCAATCTATGGTCCCCCCTCGCCAAACTTTCACAAGAAACACTCGTCTAGCTGTAAACACTATCAATAATTTCCCCCACTCTTTATCTGTGCCTAAACCTAAACATAGATTCCATGAACAAAGCTTCTTTCTTAGAACTGCACGCCTGTGGAATTGTCTTCCGTTTTCCTGCTTTCCGGCTGACTACAATATGGTTGTGTTCAAGTCTAAGGTAAATAAGTTCTTGATGAGCCGTTCCATATAAGTTATTAAATTTACCAAATTTTCATTACTAATGATTACTATATTGACCAACTTCTACTGTACACTCTTTAACCCTTATCCTTGAGTGGCCTTTGGGCCTTGATAATGTGGTGATGCCTTTGTAAAAAAAAAAAAAAAAAAAAGAACGAAACAGATTATAGCGATAACAAAAGTCGTAGTTTAATGCCGATATGGCGTACCAAGAAGTACACACGCACACATTATCGAGAATCGGTACCTCTCGGCCTATTTATACATAGTCCATATCTTGTGTTTAGATGAGTACTCACAACAAGATTATTAGTAGAAGAAAATTTCTTTGTCCAGTAGAAATGAGTTTTTTTTTCATTTTTACTTGAGCTTTTGTGATAGACTTCTCCGCTGTGCAAACGCTGAGTTCGCTGTAAAGGCGTAAAATTCGTCGTGAATAGTGGTAATGCGACTTCTTTTATTGCATGTAAATATTTATGAGGCTGACCAGATTTATCTCATCAAGAAAGTAAAAGTGACGTATTAACAAGATCAATACCGAAAAACAGTGGGCAAAATCCTGGCCACTGCTGTTTTTCTAACCAACAATGAAGACTAACGAATAATGGAACATACTGTGGAATAATATAACTACTTTTTCCTACACGGTGTTGCCTGGTGAGCATAGAAATCGATTTATTTTCTCATTTGTTCTACATTTCACAACTTATATTGAAATATGAATAAAATTTTAGTTGTAAGGGTGACATCTTTCTTTATATATTTTTCAAATAAAAACATGGGTTATTCCATTATTGTAATTTTTTATTTTTCGTGTTAATCTTCCATTTTATAAGATGTCCGAGAAGGACTACATTATTTTTAAAATAAACTGCAGCGAAATAAGTTATTATAGTGACATTAACATGGCACAGCATTAACAAATGGAATTTTAATTATAAGTGAAAGAACACTTTTTATGTGCTTCAATATTGAATAGGTATTACTCCACTTATTAATTGTGGGTTTTAGGTGGAAAGTTAAACCTGTTTCAAAGTACAAATGGCCTGAACTAGACTAGATCATTTTTTAAAATAAATTATAGCGAAGTATATTATTATGCTAACAATAACATGTTCAAGCACTGGGAAATGAACTTTAGCTAATCAAAATGAAGTTTGATTGGCTTTGAGAATTTAACATATATATATATATATATATATATATATATATATATATATGTGTGTGTGTGTGTGTGTGTGTGTGTGTGTGTATGTGTGTATACAATTGTTACGATACATATTTATTCCGCTGCGAACGGCAGAAAGACGAACGTAACAAATTGATAAAAAAAATCACGAGCCCCCAAATTTGTTACTAAACAAATTGATAAAACTTATAACGGCAAGTTCCCCAGGATTCATGGCAAAATGACATTGAAACAGAGATGGGGCATTCTATTCTTAGGATACAGGTAAAAATAATGTTGAAATATAAAAGACAGCACCGTAAAACAATTAATATGAATTTTATTAATTAAAACTTGATTTTTAATGTAACTAAAAGGAGAAAAAATTAAAACAAAAGAAGATAATCAAATTAATAGGCAAGAGACTTATTTTTAAATCTAATCCTCTGAACGAAAAATCGTCATATGAAAAGGTCTATAGAAATTTGTCAGCGAGCGAAAAGAGAAAGATAACAGTTCTTTTCTTTCATATGGAAGTTTGAGTTTCAATTTTCTTCTTTATCTGATAAAATGTCAGTTCTTTTGGTCTAAAACTATCTTTCATTTATTTCGTATTCTTTTATATCATTCGACGTCATTTTTGAAGTTTTTTCGGAATTTTTCCCTCGATTTCTTCATTCGTCCATTTATTGCCTGCTAAGATGTCGATACGTAGCGGACATTTATAGTTAGTCTCTTTATATTTTTCACGCTAGTAGAGAGATATTTTTCATTTATTTCACATTGTTCTTTCTTTTCTTTCTTCTTCCTGGTTTCTCTTTATTTCAAATTCTGTAAACCCCATTACAGACGTGATGAGGGAATATTGTTTTGCGACTATTGCATACGTTCAGCTAACAAATTAATAACAGATGCTGGAAAAACAAAACCTTATTTACAATACGTAATAGTGCTTAAAAACAAATACAAATATAACAACCGCTCAAATACATAAATTTAATTGCTGGTAACCTTAAAACTATCCTAATGTTTCATAAATGCTAGCAACTTATTTGAACAACTCAGATGCATAAGTATAACAAAATATACATAACATCTTTTAACATTCGATAATCGCACAAACATTTTCAACTACAGCAACTTCAAAACATGATGCAATTCAGCTAAAATACATATACAGCCTCTTTGAAGTCTTGATAATCGCTCAAAATTATAAAAATTAAATACTGGAACCCTAAAAATTTTGCTACGGTGACTCTAACAAAGGGCTTTAGAATTATTGGCATTTAAACACGGAACTAACATAAAATGTAATCAAACACATTTGCTCTTCCTTTGCTCGGACGGAACACTCCCAAAATGCAAATACAACGTTGGTGTGAGAATGTAAATATGCACAAAATACCGACATGCCATTACCCCCCCACTCCAAAACGACACTAAAAAATTCTTTTACGGGTAACAATAATTAATTTTCGATTATGGAGCGATTATCAAGACTTTAATGATATTATATTTGATTTTTTCCACTGTTGATGCTTAATTTATTTGTTATATATTTGTTACCACAGTTAATTCCTCTGGAGTATTTTATTTAGAAAATGTCCCAGAGCTACTTAAAAAAATGCGTTCAGTATACCGAGAAGAAAAACGCATTCCGATTCGAAAGATTTTTTTTTTACATGGAGTTCACCACTTATCAAGGCCCAAGGGCCACTCGGGGATACGGGTTATTACGTGTACAGTAATCAATGGGATAGTGTAGTAATAGTATAGGAGAATTGATAAAGTGTCATTATTTAAGGGGGCGGTTCATCAGGAATTTGTTTGTGTTGGACTTGAAGACATCCAGGTTAAAGTCGGGAGGGAAACAGGCAAGCGGAACAGAGTTCCACAGGCGTGCAGTTCTAAGAAAGAAGCTTTGTTCATGGAATCTACGTTTTGATTTAGGCACAGATAAGGAGTGGGGGAATTATTGACGATGGTTTAAGCTAGTCGGGTGTTTTTTTAAAAGGATTGGCGACAGGGGCCAGAGAATGGAGCTCAGACGAGCACTTGCCATGGAAATAACGATAGAACAAAGATAGGTTCGCTACGTCTCTTCTGTGGGAAAGAGGTTGCAGGGAAGAGAAAAGGGCATCCCCGACCAAGTCACGAAGTCTATTTTGTACTCTGTCAAGGCAGGATAGGCTGGTTTTAGCAGCTCCTGCCCAGATGTGGCAGCAGTACTCCATCCTTGGACGTAGTTGGCTTTTATATAGATTGAGAATTGCATCAGTAGTGAGATATCTTCTGGAGCGATAGAAGGATCCCACCATTTTCCCAGCGACCTTGGCCACAGACTTGATGTATGTATTCGATTTCAGATCAGGAGTAAAGGTCAAACCCAGAAGCTTATCAAAATATGGGGCCTCCCCTAGACGAGAGCCATCCATTTCAATTGATGCCAGATGGGGATCAGAGCGTTTATGATGTAGAGATAGGAGCTTAGTCTTAGATGCATTAAAGGTAACTAGCCACCTCTTCCCCCACTGTACCACGCGCTCAAGATCAGAGGAGAGAGAATCAGAGAGAACATCATCATTTACGGCCTTTGATGTGTTGCCATAGATAGTCGTGTCATCAGCATAGATGTCAACGAAAGATTTTAGTATGTGTTTTGGGAGATCATTGATGTAGACCAGGAAGAGAGTTGGGCCCAGCATGGACCCCTGAAGGACTCCAGCAGTAATAGTGTGGTCCTTGTATTTCTGCCCATCAACCACTACTATTCTGAGCCTATCAGAGAGAAATGATTTAATGATCGAGAAAACATTTCCAGCTATACCGTAGCTGGAAATCTATGTGAAGTAGGCCCTTATGCCAAACCTTATCGAAGGCCTTTGATATGTCAAGAGTAATTGCCCTTTGTCGAGAGATTCGCTAATCCTATGAGATATAACCGTTAGCGCATCTGCTGTAGATATAGCAGAACAGAAACCATATTGCGTGTCACTAAGAAGGTTATTTCTGCTGTGGTGGTTGAATACTTCTCTATTTATTGTGGATTCTGTCATGCTGTCATTGGAAGATGATAATTATCTACCTCTGTTACGCTCAATCTAAAGAGTTAATAAATGCATTCTTTAACTTAAGTTATCGCACAGAACAACACTAATCGCTAGTAACCAACAGTGCTGACAATCATAGAGTGGCGCCCACCATCTGCCACCTGTAAAAAAATGCCCGACAGTGGAAGTCAAATTATTACATTTGGGCTACGGCTAATTTCTAGGCACTGCAATGGCCACAAAAACAACTGTATTTTAATTTGTTTTCGAGGAGGGTCCTTTAACCATTCTGTTCTGGATCTGTCATGCTCCACCGGGCAACACCTAGGATTTATACAAGTCGATCTTTCTCCATCTCTCTCGCTTTCTCTCTCACTGTCTGTCTGTCCCCCTCCCTCTCTCTCTCTCTCTCTCTCTCTCTCTCTCTCTCTCTCTCTCTCTGTATATATATATATATATATATATATAAATTTATATTTTTACATCATCTAATACATAAAATTAAGTCAGCCGATAGTCTATTTCACACCTTATGACTTTCGTACTAAACTAGAATATCAACATTTTATTCTGCATACATATTTCTTTTCTTTTAGCGTTTGTTTTTGTTGTTAGAAAGAATAAAACATTCTAATTCACTGTAATTTCTGAAAAGAAAGAGCTAACTTTCTCTTTAAATTTTCTCGAGATTGTTACATCCACAATCTGTATGGTATTACTGGACGAATACTAAACATAATCAAATCATTTTTAAATAGAAGAAAAATTCAGGTTGTTTTCCATGTCCGCACATCAAAACAGCATGATACAAATGCCAGTCTACCTCAGGGGTCGACTCTTGGACCTTTATAATTCCTTATACATATGACCTCTAAGATGGGTATATTTGCTGATGACACTGCGCTCTATAACAGACACGAGGAGAGAACGAATGAACACATATCTAAGGAAATAGCAAGACTTTTATAGGAAGGCTTACAGTCTTGAGTGAAACAGGGATATAAATGGATAGTAGCATTCAATGCTGCAAAGACTAAGCTTCTTTCTATTAATAATTACAAGAAACCTTCTCAACCACTAATAGCCATAAATAATAATATACTATCTGAAAGCTCTTTGTTCAAGCTTATTGGCTTAACGTTCACAGGAGACATGAACTAGAACAAATACATCGAGGGCATTGTCAAAACTAATGTAAAGAGGGCGAGCTCTCTCTATTGTGTTGGAAAGTTACCTACGTCTGAAAGTACCCTATACTTATACAAATCCACTATTCACCCATGCATTGTTGTCATATTGCATCTGCTACTAGTCTTTTACTCTTAGACAGTATTTAGAAAAGAGTCGCCAACCTAATAGGTCTCGTAGTGTCTACCCACTCCAACCTCGATTCCATCAACGAAATATTGCATCACCATGCCTATTTTACAAGTGTTTTAATGGAAAGTGCTCCGACAAAATCCAAACTCTTGTAGCCCCTTCGCATAAATACCCCCCCAATCAACTTGAAAGACAACGAAATCCCACCCTGCAATGTAGAGATACTTTAATTTCAGTAATCCTTCCACTCTAATAGTTTTCACCCTTGAACTGGTAAAGTTCGGCATTACTTTTCGGGCCATTACTTCCTTGAATATACTGACATGCAGAAGAGTAAATATAATGTGAACAGACATCTTGCTGCTCAACTTCCCACAAAGTATCCCTGCAAAGTTGGTCCCAAATAGTAACTCTTTACAATCAAGCGGCATTGTGCATTGTTTGGGGGTGATAAAAACAATCGTATGTATATCTCGGTGAAGGGATTTTATTTTGATGACGTTAAATCAAGGTGTCACCACATGTTTACAAGTAGATTCTATAATTCCGAAATGCTCATGCATCTGATAATGATCAAACTCAGCGTTGCTGAACTTTAGTGATCAACTTTAAACAATTTATCAACACAAATATATTCATCGAAATACTGTTCTCATCTTGAGTGTGATTTTTACAACGTTTCGGTCGATGTTACCATAAGAACATTAGTCTGATGAATAATAATACGAACAAGCAATCCTCATCTCAAAAAGTCAGAAACGTGAACACGGACGACATAGTTCTGGCATCAAGACAAAGTTCTAAATAAGAACTCTTTTCCAAAAGAAATTTAACATTGGGTGTAGAGTTTGCGCTGACGAGGTAAAACTTATAACCGATATCCTAAGTTAATTCAAAGTATTTACAGAGAACGTCTACAGACGGCGTCGTTGTAATAATCCGCTCACAGCTTCACTAGAGTCTATGTCTGAAATATGGCTTCGAATCGAACATGGAACTATTAATTATTGCCATAAGCCAGGGGGAAATGTTCGGAAACAGAAATGCTAAAGTACTATGTGATTTTCATATACAACTTGATGGGATAATTAAACACAGCCGAACTAATATCATTATTATCGATAGAGAAGCGGATATTTGCATACTTATTGATATCATGGTTACTGGAAGAGTAGAGGTTCAATGTAATTATTTTAAACTCAGAATAGAACGAAGAAGTTTTGAGCAACAAGATAAACTTGATAACAGTTATAAACTATGCTTCACTTGAATAACTTCACATTCATTGCGTGAACAAAAATAGCATTATTGCGCTCATGCAAAGCTGTGTCTAATATTAATATTATTATTTTACTACTACGAGTTCTAGTTATAATAATATATTTTTAAATAACAAATGTTATCTAATTAAGAGTAAGAGGGTGACTTAGAGAGAACTGTGTATTCACCTTGTGACGTTAAACAACGTGTTTTACAAATGTTTTCTTGGCAAATCGATTCAAGCAGTAATTCAGGTAAAATCAACAAATAGAAAAAGCTTATATTTCGGGAAATTAAGAGTCACCGCTTAAAGCCATAAATTTTGTTAGTTCATGTGATTATAAAACGACAAAATCTAGAAATTAAAGTTGCATGATTTCTACTGTGTCTGACTTCCAACTCCTCGCAGTCATCCTAACTTCAAATATTCATTCGATGCGGCGTCCTCCTTTACTGAACACCTTATTCGCAGAGGAAAATTTCTTCATAAAAATACTAAGCTTTTTCTCACACCTTTTGATCACAAATTACGCTAACCCATTCGAACTACTATTAGATTTTTCACAAAACATGCCACTTTCGTTCACACCTTCGACTATAGTCAGACACATATATTAGCCTTGAAAAGTGGTGAATGATTAGTTTGAAAAGATGTTGTCGATGTATCCAAACACCGTTCTACAAGGTTGTATCACTTGATCGTTTGTCACGTGAACTGAGTATGTACATTTTGTGGGGTTTTACACTAGTTTCTCATTTTCAAGTGTATAATATTCTGTTTGCACTTTAGAAAGGTCAAATTCATTTTTGTATGCCGAACTGCTTCAACAAAAGTCAAATTCGCAAAATTTGGCTTAAAAAAGGCCAATCTGTCAACCCTGGACAAGAATATGAGTGACTTTCCTTTGAAACCTCATTTTCAAATATTACTATAAAACTATAGTATTATTGTTTTAATGGTGTGAGAAAGAAGTTCGTAATAATTTCGAAGTGCAGTGTTCTTCGCCGAAGAAAGAATTCAGCGAAACCTTGTGTACAGAATTATTCAAAAGAAACAGGGCAAAACGAAATAAGAAAATAGTCTGTCAAGAGGTGCTGGATTGAAGGAGTAAATTATAGATTGTATCTCACCACGTGATTTTATAATTGGTCCACCGACTTAGTCGGGTTTGGACCTTAGAATTCACCCTCGTCAGTTCGTCTGTTCGTTCCCAAAATTCTCAATAACTACTCATTACATTTTTCTGAAATTTTGCATGAAGTTACAAATACACAAGGGAGGAAATGTAGCATTTTCGGATTTTTCATAAAATTCTGGTTTCATGACAAATAGTCAAAATGGCTAAAAGTAGCACTTTTCGGTACATAGATTCTTTTCCGATCATTAGATTTTGCTGAAAATTACTCAAAAGTAAAATCACGTGGATATACATCTCGAAAGGTAATATTTGACCCTAGAAAATTCTTTTTGCGTCCCCAGGGGTCAAAAGTGGTTAAAATGGCCAAAATTAACACTTTCCGGAACATAGAATCTTTTCCGAATATTAGATTTTGCTGAAAATTACACAAAAGCAAGACCCCAATGATATACATCTGGAAACGTAATATTTGACCCTGAGAAAATGCTGGGGCTTGAGCTCCAGGGTGTTTCAGGGGTGAAAAACACATCTTTTGGGGCTAATATTTATTTTCCTCCGAAAATTCAAGGCATCAGTCGCGGGATCATATAGTTAT
Source organism: Euprymna scolopes (assembly GCF_053919585.1). NCBI lineage: Eukaryota > Metazoa > Mollusca > Cephalopoda > Sepiida > Sepiolidae > Euprymna > Euprymna scolopes. Next base: position 86,912,097 of record NC_136511.1, on the reverse strand, counting down.
TGGCTTGTTTGTATTGAATTCTGTCGCACAATATTTCTGCGTATTTATTAGTAAACATTTATCTCATTCGGGTCAGTTCTATGTTTAAAATACAATCGACACTATTTTCATAGAAATTTTAACGTAATCATATTTGCTGCGTGTTATTAGTTTTTCTCTCCTAAAAACTAATTTTTGCGATATCCCAAAAAATATCAGCTTTATGAAAATATATTTATTGAGTCAATATATTTCTCATTTCGACGGTTTGTGCTATTATTATAATAATACGTTATGACAGTTCCTGTTTGTACGTACATTATCACGTTTCATACATAATATAATTTTAAAAAATACTATTTTATTCATATTGAAGTTAATTGTTCCAAAATTGAATTATGTTTTGGTTTAGTTGACTGGCAACAATTTAAAATAAACACATTTCAATAAGAGAAATTTATTTTATTATTTTGAAGAACATTTAGCTAACAATACTTTTTACGACAAAGAATATTGTTTAAAACTAAACTGCCACAAATTTAAATAAACAACTAAAAAGATATATTCGTTTAATTTAATGAACAAATACTTAACTGACATTGACAGTTATATTAGGGAAGAAGAAGAAATCATTTTTTTTCTTTACACTATTGACCTGGTAAACATATATTACTTCAAAAGGTATACTATTTTTAAACATAAATAATATAGATGAATGTAGAACGCATCATGGGGTTCAACTAGTCTTACATAACTCTTATTATTTTACTTGGTCTGTGATTATTAAAATTTGCCCGATTTTTCGATTTTTTTTTAATACGCAATCCTGAATTAAATGCACACGCACGAAAGCAAACATGGCGACCAATGAAAACAATACGGAATACAGACCCGATTACCCCTAAAACTAAAAAAAATTAAAAGTACGTAATTAGTTGGTACTCTAGGTCACATTGACTATTGATTATTGCCCTTGGATTGATAAATTAAAAATTTGTATGTAAAAGGGGGGTACGTGTTCTCCTCGAGTAGTTCCATTATGAGGGATCGATTTATTGTATTAGAAATTGTGCACACATGTAAGTATGCCAAAGAGTTTTCTAGTTACTTTAAAAATTGTAATGTCGGATTACGAAACGAAGTTTGCATATTATGCAAAAAAATCAAAATAAAAAGGAAAGAAAAAAAAATGAAAAAAAAAACCTTTGTAAATGTCAGGTGACAAAACTTGAAGATAATCATAAATATTTAATCATAAATAAAATAATCAGAAATAGGCAACTTTCAAGTGAAATTCAAGAAAAGGCTAAACTGCATAGGAAAGGCTCAATTCGTGAAATTTCGCATAAAAACGTCGAGTGGTTTTCAAATGAATTACCAATTTATTAGAACGTTGCATTAGAAATTAGTATTCGCTACAATTATTTAAATAGTAACTTTTTAATTACATATTTTGATAATCAGGTAGATTAGTGTCTATTCAATAATATCCGCTGAAAAATTGAAAAAAGGCTATAATATATAGTCTTGGAAATTTTTAACCTTTAAAATTATACAAAAAAAAAACAGAAAAAAAGTATTTTTATCATTTAGAAAACTATTTTGTCAGTAAATCATTCAATCACCTGTAATCACGGCATCAACTTGCTCTCTCGAATTTACTATAGTACCAGTAATAATATATTTTTAAGGGATAATCAGTTGTTTACCATGAACCACTGTTTCGGGGATTTAAAAACAAAACAGTATATTACATCAGGGTTCCCCAGCAGTGTTGATCAAACACCACCTCCGTTAATCTTCGAAAAAAAATGTTACAAATATTAGATCTATTTTCCTATTCTTAATTACTTTATCTAATCTATTTATATTATAAAAATTAATTTCTTACCTGTGAGATTCATCTGTTTCCAAATTCAAAATGGATATATATATATATATATATATATATATATATATATATATATATATATATATATATATATATATATATATATATATATACATTACTAATGAAGTTTTGGATTTCCTTTACTAATATATTCTGGTCAATTTTAAACGAATCAAAAGCATCAAGATAACGAACAAATGCTTTATTTAACTGTTTTAACATTTTAGTTTTATCCCCACCTTGTTTTATCATCCTTATTACTTAGCTAGAAGCTGGTGGTATAAAATCTATTGATTTTAAAGTAACGCGAGCTATTCTCAAAAACTCTGAGATAATGGTTCCATAAAACATAAAAACAAGGCATGTACTATCTTTATGCGGCATACGCACTATTTGAAAGGGGAAAGAGTTTCTTTTATCAAATATTTTATAAAGAAAAATCCCATCATCAATTTTTATATCTAAATCCAGAAATGTAGCCTGTTGTCCTCTATGTTCAGAATTCAATTCTTAATCCTCTGGATTTATAAGATGTTTATTTTTTTTATTCATTCATCGTTATCGGTTATACATATAAGGTCATCTATAATTCTCCTACACCCATGAAATTATATGTTTTAGATATATCATTTGTTATTGGTAATGACATAAATATATACTCGAGTCTATGTAAATACAGATTTGCCCAAAATGGTGCATGATCCAATCCTATTGGGATATCTATCGTTTGGAGTAATATTTTATTTCTTATTTGAAAATAACATTCTTTAATAAGAAGATTTATAAGTATTTTTAAAATACCTTTAGAAACACTAGTTTTGCTATTTTTATTTTTACACCAGAAAGCTTTAGAGTTTGCAAAGTCTATATATTTACCTTTGCCACCTTCAAATGCTAAGTCCACAGTATCATTTAATTCTTTTATAAGTTTTTCGTGTGGAATTTTTGTATATAGCGCACTAAAATCATAAGTAGCTATAGATTTTGCTTTTCTTCTGGAATTTATTTTATCTAATTTTTCTTTCACTGGTTGTGGACTACCCAAAATAGCTTAATATTACTATAGAATTCTCTCTTCTGGTGGAAATTATTTATTTGATTTATAAGTAATTTAAATATTTTAGATATAGATTTACTTAAAGGTTTAGTCATGCACGTCTTTGAATCTACAATAAAGTTAACGCTAACTGTTTTTGTGCATTTTAGGTATCCAATACATACATGGAAGTTTTTTTTTCGTCCAACTTTAATCCTACTTTTTCACTAATAATACTATTATTCAGAATAATGTTATCTAAATTACTATTACTTACTTTATAGGTATCTGAGACGTTACCTGTAACTCCTACTTCTATCAATAAACATTGTATATAATATTTTTTACATATAAAAGCTATATTGTCTATCGCCTTATCCATAGAAACTATTACAAACTTACCTTGAAGTATTTTAAGTTCCTCCTTTCTGAATTTTTTAGAAAAGGATGAGTTTTTCTCGGTTGTTTAAATTTTTTATACGTTTAACCTTTTCATTTACGCATTCAAGTATATTATTTTTCCATATATCAAACGTAGACTGTGCTAATTTTTATTTATTTACCATAGACATAATAAAACCTTCTAGTGCTTTAGTTATTTCTTTAACATGTATAGTGTAATTTAGGCATTTAGGCTCTCTATAATTTGGATATTTACTAAGGAATTTTCTTAATTTAGAATTATTTACTATCTTTAAATCTCCTGTAATTACATGTTTTATCTCATTATTACAGAAAGGAGAATAATTATATCACAGTCTGGAATATTTATAATATTATCATTTATATTTATATGTTCTACCGTTTTTTTTAAAATTGAAAACCTTATTGCGTATTGTTAGCCCTAATTTATATGTAACTATTGGTTTTTGATCTTTTGTCTGTAACTCATTAGGTAGTAATTGGATTTATTTTTTAATTTTATATCTTTCGTAAATTTATATCATTAAAACCTTTATTTTCATACAAAACTACACAAACATTTCTAGGTTTCTTTTTTATATCTTCCACAGGTGGCTTATATAATTTAGTGTCGATTATATCCAGAATATAATCGTACCATTAAATGGAATAGTCTTTTTTATATATCGTATCCCGTTGTAATAATAGTTTCGATGCTATTTCCTTCAAAACCTTCTTTTTTGTTTGATCAAGCAGATTTCAAATATAATTGAAAGACTCAGAAATTTGATTAATCATAATATCTTTAATTTTACTAAAAAACTCCTCGCATGAAATAGCTGATTCGCTATTATTTCTATTAACTATTCTATCTCTAATACCGGAGCAAGGCAAAGCTGAATATAATCGACCTATATTTTCGGAATCTTGTAGGCTATTTTTTTAACTTTAATATTTAAACCATATGGGTAAATTACTCACATTTAATTATTAAATAAATTCGAGTTGTGAATGATTTCCCAAATAGGGAACGGCATATTGTTTTAAATATAATTATCCCCTGCGGGGTTTTCGTGGTCTACGACTCATCAGATGGGCTTAATCTAGCGAGATTCGAAATCGAGACTCCATGGAAAGAAATCTAAACTTCTACCACTGGCATATCTCACACGACTAATGAATATGTCGTGATTTACGTAGATGTTATTTACTTGTTTTTGTTTTGCGATACATTTTGAATGAATTGAATTATTTATATGAAAGTGCATTTTTACCAAAATGCGATTAATGAATAATTTTCTCTTTAACCAGTATGGTACCCCCAAATGGGAGCGGCATGTATATCGTCTAAAATATAATCATCCGTTGACACGTGCTCCATCCTCTACGACTCATCAGTGGCTGATATATATATATATATATATATATATATATATATATATATATATATATATATATATATAAGTGAAAGAGTATGTGTGTCTGTGTATCTGTGTGTCTGTGTACATTTCCCTACGCAATAACTCTGTTAATTTTTAGTCTACAAACTCGAAATTTGATATACAGGATACTGAGATTTGGGAAAATCGATGTGATCGGTTTATGGCCAGAAATTTCGCGATTAATGGGTCAAATTTCAACGATTTGACCTTTGAGAATTCTACCAAACTGCCTCCGACAATTTTGGGTCTACGCCCTTGAAATTTTACATATGTTTCTTGCACATGGATCTAACTTAGTAACTTGAGTTGAGCCCAAAACCATAAATTTTAAGGGGTCATAATAGGGGTGAAAGTTAAAACAATTGACCTTCAAATTACTCATAAAATTCCTGGTCTAAATATTTGAAATTTTACATAAAGTGTATTCAGAGATAGGGCAAGCTTTTTCATCAGTTTGGTTCGAAAATTTTTAGTTACCAATATATAAATATATGTATGTATGTCTGTTTGCATGTCTGTCTTAAACTTTCAATAGAGGCGACGGATTTTACCACGATAAGTATCGTTTAAAAGTTTGATCTTTCATATGACAAATATCGAAAAATTGGTTAAAAATATTAATATCTTCCCCTTCAACTAGGCACTTTTCTACAGGGGAGGTCATTTTTTTCGCAGATAGTTTTTAAATTTATTCTCTCCTTTAGATTGTCTGGCCTTAATTTTAAAAAATGTCGCTTCCGACATTTTTTAAAATGTCGCATAAACGTTAGGTTTTAACCCGTTCTTTTCCTCCTTTGCGGTATGGGTTCGAGACTACCTTCCTACTAACACTTTTTTTTTGCTCAACGCACACACCCAAACACCCGGGCAACGCCGGGCGCACATGCTAGCATATATATATATATATATATATATATATATATATATATATATATATATATATATATATATATATATATATATATATAGGGGGCGCTCGTATGTGTGCATTGAAAAGACTTGTTAAACGCTAACACGTGGAGTAAATCAACATGTCTTATTATAGTGTCATTTTCGTCTCTTTACGAGTTTTTTTTTATTTTATTCGCTCACCGTCTACTACGCTAAGATATAATTTTTGTCGCCTTTTGTCATATTTTTTGTCGGTTCAGTTTCGTCATAAAATTGTGTTAAATGAATCTGTGACGATTAAGTTTAAAATATAATTCTCATTGATAAATGCAGATTGTAAGGACGCATTTTATTCCGTTAAACTTTTATGACTTTTTCTCGTTGCTCAATGTACTTACACGCACCAATTCTACTTTCAAGAACTACAGGGCGAATGGAGGAATATAGAGAAAGAAAGATAGAGGGGCGCAGGGAGATGAGGGTAAGAAGGAGGAAACAATATATAAGCGTTATATGAATGCAAGAAAATAACAGAGTATGAACGCAGGTCATCAGCGTGAGCGATGGTCCGTGTAAAACGAAAAAATAGCAATAGAATCCGCCCGGAAGCGCAATAAACCTGACATCTATTACTAAAATTGTTTGAAATGTGCAATTTGGACACTCCAACTGATTTGCTGTCATCGTAGAAAACTCGTGACAAATGGAAGACAACAGGCGATCAGAAGATAAAAAATAAAATGTTGCATCATAAAATGGCAATTAAAAAAATTTGATTGTTTTTCTTGTTAAAAGTGAAATAAAGATAAAAATGGAAGACGAGAACTAAGTAACGACACAGAATGATATTAAGCATAATGTGGAAAGAAAAGAAAATAGAAAAAAAGAGTGAAGAGATAAATACCAGAAAAGAAGACAAAACAAAAGGAAAATAAAGAAAAAAAAAGAAAGGTGAATAAGAAACAGAAGACATTTGGAAGATGGAGAACTTAGGAAAATAAAGAGAAAAGAAAAATAATAGATGTAGAAAGAAGAAAAACCAAAATAAAAAGGAAAAGAAGGAAAAAACCATTTTACATTGCTGTCTTGCAGACGCGTACTTTTTACGAGTACATTAGCTGAATGTGCTCCGACGAACTTATAGCAATATTACCTATCAACATAAACACCGACTCGCCCGACTAGAAGCTAAATCACCCCTTAGCTGTAGGCTTCTCTAAAAAACAAAAAATATTCTACTCTAATAGAAAATATTCCTCATACAACTTTCGTTTGGAATTTCCTCCATGCTTCTTGTTTCCTCGACGGTGACAACATGCAGAAATGTAAATGTAATATTAACAAAACATCTTGTTGCTCAACTTTCGACTTTGGTTGTCATCCAATAAATATGGTGTTTATCACAGTAGCTCTGAAAGTTTCAGTGCCAATATAGTTTGTTTGCATGAATAAGAAATTGTATACAGACGAAAAGAAAAAAAATAAGATGAAAAAAGAAAATGATTAATGGGGAATCAAGGAGGAGAAAATTCTATAAAAGAGAATAAATGTGACAAAAACTAAAACATGAAAAGACTTAAGAGAAGATGAAGGTATTATTCAAAAGAATACGAAAATGTAAAAGAGAAAAAGAAAAAGAATATGAAATTCATGGTGACAATATATACAGAACATACGAAGAATACGAAATAAAAAAAAGGAACGGAAAAAACGACTAGAAAAGAAAGAAGAGTAAGAGAAAAACAAAGGAAAAAATTATTATTAATACAAGAATTTGCCGTTTAATGTACATACGCATTCGTCATATACACACATGTAAATTAGATTACGATATTTACAAAAATAGTCATTCTTTCTTGAAATTCTCACGGAGATGTTACGAACTTTTGCAGTTGTACAGACAGTATGCTGCAGTTGTTTTTTGTTTTTTGGTCCAAGCTGTGCCTATATTGGGTGATTGTCTTGATCATTAAAATCTTCTGCCAGCACAACGAGATACGAAAATTGGACAGAATTATTCCTGATTGCTTCCGTATAACATTAGTCACTTGCTTTTCATGATCTCACACTACCTTGATCTGGGGGCTATTTCAGCTCACTGATCAGAGTACCGCGAGGTCTCCCACAGACTAGCGAAAGGAGGAGGCGCCTTACTCTTCTTTTGACAGGAGTGCTGTGCCACTACCCTATACAGCACCTAGTATTCTCAAATGGTCATTCATCTGGTATTGGCTAGACTCATCGTTGCTTAACTTTTGTAATCTGTTGTGAACCCGTGTGCCAAGGTGATTATGCCGTATGAGCAATAATGTTAGTGTATCTATATAGATAATAAGATGACAATTGCAATGCAACCATTGGAAATCTATTGGTGTTTAGAAGGCAGTCAAAAACGACGTAAGTTTTTATTTTTTTTATATAGCCAATCTAATTTTTTTAGTTAAAATTCTTACACAGTGATCTAATGTATGTGTGAACGTGTTCTATGACATATTTCGTGGTAAGACCGCGTTATAAAATGTACTTGTTTGAAACCTCCTGAAACTCGTGTAAACTAGTACTGTTATTTTTTTAAAAACAAGTATGATTTATCAGTAACCATGATTTACTATAATTTTGTAATCACTTTGTTATTGTCTTTCATCTCGACATTGACAAATTTAAATTTCTTGTATTGTGATTGCCTTTTATGACTTTCCTATACGCATATCAAACGCAATGCTTCAAGCAAACACTATATATATATATATATATATATATATATATATAATGTATGTGTGCGCATGTGTATATTTGTGCGTGTGTGTATGTGTGTGTGTTTACGTGTGCGCAGCTTTACCCCCTATGCGATGTTTTGTTTGCATAATTACTATTGCAACTTCAGAGAAGATCATCTATGATGTGAAGACGTAAAGTAATCATTGATTTTCTTTGAAATATTAACCAGTTCGCCTGCATTCGACCGTCTCACGTGTTCATTAGGCATGAATATGAGTCACGAGCTTCAAGTATGGACAGAGCAGGTCACATATCCATCATCGCCAGACATGATCATTTTTAATGAAAGCTTACACGCCAGGCAAGATATATCCAACTTATATAAAGCCTTCATAAATGAAAACGGAAAGCAAGGCCGGTATTCAGTGAGGGTATACGAGGGCCCACAAAAACTTCTAATCTAGTTCGTTCAACAGAAACACTTTCATCAAATCTACAGTTTAACTTGTGCATGTCTATTACAAACCCTTAAAGGTAGTTTAGGTTCTTACTAGTTGCTTATTTAGTTATTTGTTGGGAAAGATACCTCGCGTTGCCTGGGAGCCCAAATATCAAACGTGAAAATGCAATGTCAAATATGGTCAATTCTACAGAGCCTTTCTCAACAAGTATAAAAGATTATGTTTAATCTTACTGCTTTAAAGTGAAAAGTGACACTTTCGCAAGAAAGATACCTAAACGTTCAAAATTCAAGGATACTAAAGAGTTTTCTGTGAAGTGTAGCACAAATTACAGACTGTTCTCTTACAAAATAGATGTATTATACATGCGCAAAGAAGTGTATTTGTTTTTACTCCATGTTTTTTGTTGTTTTGTTCAGCAAGATATACTGTGTTATCCGGGAAAAATAACGTCAAACTTGAAAATGCAATAACAAAGGTGTTGCGTTGCAATGAGGCAAATTATTTGAATAATTTCTACAACAAACATGGTATTTGTCAAAAGGCACACAGAGTAAAATGCTTTTGACGCCTAGTGCTATTCTAGATCTCTTATCAGAACTTATATGAGTATTGCTCATTACAGTTTCGGCTGTTGAATCTCGGTTTTATACAAAAGTTCGTGATAACGTTCAGAAGTGTATCTGCAATTTGGTTGGTTCACATTTTCTGGTAATATTTTAACCAAGCAAATAAACTACTTTATAGAAAGTAACATTAAAAAAATTGATGATATATATTTTTGTATAATACAATGTATATACTGTAATACGGCGTTCAATTCGGGACATTCTAAATATTTAAGGGTGAGTGGGATTAAATTCGCTCTAGACAAAGCATAGAGCCATTCAATGTAAAGATTTAGAAAAAACGAAAGATGATTATCATAAATACAAGATACATTTATTGACATTTGTTTTAAAAAGACCATGCCTCTAAATATTGTTTATATTTACAGATAAGTGTATTTACAGATAAGTATGTTCTGAAAGCTTTGAAGCGTGACTTTTGAAGATTCATTAACTTGTATACATATAAAAAACTAAAAGAACGGATAGAAATTTTAAGCTTAAATGATGAGCATGAGCATGAAGGAAAAGAATGCAGGGTAAATTAACTAATGCTTTTACCCATTTTCTAACCACCAAAGCATGGTGTGGCACAAGGCCGAAAGGTTGAGATAAACAAGTCTCTCGGAGGTTAGGGCTCCCTGACTAGAAAACAAAATGACCAAGAATGGACACACTCTGGTAAGAGGCTTCAGGAGATCTGCAATAAACCAACCTTTCTATAAAAAAAAAACAGAACGCGATGCCTAAGCAGAAACATCACTTATGAGCGAAATGGACTTTAGTTAGGGTTTGCAACCGCCTATGCAGCCATAAACCTGTTGTAATCAGAGTTCAGAATGCATCGTCGGTTAGTATAAAACAAATGGTGGGCCTGTTAAAAATGATTACTAATATCAAATACCTAATGTCGTCGAATGCTGTGAATAGATTCTTACGTCAGTTTACGCCATATTGATGCTTGGCAAGAGAGAGAAACTAAATCAGAAAATAAACAACGTGAATACTCTTATAGTGAGTAACATTTAATCTATGTTAATATTATTATTTATCTTAACTATTATAACCAATAAAATTGACAAGTGACGTATAGTGATATTTAAATATATTCTTCATATACGTAAATAACAAAAAATGTACCTTAAAATAAACTTTAGTTCTTGGATTGAGTTATATTTGAAAATAAAGGTTTTTTTATTGTTCTAATTAGCCATAATTTATAATCAACAGAAAACCTGTCTCTTTTTAGCTATCCGTTTCTAATGCTCCTCTCCACTATATTAATTTAACAACTCTCGTTTATTTATTTATCTCTCTGCAAATACTTTACAGAGACTGGGACTATTTTCAATACGTCATCTAATTTGCGTTTTTGCTTGGTATAGGTGTGTATGTGAATCTTTGTTCCGCCTTCTTCGTTTTATTGGTAAACATCCAGAGCTGTAGAAAGTAGTGGGTCTAATAATGAGTCCGTAGTTCTGCAACTTTTGACGGTCACTGATCTTATGGTCACAGATGATGGCGATAGTGTTGCGTCATTTGATTAACGTCGCATTTGATGGGCACCGCAACCTCGACTGCCGTCATAGTTAAAAGTTAAGAGATACTTGAAGACGTGCGTTCGTGTGAGGGAGTCCTACCCGTCAACTTGAATTGTGCCGTATTCATCTTTATTGGTAGTTAAATATTTCTTCCGTTTGATATTTAGCCGCATCCCAAACAAAGCCAGGCTATCCTTCTATTAGAGTTTTGTTTTAGATCAGATATAATCTTAAAGGACAGCATGGCATCAGCATTATATTATAAAGGCGAACTACATTATGCTCCGACTGACATAATTGGGCATTGTGAAATTGTTTTTATATTTTTTTTTATTTTAATATATATTACATTACACACAACAACGACAAATTGATTTTCGGTCTTCCCTATGTTTTCACAACCAGTAAACTTATTACTCCTGGTAGTTTGGAGGAGTGAGAAAAAATGAAACTTCGATCTGCGAATGTAAAGCTAGAAAAACGCCCTATATATATATATATATATATATATATATATATATATATATATATATATATATATATAAAAGCGGAAGCTATAAAAAAGTCGACTTCATAAAAAACAATACAACTCGATATTAACTCCTGAACTAAAAAATGCGGCAAAAGAACTTCGTAACCACCCACATATAGTTGTAAAAAAAGCCGATAAATCTAACATTTTTGTCATTCTGAACAAAACTGATTATAATAAAAAATTCAGAATATCCTTAACGACAATACGAAATTTAAAAAACTTAATAAAAATCCTGTAAATACTGTAAAAACACAAATTAACAAATTAATCACCGCAAATAACGCACAAATTGGAAATTATCACCTCCCCAAGATAATTGGTGAATATAAACCCGGCTATCTTTATGGGATGGTTAAGATACATAAACCTAATGCTCCTCTCCGCCCTATCATTTCGCAAATCCCCACTCCCATGTATTCACTTACCAAAACTTTAAACGAAATCAGCCCATACATTCCTCGCAAATACAGCGTTAGATCCACACATTAGCTCATGCAAATACTTAAAACAATGCAACCCGAAAATAGAAATACCGCTTCCCTTGACGTAGAAAGTCTTTTTACAAATGTCCCTGTAGCGAAAACCATAGATATAATTATAAACAACATCTACAATCATCCGTCACTCCCCCCACTTAAAATTAATAAAAATATATTTAAAAAAATATTATTAATCTGCACCACGGAAATACCTTTTTATGATCCTAATGGCAACATATATAATCAAATAGATGGCGTCGCAATGGGATCAGTCCTCGGACCTACCCTGAGTCAATTTTATATGGCAGACTTAGAAAATAAAACATTTAAAAATAATATAAAGCCCCCTATGTATGTACGTTATGTTGACGACATACTCCTCTTAGCTGATAATGACGAACAGATATATAAACTTCAAGATCTTTTTCAAAAAAACTCTGTCCTTAAGTTTACAATAGAATTAAATAACAAACAAATTCACTTTCTGGACGTCCTTATAGACTCATCTAACAATACTTTCGACAGCTGTATACAAAAAACCAACTAGTACTAAATCCAGCGTCTTAAACTTTAAGAGTGAGTGCCTTCAGCGTTATAAAATTGCCATAATCAAAAATCTTTTAAACCGTGCTAAGATGATTTCTTCTACGAAAAAAACACTACTAATAGAAATTAAAAATATCAAACAGGTTCTTATAAATAATTCCTTTCCAAATTATATTGTTGATCAACAAATTAAACTATTGTATCAGTCCCCTAAAAACCTTAACAGCAATACTAGTCAATCTTCTAACACTAACCCTATAGACATATTTTATAAAAATCAAATGACACCAAATTTTAGAGTGGAATAAAAAATAATTAAAAGCATCATACATAGATATACAGCACCTCTTGAGAACAATTCTAAGATTAGATTTATTATATACTATAAGAAGTATCGAACCCAGAACCTCATCGTTAAAAATAACTCCTCCCCAGCGACAAAAATGTTAGAGCAAACCAATATTGTGTACAAATGTCAATGCCCCTTAGGAAAGTGTAACTCCGAAAATAAAAACGCATATATTGGACATACAAAAACAACATTGTCCCGTCGATTAACGATGCATTTGAACAGTACTAGCTCAATATACCAGCATTTAATAAATCAACATAGCTGCCACCCTCTAATCTTAGAAAGGTCCTCGTGGACAACACAAGGATTTTGCAACGAGAAAGTAATTGTAAAAAAATAAAAATACTTGAAGCACTATATATAAAACCCAAGCACCCATCTATAAATAGCATTAATTTTGAAAGTAGCAATAATGTGCTGAAATGTTTAGCATAACCAGTATACGACTGGTTTTACTAACATTGCCTTTTATCATCCTAATTTTTAATCGAGTTTTTTATCACTCGTAAATGTATATCTTAATCGACTTTTCATTGACTCTTTTTATCATTCGTAACTATATATTTCACTTCTATTTTTAATATTTTATCTCCACCTGATGATGATTCAAGAAAGAATCGAAAGCGCTCGTGTGAACCATGGAACATTTGTAAATACCTTCCATCTTGAAGTTAAAAAAATCTTACAAAAGATCGAAAAATGAAAAAAAAAATTATTAAGCAAGGTAATCTTTCAGTCATATTAAATATTCAGTTTGGGCACCAAATCATAATTTCTAATAGCAAGTAAATCATACTTTGACATTTTATCCTAATCCTAAACTTACTAAACCATATCTAACCATACATTCCTAAACTTACAAAACTATATCTAACCATACATTAACTCGTCTCTTTCAATCCAATGCTGTTGCAAATTTAGTTGCTTCCACTGCGTGAATTTTTACCTATACCCTCTCCTAGTAAAAATGAAAATGGAAAGCAAGGTAATGTCCTTTTTTTAACCACGTTTTCATACTCCTTCTTTGCCTATTGGCCAGGCGTAGAGGTTCTATCACAGGAACTCGTCTGAATCACCCAGTGGTTGACCTTGTTTCCTGACTAGGGCAATGAACGCCGCTTTTCCCCGCTCCTGCCACATCCCATCCCCCTAAACTGGACACAGTGGGGTGCTTCAGTGCCATATATGTCGGTGCAGTTGGACTGGGCTGGCTTTGCCTAATAGATTGAGAGTACCGATTGACAGTTTCTGGCTGCTGTTTCCGACTGATTGTACAGGTGCCCTAACTCTTTGGTAGCGCTTAGAGCAGCTGCTCCATCAACAGTTGTATAATATCGGGATGTTGATAGTGTCATGTCGCGCATGGAAAGGAACCCTGCACTCATCCCCGGTGGGCCTTCCTGAGGCCACAATCCTGTGGGTGAGGACAGCTGATGGTCTACTTGTATTGCATGTCTGGTATTCTGCACAGCCACTTGTCCAGCACCCCCTCACTAACTCACTCTAACTGAAACTTTTAAATAAAATGAAATGACAGCTCAAGCAAAAGTTACGTTTAAACCAGGACCAAACTCAAAGAAAACCAACCTGCCTCCTCCCTTGAAGCTTGCATTTACGAATATACGCGGGCTTAGAACTAATTTAGATGATGTTGAGTCCTTTCTCCTTGTAAACACCCCGGGTATCTTAGCATTAAGTGAAACTAACCTTCACTCCTCCATTCCTTCTAACCACTTTAACATGCCTGGTTACCTCCTACTCTACAGTAAGGACTCTGACAGACATATGCATGGGCTTGGAGTCTATATTTGTAACACCCTCCCCCTGACTAGAGAAATAAAACTAGAATTAGACGACCAGGCCTTTATGTGCTTCAGACTAAATATACAACACAATAATTAGCTACTTGTATTTTCTCTACCGCTCTCCCTCAACCCAAGACTGTACCCTAATAAACAAAGTCTCAGACAGCATAGATATAGCACTCTCTCCCGATACTAGCGCACAAATACATGTATTTGGTGACTTCAATGTCCACCACAGTAACTGGCTAGGATTCTCCAATCACACAGACGTAGCTGGTAGCACTACACATAGCTTCTCTATACCCCATTCCCTATCTCAGTTGGTTACATTTCCGACACGTTTCCCAGACCAGCAAGATCAACATGCTTCACTTCTAGATCTCTTTCTGACAACGGTTTCCGATGACTGTACAACAAATGCCCACAGCCCGCTCGGGAATGCTGATCACGCTGTGATAATGGTAGAAATCAGCCTAAATTCTCGCCCTAAAACTGAAGACTCACTACTCAAAACAACGAGGTATTATAAAAAGGCTGATTGGGAAGCCATCAAGGAACTCATCAGAGATGCCCCATGGCAAAATATCTTTACTCTTCCAGCGGAACAGTGTGCAAATGAGACCACTGAATGGTTCAAAACTGCAATTGAAGCACATGTTCCCGCACGGAAATTCTATAGCAAGCCCCACTCTACCCAATGGTTTACTTCTGCTTGTACAACTGCCATTTGTCAAAGGCAGCATGCGTTCCGCAGATTCAACCGACATAAGCCCAGCTCAAATAAACAGAAGTATATAGAAGCTAGAAATAATTGTAAGAGAGTGACAGAGACAGCTAAGACAGATTACTCTGAAACCACCAGAAAACGCATCGAAGCACAGAAATTAGGAACCCAGGATTTTTGGAAAATCTACAACAGCGTAGTAAATAATGGGCAGACAACTATTCCTCCACTATCAAACAATCATGAGGTTTCTTGCACGGCAACTGACAAGGCTAATCTGCTTGCCAGTCGGTTTGCCTCAAACTCAACACTGAACCCGGTACACCACTCCCTCCCTGATTTTCCTCTGCGAATAGACGCCACACTAGACTTGAAAATCACCCCTTCTCAGGTACATGCTATTATAAAAAACCTTGACACCTCAAAAGCATGTGGACCAGATCTCATCTCAGCTGTGGTATTAAATAAATGCTCTGCCGAGGTTGCTCCAGTTCTCTCCAAACTTTACAATAAATGCCTTAACGAATCTTGCTTTCCCGACTGCTGGAAAACCGCTTCGGTGGTACCAGTCTTCAAGAATTCTGGTTAAAGAACTGACCCACTAAATAATCGCCCCATTAGCCTCCTCCCGCTTTTCGCCAAAATATTTGAGTCCTTAGTTAATCAAGCCCTAGTCCAGCACCTAACAGCTGCTAAACTTCTGACTGACAAACAATATGGATTCAGGCAGGCCCGTTCGACAGCAAATATCTTAACTGTAGTTTCTGAACGTATATACCGTTCATTAGACAAAGCAGGAGGGTAGAGAGGTACCCCTTGATATATCTAAGGCTTCTGACAGGGTATGGCACGATGGTCTTCTAAGGAAAATTAGATCATATGGAATCACTGGAAGAATTCATAATGTAATTAAATCCTTCTTAAGTAAGAGAAAAATGCAAGTCCTCGACGGTCGTACATCTAAACAATATGACATAAATGCGGGAGTACCTCAGGGGTCTATCCTTGGACCTCTATTATTCCTGATATTCATAAATGACCTCCCTGATAAAATTGTTTCGGAGATGGGTATATTTGCCGATGACACGACTCTCCATAACAGATATAAGTGACCAAGGAAATGGCAGAAACACTAGAGGATAACCTCCAATCTGTAGTGGAATGGGGACAAAAATGGATGATCACATTCAATGCTGCTAAGATTAAGCCTGTTTCCTTCAATAACTACAAGAAACCTTCTCTGCCACCAATAGCAATGGCCAAGAACACATTGCTTGAAAGTACTTCTTTTAAACTCCTCGGCCTAACGTTTACAGGGAATATGAACTGGAATAGATACATTGAGAGCATTGCCAAGGCTGCTGCAAGGAAGCTTGGCTCCCTCTACTGTGCTAGAAAACTGCTTACGCCTGACAGTATCCTGTACCTCTATAAGGCCACCATTCGCCCATGTATGGAGTACTGTTGTCACATCTGGGCTGGTGCATCTGCTGCTTGTCTCTCGCTCCTGGACAGGGTTCAAAAGAGAGTCGCCAACCTGATAGGTCCTGAACTGTCATCTAGGCTTCAGCCTCTGTCCCATCGATGAGATATTGCATCCCTTTGCCTGTTCTACAAATACTTTAATGGTGAATGCTCTGACGAACTGCAAACACTTGTACCTCCTCGACGTAACTACCCCCGACAAACCCAAGCTACTAAGTCTCATCCCTTTACAGTAGAGATCCCTAGGTGCAAGAAAGCCTTTTACTCCAATAGTTTCTTCCCCAGAACTGCAGGTCTTTGGAACTCTCTTCCGGGTTTCTGCTTTCCCAGCTGTACTGATATGCAGAAGTTCAAGTGTAATGTGAACAAACATCTTTCTACTCATCTCCCTTCATAATGACACTGCTAATTAAGTCCCTGATAGTAGCCCCCTGCTTCAGAGTGGCACTGTGCCTTGTTTGGGGTGAAAATTGAATTTAAAAAAAAGTTAAGTATCTTTTGTAGGCGACTAAGTCATAGTGCTTATATCTCCGCAAGAGTATGGAAGACCGAACTTGAAAGCTTGTCAATCAGCAATCGCTAAATGCCGAGATATTCTCAAGTACTATGTTTCGCAAAAGTGAGTGTCTGTTAAGGTATTTTCCAGCGTGAATCACTGAGTCCGTCACTCTCATGCTTAGATTTTGGTTCGATTACTTTGACTCACAATTTATCAAAGTCAGTTAAAATATTACCTCGTATTGAAGTAACTACCTTTTATTCGTTCTATATCTGATCTGGAACGATTTCCACAAAACAATCCAAGGATACTTGTAATCAAACAAGGATAAGCAGAGATATAATTGTGCTATTCCAGAGTTATTCTTCTTCTTGATTTACATTGAGAGACCAGTCTACCCAACAAACACATGGATAGATGGAGCAGAATAGATGGATGCTTCTTTCCTGTGGGTTTTATCGAACGTTGTGCAAATTACGAAAAAATTATGGCATAACATATCGAAACAGTTACACGATAATTACTGCCTGAGCATTCTTTGTGCGCTAGCGTTTCAATCCCTACCGATCACATCTTCTTGCGGTGAATACTAGTAAAAAAACAAATTTGGGATCTGGAAGGGGCCCAAAATAATTTTCTGTTTGTTTCTTCGAACAATCTGGTTAGGTACGAGCTTTTATATACGTAGACATAGCTTTTAAAGGTTGGGACACAACCCAACATAAATCGATCATTCATTCGATCAATTTATCCAGCCAGCGCAAGTTTTTATATCGATACCAGGGACTCTTGGCCTTAGGACAAGTCATGAGGAAGGCCGAGAAGTTCCCCGCCCCCAGCTTCATGAAAAATATTTAATCAATAATCGTCGGGTAAAAGCGACATATTTCTTTTGTCCGTGTCGATCAGCGGCGTTGAAAAGTGCCCAGTGTCTGTGTTGTGTGGTCTGCCTCGTCTGCTTCATGGCGCAATCGATGAATTGTGAGGGGTGCGTCACCGAAGTGGTTGGGGTTATTTGTTTGTAAATACGCACCAGCCAGACCGATTAAATTTCAAACACGAACAAATAATGGGAAGAGAAAGTACTTCTTGTGAAACATAGATTTAGAAAATATACACGAGTCTAAAGGAGAACGAAACACTTGCTAGGAATTGATTTAATACGCAAGATGAAAGGGGCTGATAACGAATTAGATATCTATGACATAAAGTATTGTATATTTACAAATATACAAATGGAGTACGAATGCAATGCTGAGTGATTCTCTCGGACCACGATAGTATCACAAAAGCAATACATAAATTTATAGTAGTGTGAACAAGTGCTCTAGGCCATATATAGAAAATTAAATAAACCCACTTTTTAAGGAGGTTCATCACTACTGCTATTTATCATAATGATGATGTCACTCAATAATATACTCAGGCACTGCAATACTGGAAATGAGTTAACAGGCGTAAGGTTAGCTTGCAATCGATTATTATATTAAACGTGAACTAATGAATGTTTCTATCACTAGCTATTACTAATACTACGACCGCTAATAATAAAAATAATATTAATAATATTAATAATAATAATAATAATAATAATAATAATAATAATAATAATAATAATAATATCATACAAATTACTAATCTAGAAAGCAATAGAAACATGGACATTGAAATTCATAGCTGAAGGACAACATCTGACTGAGATAAGAATACAGATATGCATTTTACTGGCCAGACACGCTATAACTAATATTGTTTATCATAGCATTAATGCCATTAAACAGCATACTTATGAAGTTCAACGATGGATAGAAGTTAACAGGCACAAAGGAAAAAAAGCAACCACCTATAAAGACGACCTAAAGCTATTTGCAGACAAAAGCTGATTCATACAACCAGAAATATTCAGTAGAATTTTACATGAAAAATTGGACACTACTACAGATGAAAAGGGTTGATTAAGATGGGATGAGGGCACTTGACGAACCCGACAACAATAAATATGTAGAAGTTCAGGAAGCAGGTCATAAAACCAGCAGAAAAAATAGAGAAGATTGCAAAAGCGTGCGGGAGAAGAAGAAAACTATTAGAAAGTCTTGTAATTTGAGAACAAAACTCGAAACGAACATTGTCGTTCTGAAAAAAAAAATGGGGATTTAGTGTTCTTATTAAAAGTTTTCTAACTTTTCAAAACTAAAATAATATCTAAAATGACATACTAGAAACACGTGTAATAAACATAAAAATAAAAAAACATTAAACAATAAACAGATTTTGTAAATAATTACTTTGGTAGCTCCACGTTTTAAATATACAATTTTCAATCGTTGAAACCACTATATATATATATATATATATATATATATATAGAGAGAGAGAGAGAGAGAGAGAGAGAGAGAGAGAAAGGAAGGATAAATATGGAAATAGTGTGTAAGTTAAAGCAATAGGAAATCAATATATATATATATATATATATATATATATATATATATATATAATACATTGCCGGTTTTCTCTACCAAACTCCTCCGTCTCTATCAAACTCCTCTATCAATTTTTAACAACTTGAAACTTAATATATAGGGAATTTGGACATGTGGAACAAATTGAACTTGGTATTCATTCGGTAAAAATAGCTGATAAAGAGTGAAATTAAAAAAATAAGGAATTTTAAAGTGCTCTTCTACGCATGTGCTAATATATATTTCTTCTTTGTACGACGTTGTTTTTTTGTTTTTTTGTTTTTTACGCGTTAGGATACAGTACAGTTGGTAAGCAATTAGGCTGTAAAGCTATACGTTTTAATTTAGATCTTAGCTGATGGCACCCAAGTCATATGATTTTAAACTTTTGAAATCACTTCTATACATTCGATGTCTCCGGCCAGTCTTGAAAGACAAAGGACACCCCCTGTATGGTCAGATACGCGTGTAATTGTGAGGTCAACGTGATTATGCCGTACTATACGTTGGGTGCAATATAATAGTCAGTAAAGTATTAGTTCTAGGATGAGAAATACGAAATCTGCATAAATTAAAATAAATTTAAGCATATTTTATGACCGGCCACGTCGGGGAGGCACTACTATATATGGAGTACAATATAGAGAATTGGCTGTATAATAATAATAATAATAATAATAATAATAATAATAATAATAACAATAACAATAATAATAATAAATAGATAGAAAATTTGCTTGAATTCAAATATATTAAAGCATATTTTTACGATAGGGTTACGCCGGGCGGCACGCTTATATATATATATATCATTATGTGTGAGAGTTCATCTTTAGTAAATTTTACACAAAGATAGTTTATATGTCTGGCAGTGTTCTTGGATATGTTTTGTACAGAAATTCGTCCGATAAGTATCGAAAATCGATATGTACAATCTTAAAAATAGTCTTTCTTGATAAAAAATAATTTTTACATGGGAATATTTTACGTTACATCAACCAAATACATAATGTAATCTCAGTAAATCATTTCTTATTAACAAACAGAATTATTGTAATCTCGAGATATAGCTCAGCAATAGAGTATTCGACTACAGATCGAAAAAATTAAAATGCATTTAAACGTATTTAACGATCGGGTAATTACTATGCATTAAGTACAATATAATAACAAAGAGATGATTTGCTCTATAGTAATAATAAATACGAAATTTGTATAAATTAAAATATTATATGTAAATGTATTTTACTTCCAGGCAATGTCGGACGGCCTGCTTGTAACCTATATATCTATAAAAGTGAAATTTTCTGTGCATGTGTGTGTACATTTCCCTACTCAATTTTCAGTCTACAGACTCTAAGGGGTATTGAGATTTAGGAAAATCTTTTTGCTCAATTTTCTGCCAGGAATTTGGTTGTCAAGGAGGTTAAAGTTCAACTATTGGACCGTTGAAAACTCTATCAATCTCCTCCGCCAATTTTGAACCTAAACACTTGAAATTTTAGATATAGGTTACTTGGACATGGCTACATTTTTTTTTTTTTTTTGAGCTCAAAGCAATAAATGTTTAGAGCTCAAAATTGTGGTCAAAGTTAAGGGGTCAAAATTGTAGTTAAGGAGTAAAAATTGGGGTCAAAGTTTAAAAGATGTTGATATCTACGGTGTCTAAGAAATTACTCAGCCAATTTTTGGTCCAAACATTTTAAATTTTACATAAATTTTAATCGGTTTTGGGCCGAATATTTGGGTGCGAAGGAGTTAAATTCCAAAAAAAAAAATCACCTTTGTCGTCTCTAGCAAATTATTCAGCCAATTTTAGGTCCAAACAATTGAAATTTTACGTAAACGGTATTCAGACATGCAGCAAGCATTTTAATCAGTTTTGGGGCGAAAAGTTGCTTGCCAAGAGGTAAAAGTTGAAAGAGTTGACTTTTGCTGACTCTACCAAACTCCTCCGTCAATTTTGGGTCTACACACTTGAAATTTTAGATGTAGGTTACCTGTCCATGAGTCAAACTTTCAATATATATATATATATATATATAGTATGTTATAAAATATATATGGCGATTAAGCTACACTGAATATTCCGCGTTTCATCCACTCTAGGATTCTTCAGGCTTATGCGCGAATTCTGTGGTTGTTTGTCGTTTTTATATGCGCATCTTCTATTGAAATTTTAGTTAGCCAATCAGCTTTCTAGTATCCACCGCGCCCTTCCTATCAACCAATGAGAATGCATTTATCGGACAAAGGCCTATTTGACCTCTGGTTGACCTGTTCCTTTATGTGTGTTCTATTTAGCCTTAAAACCCTTAAAATGCAAAAACAGTAGACTTTTTGATAAACTTCGAAAATGACCTTTTAAACGTAATTAAAAACTTAGAATTCCACAATTAACCTTACAATTTCCAACGGAAACTACACAAAATCGTTAGAAACATAAACAACTCTAATAGAATCTTTTTACAAGCAGATAAAACTAGAAACTTTTTAAAAATAGATAAACAAGAATATAACAAACTAATCACTGAAAACATTACAAAAAACTACAAAAAGCAAACGAATCCGACTATATAGATATAATAAATACTGAAAGTAAACAAATTACCGATAAATTAAAAATTAGCAATAAAGTTGGCATACATTCTGTTTAAAGACCACAAATGGGATTTTAATAATAATCCCAGCACCCGCTTGATAAACCCAACTAAACCAGAAATAGGTAGAATTAGCAAAACAATACTTTCTAGAGTAAACAAACAAATCAAACCAGACCTAGAATTAGACCAGTGGGCAACTACTGCCGAAGCAATCACCTGGTTTAAAAATATAGAAAACAAAGATAAATGTACGTTTATACAGTTTGACATCATAGACTTTTATCCGTCGATATCCGAAGAACTTTTTAACATTGCCCTAGAATTTGCCGAGGCATACACTGATATATCATCGGAAGAAATCAACATCATTAAAAAATGTAGAAAATCAGTTCTAATAAATAACAATAACCAATGGATAAAAACTAAAATGAAAAATTCGTTTGATTTGGCGATGGATGCCAGGGACTCTGCACAAGCATCAGATCTTGTGGGATTATTCATTCTATATACCCTCACAAGCATATTTGATACTACGGATATCGGCTTATATAGAGATGACGGACTAGCTATAATAAAAAAAAACCAACAAAGTTAAGGGAGATAACTTTAAGAAATTCATACAAAATGAAATGAAAAAATTAGGCCTAAAAGTGTGTTCATAGGATAAAATTTGCTCTATGATAGCGATACAAATAATTTTAAAACTAACAAAAACAATAGAAAATAAACAAATAAATAAATTAAATAAAAGATCACACATATATGTATGTATATATGTATATATATGTGCATATATATGTGTGTACATATATATATATTTATATATAAACCAACATAAAAAAAACACTAATCTAGATTTAAAACAGATCAAGAAGCTAAATATTCAGGCTAAATAGAGCACACACATAGGAACAGGTCAGCCAGAGGTCAAATAGGCCTTTGTCCGATAAATGCATTCTCATTGGCTGATAGGAAGGGCGCGGTGGATACTAGAAAGCTGATTGGCTAACTAAAATTTCAATAAAAGATGCGCATATAAAAACGAAAAACAACCACAGAATTCGCGCATAAGCCTGAAGAATCCTAGAGTGGATGAAACGCGGAATATTCAGTGTAGCTTAATCGCCATATACATTTTATAACTTACTAACTAGCTCTATCTACGTATTGAGCACTTTTGAAGTAAATACTTAAAGTTTACGCATAAATCTATACTTTCGTATATTAATTTATGTGAGTAAATTAAGTAGTTATATATATATGTATATATATATATATATATATATATATATATATATATATATATATAATCACATAAAGTTATAAACAGTACAAAGGAACCAAGCAAAGCCGGGCTGAACTGCTAGTAATGAAACAAAGATTACTTGATCTAAATTACTCGTTGTTGGATATTTAAAAATGATTGTATTTGTTGTATTTGTTACATGTATATGTTTGTTGTTTTTTTTTTATTGTTGTTGTATTTGCTGTTTCTACAATTTATTACAGGTTGGATCCTCCTGTTTGACAAAATGAAATGAAGTCATTCAAGTTGACGGCGGGTGGAGTAGGAGCGACTGGAAAGTGAGGTGTCTAATACCAATTGCTATGATGACTTCAGGTTCAAGGTGAATCGACACTACCGGTATTCAGATTATGAAAGTGACTTTTCAAAAATGCAAATAAGAAATTGAGAAGGGAAGAAGAAAAGGGGGGGAATGATTGATTCTTAATGAATGATAGAAAAAGCGAAAAAAAAACGACGCTATTATAAAAGTAAATAAAAATTAAAATGTGGATAAAAAAATAAACAAGACAAAAAATTAATAAAAGAAATAAAACAATAAAATAAAAGACAGAAAAATAGAAAGAAAGACCAAAAATGGAAAGAAAGAAAGAAGAGTAGTGAAAAGAAGACATGGATATAAAGAAAAAAAAAACGAAAACAGGACAGAAAGAATGAAACAAAGAATAGTTTAATAATATGGAACATAAGTTAAAAAAGATAGAGAAAGATAAAAAGAGATTCTCTGTATTGCTTTCTTTCTTTCTCTTACACACTCTCTCACTCTCTCTCTCTCTCTCTCTCTCTCTCTGTCTTTCAAACTGCATATCCACTATTTGGGATAAAAGCGGCTTCGTTGTATAGTAAGATTGTATCTAACATATCAGGTTAAGTCGAAGTTATTTTTTAATAACTTTTTTTACTCATTTTCACCCCAAATTGCTACTTGGACGTAAGGGGCTACTATTTGGGATCATGTCTAACAAGAAAGTGAGGAGAGTTAAGCAGCAAGGTGTATTTTTATATTACATTTAAACTTCTGCATATTATTACAGCCAGGGAAACAGGAATCAGGAACGAAATTCCAAAGTCCAGTAATCAGAGGAAAGAAACTATAGAGATATCAAT
This sequence comes from Euprymna scolopes, assembly GCF_053919585.1. Classification (NCBI taxonomy): domain Eukaryota; kingdom Metazoa; phylum Mollusca; class Cephalopoda; order Sepiida; family Sepiolidae; genus Euprymna; species Euprymna scolopes. The sequence goes on along the minus strand of NC_136511.1, from coordinate 86,887,228 downwards.
TATATAGGGACAAGAGTTTGCTGCTTATCGGGTAAGACAGGGATGCTTACATCGAGAGGGAGCTCGAGTGCAGTGAGTTCACCAGAACAAATTCCATTAAAGTACTTGTAAAACAAGCACATCATTGGCAACGTCCTCAGTGTATTTGTTCCAATTTCTGCTGCCTGTGAATGGTAGGCCAGGAAGTTTGAAAGATGTGCTTTCAGATAGGCTGTTATTTGTTATGGCAATCGAAATTAATACAAACTTTACTTCTGACTAGTTCATGTTCATTTGTTACTGTTTTACTGTATTATTGACAATATAGTTTGCTATAATTTGTTTTAAAAGGTATTTAACCTAGCCCAAACAATTGATACTAAAAATGTTTTTTAAATAATCCCCTAAATATAGAATCAGCAAGAGATTAACTCATTTTTGTAATTGTGTACTGAAACGTTATTCCCTTTTCTACATAACTTTAAAAATATGCAAAAGTAAATAAAATCAAAAGCTAACTAGATGCACCGAGTATATTACGAAAACTCTCTGAATTTTATTATCCTGTTTGCTTGCCCCTGTTCAGACTGCATGATGTCACAATTGAATACCTTAAGAACGGGATGACGTCAAATGATTACACGACAATATGGTTATATCATTAATTAAAATAAAGATGGGAAAACCGTATGCAGTGGATGATGTCATAAAAAGATGACATCAGCTATTAAATAAGAGAGAGGTCACAAGTTGTCTACTGGTATACAACTAAAACTCTGTGAGTTTTGTTTATTTGCTCTCGTGTAAAGTGGATGACACCAAAAAGTGATGAGGTTGCGAAATAAGATCATTCGCTAACACAGATTCGATACATCGAGAAGATCCTTATGAGGATGGAAATGGATGACGTCATTTGTGTGACGTCATAGAAGGTGGAAGACATCTTTTTGCTATTATAAATACTACAGTAATAAAAAGTGGATGTCACTCATTACAATAGCAAACATAGACGACTTGTGTCGCCACGTATCGTCTTCCCGAGAGTCTTTGTAGAATATTTTATTGTCTGCGTACATAATGGATGTGAACAGTCTCTAGACCTTAAAGACTCTCTGTTTGTATGCGTACACTAAATGACATCTTAAAAAGCGAATGACGTAAATAAATGGCGAATGATGACAAAAATGGTGGGACGACGAATAAGGAAAATAATTAGAAGAGAAAGAGAACGAAAGGAGAGAGAAGAAAATGGGAAACAAGAAAGAGAGGGGAACGGACAAATGATTATTATCAACGGAAAATATATATATATTACGTGGAAAGGTATAAAGTCACAAAATGAGAATTATCTTCTCAAAATTCGCCAGCGTTACCATGACATCACTTATGACGTCACCTGTTTTCAATGAATACTTTCTTATACAAATTATACAAACATAATTATCAATCAACGAAAGCTGAGCTAAACAGTGCATTGTGATTTATTATTAATATTTAATCATTTAGTTAATGAAGTACCATTTAAGGAACGGTTAAAAGATACTTGTACATTCTTGTATACTAAAACCATCCAAATCACAAGATATTTCGTTTTAATCGAAATGTTATAAGAATGTGCGGAAACTATTTAGACGATTGACATTATGAGCTTTAAATCATTTTCTTGCTTTTAGGCAGTCATAAAATTATTTCTGAGAATTTGAGCAACTATGTGTAGCTATTTACTTGCCTCGCCACGAGGGCAGAGTAAGGCACAAAGTCGCTATTAATATGGTGAATGTTCAGGTTCGAAACGCTGGAACTCTGGATAGGGACAATAATAAAATTATCTCAGTTTAAAAAACAATCTCCTTCACCCACCGAAGATCTGCGTAGACGCAGACCAGATACTACACACTATTCTTCATAGTGACGGTAATTTCATTTAAAGAAAAGAATAACAAACTTTCTGATGCAGATCTTTAATTTAAGAAGGAGTATCGATAATCTAAATAGACTTTCATTCGATCTGTGCGTTTAGCAATAAATAGCATTTTAATCTTAAGCATGACAGACCGACAATAATCGACAGCAGCAATAACAGATAATATAAAATCATTAACGAACAGCGGATTCTGAGATTGTGTTCAAATAAACATTAATATTCCACGCCCTCGTTTGTGTTGCATGAGCAAACGGTTAAATCTCAGAATGTCGAAAAACGGTTAGTTAGTCTGACTAGTCAGAAGCAATCGGTCTATATACAGTGGACCCAAAACATACGAGCTATCCTAGTTACCGAGTTATTCGAGATACGAGATGATTTCAGAGCAAAAATCCTCCGGTATATACGAGCGAAAATCCAAGTTACGAGTTTCCGGATGCAGCCGCTTGGTGGTTGAGTATGTCGTGTTTCACTACGTCTCCTTATTGGTGTCATTTTAATTCGAGATACGAGCTTCATTCAAGAACGAATGAATCTCGTATGTCGGATGTCCACCGTATATATATATATATATATATATATATATATATATGTATATGTATATATATGTATATATATGTATATGTATATATATGTATATGTATATATGTATATATATATGTATACATATGTATATATATATATGTATATATGTATATATATGTATATATATGTATGTATATATATGTATATATATGTATATATATGTATATATATATATATGATATAAATATGTATATATATATGTATATATATATATGTATATGTATGTATATATGTATGTATATATGTGTATGTATGTATATATGTATGTATATATGTATATGTATATATATATGTATATGTATGTATATATGTATATGTATGTATATATGTATATGTATGTATATATGTATATGTATGTGTATATATGTATGTATATGTATGTATATGTATGTATATGTATGTATATATATATATGTATATGTATGTATATATATATATGTATGTATATATATGTATTTATATATATGTATATATATATGTATTTATATATATGTATATATATATGTATAGATATATATACGTATATATATATATACTTGTTTATTGTTATATAAACATGCTCACATCCCGCTGCTACAAATAGCCACTTGTTTCAATCAAACAACAGATATCATCAGGCAGCGACTTGACTATTCAAAAGTTCAATGAATAATGAATAATGATTATTCATTGAACTTTTGAATAGTCAAGTCGCTGCCTGATGATATCTGTTGTTTGATTGAAACAAGTGGCTATTTGTAGCAGCGGGATGTGAGCATGTTTATATAACAATAAACAAGTATTATCAGCTCTTTTTATTGAGCACTATCTAACAACCTCGTTGAATTCATTAGTCCATTACTTTTGAATATAAAAAAACCCGAGTATATATATATATATATATATATATATATATATATATATATATATATATATATATATATATATATATATATATACCCAGATTAAGAATATCGAGAAATAAAAATCAATTAATTTTACGAGATTTATTTTATTGCTCTCTATAAAAAATAGAGCAAGATATAATTTCATTTATATCTAAACTAGCCGGGGTGCCCCACGTTGCCCGGGTGTTTGGAGGTGTATGTTGAGCAACAAAAAAATCGTAGTAGGCAGGCAGGCTCGAACCCGTGACGCGAAGGCAGAAAAGAAAATGGAGGTGTGTGCAAGGGTGTTGGTTAAGCAATGAAAAAAAGGGGGGAAATTGCGAGCAAAAAAAAATTCAAATAGAAGCAGTAAGCAGGCTCGAACGCGTAACGCGCCAGGGAAAAATGAGGCGAAAAAACTGTCTTGTCGATGTGCCTATTGTAGTTGTGACGTCACAGGTGGTCGAAAAAACGCGTTTTATGCGACGACATGAACACGAGTGTTGAATAATTTGCAACAAATGTTAGCGAAAAATTCGACCCTACCTGTAGAAAACTGCCCAGTTGAGGGTGAATGAATTAATATTTTTGGCCAATTTTTCGATATTTTGTCGCCCGAAGGGTCGAACTTAAAAATGCTACCAATGTCGTGAAAATCTGTCGCCTCTGTCGAAAGTTTTAGGCAGACATACGAACATACATACATACATTCATACATACATACATACATACATTTAAACAGACGGGTGAGATTTATATTGTAGATAAACAGTTTTAATGTCGCTACACGATCATACAATATTTCGGTCAATTTGCTATAAAACATTAAGGACTACGTAAGGCGATGCAAATCACTTTTAAACGTGCAAATCCTTAAATAAAGACGGAAAACAAATTACACAAACACTGCAATTTGATAAGTTACGCGATACCTATGAAAAAAAAGAGTAGTAAAGAAAGGAAAAGAAAAAGAGCAAGGAAAAAGAAAATTAAAGAAAAAAAAGAGAAAATCCTTTTTTTACAGTCCCTACGAGACGTAGAAACGTTGGTTAATCCGCGTAGATTTCTTCCTATACTTATATAATTTTATTCATAAAAAGCTTTTCTCACTTAAAAGCCAGCATTTTGACTTATATGATGACAATAAAAGTTTCAATATGAAAAAATATATATAATTAAAACCAACAGAAAGTGAGAGAATAACAGAAGGGAAAGGAGTGTGAGAGAGCATGAAATAGAGTGAACGAGGAATGACAGAGAGGGGGGACAGCAATAACAAACGTAAGAGAGAAAGAAAGAGATAAACTCAGGGTGAAGAAGAGGACAACTGGGAACAAGAAATACTAACCATCCCAGTTATATATGGTGGGAGTTTTCTCGTTTCAATAATTTAATTGAATGAAAAATGCCGGCTTCAGATAAGTAATTTAGGTCGGTATATATAAGCACAGGTGACTAAAAGGAATACTCAAGTTTCTTTGTATTGCTTTTTACTTTAACGAAAATCTATCTGCTTTAAAATAGTCCTCCGAACCGAGTACATATCACGCAAACATGCCTTCATTTCTTTTGTAATTTTTACGATTAAGTGGGCTTTGAATTTGATATCAAGAAGGGCGATTTCCCGTAAACTAGATTACGTAATAGATAACATATTTGAAATAGATTTCAACGACAGTTAGTGTCAGATATAAGTAATGTATACTTTTAGACTGGGCTGATTTTTTATATTTTTGTTTCAAGTCAGGGTGCCCCTCTAGAGAGAGCTCGATTCTTTTATATGAAAATCGACCTTTTCTCCAGCTACTCTTTCATTAGGAGCCAACTAAATAAGAAAATCGGATATATTTATCTAACATTACTCTTGATTATCCTCCCTGTAGTGTTTATTTTATGTCTTACTGCTGTCTCTCCCGAAAACCTATATTGCGATTGGAACGCAATGAGCTACTGTGATAGGGAACAGATTTATACAGGCAACATTGGTACGTACTTGAGTAACAAGATTTTCGTTCATATTTCAGTCACATCTCTTACTGTTGATATGGTCAAGAAAACAGGAACGAGAGGCAATTTTTTAGGTAAATATATTGGAGTTTAAAATTTTTCAGTACCTAAGATCTTATAGGTGGGAATCATTTTCAACTAGTCTGGTGATTCAGTGGTATTTACGCTGAGATGGTACAAGTACAGAAGGTTCATAGGAGCACATCTTGTTAAAGTAGTTGCAAAAAAAGCACAGAATTACAAAATTAAGTCGATGTGATAGAAATCGGAACTGACAGACATTGCTGGACCTATTAGATTGACAAGTTTTTTTGTGCCTTGTTCAAGTGGGAGAGACAACTGGTTAATGCACCAGTTCAGATGTGGCAAAAAGATTTCATATAAAAGCGGAAGGTGGTTTTATAGAAATAAAAGATTGAGTCGCCAAAGTACGGCCCCTGGCTAGATACAACCTACCAATGTATTTAATAAGCTCTTATCGAAAATGTAAAAAATATTCAGGAACTTTTTTTAATAATGGAAATGTGTGAAAATAGCGCAGCGTTAGTTTTTTGGGGTTTTTTTTTGGGGGGGGGGTCATGAAAAATATTTTTACTCTCCAGATTAACATGCTTAATTGTTTCGGAATGAGGTTTTGAAACACCAGTTTCACAAAAAGTACAAATTAATCGGCAAAACAGCATTAAACACGTCCTCTTGTATGTGAATACTGCATCGCCTTCTTCATCTTGATTCTCTGCTATCAGATCTCATTTTCACTTGTCTTCTGCGCTTGCGCATTTCATTCGAGACAAGTTCCCCCTTTAAAATGGTTGGAATTCACTTAATGAAGTTGATAAACAACTGCAATAGTACATTTGTGACGGACGCCCTCCTCTTCCTACATGATCATGTCAGAAATGAACCCATTTCCTGATTCTAAATTTTATATTATCGAATAATAGTAGCGTTCAAAAGATTTTCGAGTGTTAATTTTTTAAAAGAAAATTCTGCAATGATTCACACTTAGGAAATTAATGGCCTGTCAACCCTATTTTGTACTTATTTATCCACTGTTTCGTTGTCGATGTACTTTATTTTGGCCTGCGTAGCCCTAAAGAGTTAGCTAGAAGCCTCTGATATAGGATACTAGTAGAGGTGAGAAATGTTCTAGCCTAGTAGAGGAAGCTTACATTTTTTCCGACGCTCTTGGTAGCATCTTCTACGTACTTATTCCACTTCATGTTACCTGAGTTTAAATGTTCGTTGCTATCGGCCATCAAAATCGATGGTTGGAATGTCTTCTATATGCTTCTTTGTGTAATTATTTCTTCAGTATAACGTCTTCAGCTATGGCTCACCTGCTGCGCTTCGTCCCTTTGGTCCGTCACAATTGTACTGATGAACTACACAAACTTATTATTTTCTTTTCAATACAACGTGATTTTTTGCACAACTTAGTCATATTCACGATAACTTTGACAACGTCGAGCCGTGTTCTATTAGCGTACATTACTGCCCCTTTGGTTGCTGAGTTGTGTCTCCTCATCGAAATTGATCGTCTAATAAAATCCAATTATTATTGTGACAGCATCGAACATTTTAACGGCGCTATATCATGTAAAATATAGAAAAGGCATGCTCTAATTTGAGTAGATAAATCAACAATAATTGAACAGAAACACGCAATGCAAGTGGAGACATGCAGATGTAAAAATGAAACACGCTTTTATGTTCACGAACGCCGATGATTAAACTTAACACGAAGCTCAACAGCAACTTTTTTTTTTCGATGTGAAAAGGAAAAGGGGTTAGTCACACCGGGAGACCGCTATTTTGATAAGGAATGGGAACTTTTCATACTATTAAAAAAATGGCAGATCAAACTAAACGGAAACCGGGTGGAGTCAGAATATACGTCGGTGTTCAAACAACCTAGTATCTAAGTTCGTATGGAGTGTTTTAAAGGTATTTAAGGAGCGTACTATGATGAGTACATTTGAACATTCAAATATATCAAATTCGAATCAATTATATTCATAGTTATTAGACACAAATTAAACATCATTTCCTTAATTTCAGATTCTTATTTAACAATGTCATCTCTATCTCCTTATATTATTATATAAAAGTAACTTTGTGCTCTTTCCTCGTATATTCTAAAACGGCTGAACCTATCTTTTATAAATATCACATAAAGGTAATTTATCTCTCTGGCAGTGTTCTTATATATGTTCGGTACAGAAATTTATCCGATAATTATCGAAAAATCAAAAAAATCCGTCTTAAAAATTGTCTTTCCTCTCTTATAAATAAAAAAGATTTTTACAGGGAATATTTTACGTTACACCAGTGTAACTTTGGCCGGTGTACCGTAAAATATTCCATGTAAAAATTCTTCTTTGTTATTTATAAGCAAGAAAAGACTATTTGAAAGATCGTAAAACCCAAATATCAGCTGAAGTGATACTGTAAACAAACACAGACGGAATTTGATAAATGACATTATAATTATTGTTTATTATTATTATTATTATTATTATTATTATTATTATTATGCGAATTAGTCCACCGGGCAAATTATTCCTCAATCTATATAATAATTAATAGAGGATGGATTCTATACTAATACACACGATCTTCAGCATAAATTAAGATATCATGTTTAAGCGTATTGTACGACTAAGCAATGCTTAAATTTGCAACATTTTCCAATATCAAAGGTATATATATATATATATATATATATATATATCACATTTAATTTTCGCTATCTAAGTTCACATCCGATTACGAGGCATTGTTCTGGATTTATAATAGATAATTGGATGACAATACCTCTTGTTAAGCAGAGATATATTTCCCTACATGCAGTATCCGGGATTCTGTTTCACATACACGTGGCGCAAATTTCAACGTCTGGAACAGGATGTTTTCTTCTAAATTCAAGTCTAAAATTTATCTTCAATATTTTATTTTATGTTGCCACACACGCATTCTAATCCCTATATATATATATATATATATATATATATATATATATATATATATATATATATATATATATAAATGATCCATATATATATATATAAATGATCCATATATATATATAAATGATCCATATATATATATAAAAATGATCCACATATATATATAAATGATCCATATATATACATATATATAAATCGTCCATATATATATATGATCCATATATATATAATCCATATATATATATGACCATATATATATATATATGATCCATATATATATGTGTGTGTATATATATGATCCATCCATATATATATATATATATATAGTTTTGAAAATAATAAGCGGAAGTTTCTCGAGAGCTCTTTCGGCTATCATCTCATCAGGAGAAAATCGATGGCGTACAAAATAATATTGTGTCGAAAATAAAGAGTTCTAATGGGGAACTTATTAAATGTGCCAAAAGTACGGGGACACTAAAATAAATTTATTAACGTTTAAAAACAATTAAAATATTGGCACAACGGGGAGGAAAAAAAAGAGAAACAATGCGTTGGATGTTTCCTTTTGTCGGCAATAAGGTTGACGCACCGCAATAGAGACAGACTCCAAAATCTTTAAATGGTTTTTGGAGTCCGCTCTATGTAGCACCTCGAACCAATCTATTTTATATCTATCAGCACAGCACGGGCTGTCAACCAAATGCTGGCCAATAGAAGAGTCCAAGGCTGCAGAAGGAGGGAGACCACCAGACTCCATCCTCCCTTGTCTGATCTTCGATGAAACATGCTGGTTTATACGAGTCAAAAAGTGCAAGGATGTTCGCCCAACATAACCAGCATCGCACTGGCATTTAAATTGATATACAATATTGCTATTTTGGATGTAAGGCAAACTATCCTTGCGAAAAGACGGAAAAGCAGGTCTCGTAGTATATACCAAACGCAAGGACACAGAATTAAAGCAGTCGTAAATACTTCTGCGAATCTGTTTGGAAAGTCTATTACTCTTTTCCCCAATTCACGGTAATTTAAAATAAACCGGGCATTTCAAGGGTCCAAACTTTTTAGGGGATTTAAAATCCGCAACCTTTTTGAAAATACAGTTATCAATAAGGTCAACAGGGTAACCATTATTGATGAATATTTCTCTGATCTTATCGTGTTCGGCGTCTAATCTGTTAGGCGAACAAATCATGTACCAAAGTATTAATTATGCCCATCTTACGTGATTTTGGTACAAAAGACAACCAGTTCACATATAGGCCAGTAAATGTCGGCTTTCTATAAATTGTAGTGAGAAAGAACACTCGACAAGAACACCCAAGAAAGGAAGCGAATTGTCCTTCTCACTTTCCATAGTGAACTTAAGATATATGTATATATATATGATCTATATATATAATAGCATATATATATGATCCATATATATATGTATATATGTATATATATATGATCCATATATATATATGTATATATGTATATATATGATCCATATATATATATATATGTATATATATATATATGATCCATATATATATATATGGATATATATATGATCCATATATATATGCATATATATATGATCCATATATATATATATATATGTATATATATATATGATCCATATATATATATGTATATATATGTATATATATATATATATATATATATATGATCCATATATTCGCTGGCGTTCGCAATGATATCTATTTATATAAAATAATGAAGTTTAAAAAAAAATAAAGAAAAATGTTACAACCTGGTAAGTTGAAAGAAAAATAACAGGAAAAACTATTATTTAAAAAAATAGAAATTATGTCTCCTTATGGAAATAAAGTAAAGAGCTTCTTTCCGAAATCAACTAATGCGACTTGTGTTGGCAGACTTGCCGTTCACTTTCTCTATTCCCATAAACATTGGAAATCGTTTCGTACGGTTGATTTTTATTTACTAATATATTTCATAAAAGGAGCGTCGGTTTTCTCTCGTTTATTAAAAACGACATCGTTCTGCTAGGAATCCTAGGGGACGTAAATAAACTTTGCATAAAACTATGCAAAATTTAGTTTGCTACATATTCTAAGATCTATTATGTTTAAAGTTATGAATTACCAAGAACTTGGGACCGAAATGTTTTCAATTGATGTAATATATAGAAATGAATGAAAATAAAAATGCAATAAATTACAATATTTATTAAACAAGCAAATATTCAAATATAAAATTATAATAAAAACGCTTAATCCATTGATTTTCAAAGATAGAACTTATCATCAGAGGATAAATTCAATTAAAATGTATCACTGATTAGCATTAATTTGAAAATACACAAAAAATTTTGTGAGCTAAAAGACATTTTCAATCGAATTATCTTGTATAAAATAAAGTAAAAAATAAAAACGAAAAAAATCATCAGAGGGCGAGGAGATAAGCCACACTCTTCGGTGACTGTCTTTGTCTATAGTGGCGAATGCTTTTATTATGACAGCTTCAGGGAGTCGACTGTAGCGTGAAAGTGCTTGTCGATCACGCCCCAGATGTTATACCCACAGGGGATTGCAGTTGAGATACGAGAACGTCAACGAGTCAATGACTGATAAGGAAAATACTTAGTAAGCAGGCTGGGTCGTCTTTGTTTAATGTGAAGGAATGTGGTATATTTTCGTAAAGCGTCTGATATTGCTGCAACACACTGGATATATCAATCATAAGTATAGTTTTTTTTTTAATTGACCAGAGCGCACAGTTACTGAAACAAAAGGCCATCATACTTGATTTAAGTACAAAAAAAGAGAAAAAACAGTCACGTACATAGGGTTTCATCGTAAAGCAGTCTAAAAGTAACCACTCTTTAATTCAGCTTATTTAAAACTAATACTGTTACGCTTTTTGGACCTTATATATATATATATATATATATATATATATATATATATATATATATATATATATATATATATGACGTGTGTATATGTATGTATGTGTGTATGAAGGTATGTATGTATGTATGCATGCGTATGCAGTGCATTTTATAGATTATTTATGCATATGTCACTATCGTATGTTATCCTCTTTGTATAAAGAGTGGATGCATTTTACATAAGTCCGGGCTATATGCTAATGCTTAGAACGCTCACAACGCGCAGTGGGAGATAATAGATAGTATTGATCAGTCTCCGTTAGCCTTTTCCTTTCCAGAACGTCAGAGCAAGTCTCGGGGGATTATTAAAACACCCGTAAATTACAATCCGTTTAGAAGGGAGCAGCTGCTTCATCAGCAACCGCCTTCTCGCAACTATTCTGCAATGGCGACAGAACCGCCATCTATCATTGAGCAATGATATTTACAGGACAGAATCATGAGTTAGAATGAAAAGCCGAAGAATTGAACAAAATGGAGGGGTAGGGAAGAATTGAGGGGAATACATAAATAAATGAAAGAAAATGGAATTATTTTAAATATGGTATCGGTAAAATTAAGCGGATGAGATGTCGGTAAAATGACCAAGGAAACAAAGCAAAAAAATAGCGAAAGAAAAAAGATTTTAAATAAAACTGCACTTACATCAATAAAGTTTCTTTCAAAATACTTACATCTATAAAACACGTTGACATAAGATTGATTTCCTGCTTACAACATGCTCGGTTTCAAGTCTAATACAAAAACTACTTGTTTAGCTACCCTTTAATTAATTAAATTCACCCATCGTTTCCAATCCGCTCTGAATATTGTTCAACATACAATTTCCAACTTCATTAACTTCCATCCTCGAGTGGCTTTTTACACTTTATAAGTTGTGATTCATTAGTAGAAAAGCAAAAAGTGAAAAACATGAAATATGTGGAAAAAAAGAATCGGGAATTAAAAAGAGTAGAAATGTATAATTAGTAAAAAAAGAACAACTAAAACAAAAGAAGGCCAGTAAATATTAAAGTAAGAAATTAGAAGAAATGTTTGCAAAAAGAAAGAAAAGAATAAAGACAGAATTGTTTCCACAATTTTAGATGTGGATTCATATTTTGCATTAATCGAGATATCCTCATTTTCGTTCTACATCTTTTCGAACTCTTGAATTTTAAAATCAAATTCCATATTCCATAGAGATTCCCGAATTCAAAATGATGCACCCGAATTGGGACAGAGGTTATAAGGGCCGAAACGTTCAAAAATAACTACCAAGATTAGAAAACTAGTGTTTATTATCCAAATAATACGAATGTAAAAAATTCGAGAAAATTTGAAAAAAAAAAAAGAGAAAAGAAAATGAATAATTTAGGAATTGGAAACAGGAAAGAAAAAAAAAACAAAGAAAATAAAAATTGGTTGTAAGTTATGAAAAGAGAATGGAATAAAGATGAACGGTGTAATAGGCATGCGCGGAAGAGAATTAGTTGGGTCCATTTATGGCGAAAAATTATTTTCTCCAAGGGCTACAAAAGGACGACGTCAGAGTTATCAGCGGTTAACTGCCAAGGTTATTCTGGTAGTGTGTCGGGTTGTATAGACGGAACTGTCCACATCGTGTCGAGTTTTGTCGATGAAATTGTTCATATTGTGTTGGGTCGCGTCAACAGAATTGTTTGCATCATGGTGGAGTTGTCGAGATCGTGTCGGGTCGTGTCGACGGAATTTTTCTGGGCTGTGCCGGGTCGTGTTGGCAGAAGTGTTTGGTACCGTGTTCGGTTGCAACGACGGTATTGTCCGTGTTGATTCTTGTAGAAGGAAGTGTTCGGTTTATGTTTGTTGTCCGTTTGATTTGACGATTGTCGAAGTCGTACTGCTCCATGTGATAACAATACTTTTTTGTTTATTGGGTTCGTCTCTCTCCCCTCGTGAAGCAACAAGCTATATTTCTGACAGCATAAATACATCACTTTCTCTAGATACTAGTATCCATGTATATGTATTTGGTGACTTTACTGTTCACCATAGTATATGACTTAATTTATCTAGTCACACAGACGCAGCTAGTAGTATATCACACAGCTTTTCTATACTCCATTCCTTGTCACGGACAGTTACGTTTCCGACCCGTCTCCTAGATTGATGGGATTTGCAAGCCTCACTTGTAGATCTATTTCTGGCCACAGTTCCCGAGCCTTGTGTAACAAACATCAATAGCCTACGCGGGAATGCTAATTACGCTGTGATACTGGTAGAAATCGCCCTAAACTCTCGACGCCAAGTTGAAGACCCATGATTCAAAAGAACAAGATATTTAATGGGCTTAATTTCATCCATGCTATACTATTAATAAAATGTTCTGCTGAGGTTGCTTCGGTTCTCTCTTTCTTGACTGCTGGAAAACTGCTCGGTTGTAATAGTTTTTAATAATTCTGGCGAAAGAACTGACACACTCAAGTATTGCTCCGTTAGCCTTCTACCTCGCTTCGCGTAAATCGATGAGTTCTTAATCAATCAAGCACTAGTCCACCACCTCATAGATAATAAACTTTTTTCCAACTGACAGTATGTATTTGAGTATGCCCTTTCTGCTGCGGATATCCTAACTGTAATTTCCGAGCGTATATATCATGCACTGGATGAGGTAGCGAAAGCTAGTAGGCCTATGCATATCATAAGCCTTTGAAAGAGTTTAGCACTATGGTCCTCTCCTGAAAACTAAATCATATAATATTACTGGACAAATACTTACATCATCAAATCCTTCTTAGATAAGAGAAACCCCCAAACTGTCCTCGATGATCGTACGTGAAAACAAAATAATATAAATGCAAGTGTGATACGGCTGTCGATTCTTCGAGCTTTATTATTCGTGATGTTCATAAATTATCTCCCTGATAAACTTTTCTTCGAGATGGGGATAATTGCTAATGTCACTATGTTCTATAATAGACTGAACGGTAAAAAGGAAAAAAACACATAACGAAGGAAATGTCTAAAACCTAAGATTAAAAACCTTCAGTCTGTAATGGAATGGGGCTGTGAAAAGATGATAACGTTCAATCCTGCCAAACTTAAACTTCTTTCCTTTATTAACTACAAGGAACCTTTTCACACACAGATTGCTACCTACAGTACGTTTAGAATTCTACTTAGCATCCACAGGAAACACGAATTGGAACACATTCATTGAGGTAATTGCAAAGGCTGCTGCAAAGAAGGTGGACTCTCTCTCTCTCTCTCTCTCTCTCTCTCTATATATATATATATATATATATATATATATATCATGGTAGAAGGTTACATCTGAGAGTATACTGTATCTCTATAAAGCTACTGTTCGCCCATGCATGGAGTACTACTATCACATCAAGGTTTGGTGCATTTGCCACTCTTGTTCCTAGACAATCACCACCTTAACAGGTCCCACACTAGCAACTAAACTGCAACCTCTGTCCCATCGTTAAAATGTGCCTATTTTACAACTATTTTAATGAAAAGTGCTCTGAAGAACTCAAAGCACTTGTACAAACTCGGCATAGATATCCCCGACAAACCCGTCAAACAGCATAATCCCACCCCTACATTGTAGCGATGCCTTGGATGCAGTAAAGCCTTCTACTCGACTTGTTTTTAGTTTTCCTCATCAATCACTAGTACTCTATGCGGAGCCAATATATCGCGATATTTTTAGGAAATAATTCTTTTGTCATGTTTTATACGTAGTTCTTTCTCTTATGTTTCTGTTTTGGTGTGTTGACGTGTTTGATTAAAATCGATCAACCATAAATTAGTTGATGTACAGCATGCACTCTAATTGGATGTAGACTTTCTACTTAATCTTAGCTTGATCTAACATACTCATTATTTAAATTATTTAAACAGTATTTTTGGAATACAGGTTGAAGAACGAACCATATATCTATCTTATTATCATTTCTTTTGATCAAACTATCAATAATTAGTTCAGTTTGCATTCAACATAAAATGATCCATTAATCTCGAAACTTTTTTTTTTATCTTGTTGATATTAAACGTGTTCTCAAAATCTTTTTTATATTTATATCGATTGAACAGCAAATTCTTGGGTTATTAAAAGAATTCTGTTTTTTTCTTTGCAGACAAGCGGGTCTTAAAGGTCGAGTGCAGCGAGACTGAAGTCGTGTAAATGTTGTAATAATAAAATCATGTTGAACGTTGACACGGCACTATCAAGATGAGAAAAAGAAAGAAAGAAGCTGAGAGATAGAGAAACGCATAGAAAGAGATGCCGAGTGAGTTAGAAGGGGAGGTGACTGAGATGACAAGAATAAGAAAGTCGATCAAGGGAAGCGTGTTAAATATTGATCCACAACAGGCACCCTAATTCGATTTTAACTTTCTTCTTAATCTCAGCTTAGTTTTATATTACATCTTCATCCAATTGAAATGTTTCCCTTCGGGTTGATGGCTGTCTCTTTGATGCAATGCCATGATTCAATTGCTCTCTCTCTCTCATCGTTGTCGGTCTGACACTATCTGCTCGGATTAGTTAACCTTTAAAGCTCTTTGACAAATTTTAGGTTTATATGTCTATAGGCATTTAAACGGTTACTTGACACATTCTCCTTACGCCCCCGATATTTTGTAAAAGATCGATTTGATTTGCTTTGGTCCATTTTTTTTTAATTTCTTGAGTGAGAACTTTCCTGCAAACCACAACATGGACATCTTGAAATATAATGCCACCAATTATATGCAATAAACTACATCTATAAATCATGTGTTGTTCATTCTGTTCATCATTTTCAATCTTCTCATACTACCATTTAACTGATAATCAACCGTTATTTGAAATCTTATCTTCTAGTGGATCTTTGCTTTGATAAGTAGTGAATCATTAGTAAGTAATTACTTATTCCATCATAGCACGGTTAGTAAGGGAGCATTAATAACCTTCATCCTCTTTTTTTGTTTGCTTTAAATGTGTTTTTATTATTATTATTATTATTATTATTATTTTGATCGTTCAGACTCCTGTTTTCATCTTGGTTGGTATTTTACAATGTTTCGGTCAAGGTAACTACGACTAGCCACAAGAACAGTATTGCAAACTCAGAACTCTAATATGAACAAGGATAATACTTTCAATCGCCAGAAGAGATGATTACTGAGATTTTTTTCTGTTGCAGACGACAATTTCCTATGAATTTCGGGAGCCTTAAACTTGTTCTTGTTTTAGACACCTAGTTTCACTATATATTACTATTTATTACTATATAATCTAAATAATTTTAAAGCTTCGCCTCAACAAATACGAAACATGCACTTTCTCAAATTACATCATCTCCGTATGACTGAATGAAACTGTAAATAAATAATTGAAAAAATTATGAAATGTTGGGGAGACATTGTAAGGCGGCACACAGAGTGAATATGGTATTGTGTTGACCATAGTAGGAATTGAGTGGAAAATGGAGCATGTTTGATTGGATTGTTAGTATGCATGGTTACGGAATCTGTTTAGTTAAGAATAATTCACTAAATTACCACCATGCCGTTCATTTTAACATTCATGTGTTTAATTTTATGAATTTTATGTGTTTACAAGAAATAAAAATATTATATGTGTTGCCAACTTGCCTGTTACTGTATGAAATTACGGAAACACAAAATGTCAAAATAGTGTTTTGTGCTGCCGTAGTTTCTGGCACCATGTCTATCATCTAATATTGAACATTAAAAGAAAACAACTACGACTACATGACCTACTTAATTATAATCGTTTTCTTTTCACGAGAATGTGATTGAATGTAACACACAGTAATATTCTCAGAGTTTATGGCTATTGTCGAACCCATTTGAAACATTGCCCTATTCTCATGGAAGGTTTGTTTGTAAAGAGCCATTTATTATTAAGATACGAGCACTGAAGATTAAAACTTTAAGCTCAGCAATAAAATTTAATAATCATCTGAAACACTCAAACTTTTCACTTAGAGAAAAGTGTAGAATCTTGCATAGTACGATGCGCATATTCTCCCTGACAAAGTTGGTAATCATTATTATTACCGACATTAATTAGGAAACGTCGTTGAGAAAGCTATTTTAGTTTACCGACTTATTTGTGATCTACTTCCGTTTACAAATTTAATAACAATTTTAGATGTTTTAAACAAATTTACATGATGTAAATATTTTTTGAGGAAAATAATTTGCGTTCAATCATTTTAGCTCACATACTCAATACAAAACACGAGCGGAAGCGTGGAACTGCCGAAATACAAACGCAAAATATTCGACCTTTAGTCATTTCTCGTTAAAATAAAATTGTTTTTATTAATTTTGCAACAATATTTCTTTTTAATAATTTATGTCGGTAATAATAATTATCACCGCGAAGTTTATTTATATAAATGGAAGATGAATAATCTTTATCGAAAGCTCTAAAAGACGTGATTCCACATCATTGATATACGCTTTCGAGCCTGAGACGTCTTTGTTCGATACATGAAAAGGCAAAGTTGTTTCGGGGACAATGAATCATGATGTCGACTCTTCCTGGATTTTTACTAAAATCCTATTGCCGACTAGCCCTGATACGACCATGTTGCTTTTGTTAATGGGTTCTTCTCGATATTCACCGTATTTTGTCTGTTTTACTCAATAATGCATTTACAGGTGACAACTTTTGTCTAACTTGGCGAGGGGGAGACTTGCTATCACTTAATCGTGTATTCACAAGCCCAGTGGTTGATAATGACAATAGAAGAATAAATTAAAAGATGATGAGACCAATTGGAACACAACTAATTTCCATCAATTATCTACTTAGAAACAATTGGGTCTTCTGGCGACGACTACTGTTCCTTTCATGTGATCGCTCTCAGCCTTTTATACCGATTGTCCTAAGAGAGCGGCTTTTGTGCTGCATTTTTTATATTCTATTGTTCGACACCATTTTTCCTTTTGGCCTTTTTCTGCTTCCGGTTCCGTGTTCAATTGTCCGGCCATTGATAAAATGTTTTAAGTCATCAGGCGTTTTCCTAGCACGATCGAACAATCTTCGTCATTCAACACACACACACACACACACACACACACACACACACGCACACACGCATGCGCGCGCTCAGACACACACACACACACACACGCGCATACACACACACACTTTTTGGTTCCCATTTGTCAGCTGTGAATCCGTTTCAAATAGCATTTCTATTGGTAAACCTAAAGTGATTTAAGTATTTATAGAAGTAACTGGACTTATGAAAAGAAAATCAAGAACTACCTATCAAATATACCCAGTGAATCATTTGCAAGAAAGATACAAACAATTGCACAAGGAACAGTTAGAATCTTAAAACATTCTCTCGGTTTGAATCTCTGAGTGACCGAGTAAATGTCTGGTATCTTCAGATCTCCAGATAGAACAATATATATATATATATATATATATATATATATATATATATATATATATATATATATATATATATATATATATATATATGAGAAAGGTGGAGAGGAACAATAATATAATCAACCGTTACTTACAGTGTCGTTTTTACTTAAAAATCGTAAGATATGGAAGCAGAAGCAAATTCTTGTCACGATTTTTTTTAATTGATTATGAAATGTTGAACTATTTGTAATTTCAAAGATTTAAAAGAAAACAAAAATAAACACAACTTACACCAAATGCTGTTGAATCAAAGCATTGTTAGATCTCCCAACCCAAACACTTTTTATTCCTATATTAAAACCACTTAACTTATTCTTCGGTAATTAGACCACGGACTCTGCATAACAATAGGTTTTATAATTATAGATTTATTAAAGAGAAATAGAACGGTATTACTAAAATAGTTGTTCGGAAAATAATTTAAATATCTAAGAAAAATGAAAACATTATCAATTAAGGCATAAATCATAATAAATTCCCAATATTTCTTCCAACATGAATTAATATGCTCCATAGTATATAGTTCAGATGTCTAGAATCGGTGTATCGTTTTGCCATGTTTGTTAACGTTAAAGAAAATTGCCAAGAATGTGTTTAGAAGTGAGATAATCACAATTGTTTTATAAAAAACGACAGATACAACCCAGTTATCGTGGCATACAGCCCTTTCAACCTACTACTACGATAATAATTTAATAATAATAAGTATTATAATAGAATCACCGTTTATTTTCTGATCCTTAAGGTTTCGAAATAAGATTAAGTTAGGGTTAGCGCTAGTTATTAGACAGTTTAAACGTTTTTTCTCGCTTTACATTATATAACAACCAAACTAGTTATTTGCGACGATTTTAGATGCAAAAAAAATTCTCGTGGGCTTTGAAAAAAAAAAATTAAATTATTAGCACCCTACCTGAATGGAAACGGAGTGATTCTATAAAATTTTCTCATAATATTCGTCATCGCTATTGCAGTTAGTTAAACGCAAAAAAAAAATGTTATCGCGCGCAAAAAATGTAGTAAAACTAAACGTGAACATAACCCCCACTACATATAAAAATAAATACTGTTTCAACATGAAAACCACAGCAGACATGGAATCTGAACAACCCAGGTATTTGCCTAAATTGCCCCCCCCCAAGTTGATTAATCTGTTTATACGAAGAAGCAATTAGAATTTCGAAAACAATCACATTATAAAAGCTCAAACATTCCTTACGGCAACACAAAATCATTTGTATTTGGGGAGACTTGACGGTGACGACACGGACTAACAACCTGTGTGTGTCTAGTTCGAATCCACCACAGAAATACTTTCACGTAGAGATGTTGGCAACCTTATTGTGGTGCCTCTCGTGAGTACCAGGTGTCTTTCTAAAAAAATAATTCTAACTTGAAAGATATCGTGGCAATGACTACCAACAAATTCATTAAAAGTGATACTCAACAACAGTAATAACAATAACAACACTCATCAGCATCGTAATATATTTCTGAACTTCTACACCTTTATACTAAGCGGTTTATGATAAGACTACGCCAACGTATAGTGTGTTTTCTGTCCTTGAGCAGTGAATAAGAATTTTTCTAGACTGAAGCATGTTTCAGATGGATTTTACCCACATCAAAAAACCACCTTGTAGCTATCATTGTGTGGAGGCAAGTAATTAAGAAAACACACATCATTCATAATTCTAAGTTTTTTTCTCTCTCTTAAGTTGGCTAAACAAGATATCCATTTCTTAATAAACGTAATGCTCACTTTTCACGTCCCCTGATTGAAATCATATCGATCATCTACGCTTTGTGATTTCAGTTGATAAAGTTTCATATTTTCCATATCATTCCAGTTTGGGGCAAAAGGTTTGCTGCTTTGTAGAAAGGACCACTTTAACCATTGTAATTTATTTTATGCTATTTCTATTACATACACATATCATCATGATTAATTTAATATTTTTCAGATTAGTGGAACATTCTGCAATATTCGCACGCATGTTGACTCAAAAAAACCCCTTCGTTAGTCAAAGGAAAGTGAGTCATTTTCCATCATGAAAATGTTTATCGTATCACAGCACTTTTGGATGGGAATCCTGCTCATATTGACCTAGCTCCCTCGGATTATCACTTATTTCGAGGACGGCAAAAGTATAATATAATGTTGAATATGTTAAAACGGGGGAGGAAAATCTCATATGCTCTCGTCGTAATTTTATATTCAAATGAAATATAATAATATAAAATAAAATTTTCTCTAAGCTATATCTAGGTTGTAAACCACTAGACCTTATCTGGGCGATATTAGGGTTTAAATTAGAGGAAAACAAGGGATATGATGATAAGAACAGCGTCACGAGGCAGATTAAAAGCTCTCTGGTATAGCGTTTAGAAACTTCAACGGAAAATTTGCACTTGCTATGATTAAAGGAATATATAAACCGATGATTAAGAGGGGTGTATATATATATATATATATATATGCTTGTATACGTATGTGTGTGTACATATTAATATATAACGTTACTTTATGCTAGCATAAGTTAGATTCATATTCACATTCAAAAGGTCGTTTTTTTAATCAAGATTTTCAAAAACTAACATTTGTTTATTTTCATAATGAAATTTAACATCGACAAAACCTTTTTCATCGACCTAATATTATCAATTTTATTTCATGTTTAGCAGCTCTAGTTGCCATATCATATTTGGAAATAATAAATTATTTCGATGGTAGAAATTTAACATTCTGTACTTTTTCTTTGATTCTAACGAGAACACATGATAACATTTTTAAATAATAAAAGAATTGTACCTATTTACTATGCCTCCCCACGGGGCAGAGTTAGACACCAAGGTCGTTTTTTAACGTGGAGAAAAGGTACAAAAATGAAAATTGTCTCAGTCGTGAAGGATTTCTCCTCCACCGAAAGAAAACAAGAAATAGAAGTGCAGCATCTGAAGAACAGATACTGACGTAAGTTTTCTTTTTAATTTATGGTTTCTTTAGTGACGTCACAAAGCCGCATATGCTATTTCGTATGAAATTATAACAAAAACTGTCGATTATGTGCTATTAGAAGCAACTTTTATATTCTTACCGCCATATTTTCCCCATGACAGAAAGAATGAGATTTATAATAGACACATTGTTTGGCTGGGAAAATGTTAGTATTCATCCACGTTTGCTTTCATGCCGATGATTAGCCATAAGTTGGATGCAGTCATCCGTAATCTGCAGGAAGAGGTCACCCATGGCATTTTCACTCAAAAGACAATAACCGTTGACCACAAATGTAATAATAGTGCAAAACATTGGAAATTACTCTCCGAGTTGTAAACAGTCTTCGTACAACAGAAATCTCTCCCGCCAGAACATTAATTTATCTTTGATTTTACCGCTAGATCATCGGAAAAATCACTCATAGCGAAAGATGGAACTGGATTGATAAATAATCATTTTCGTTTTGCAACGTGGACTAATTCATGAAATCATAAAAAACGTTAAAGAGATTAATGTGTTTCAGGGTTACCCGACTCCCAACAAAGAGAATAGTTCGAGCACAAACCATCCAGTGTGTACCCAGGCATTACTATCGTTGTTAAACACCACATTAAGAGTTAATTTGATGTGACGAAAGCAGGCTTTTGGCACACGCTAAAGAGCGTGATGAAAGCCGAGTACCAGATTCACTATAGCAACATAAAACCCGATATTTTGTACCCGATCCTTAATACTAAAACGAATGTTGGTCCACCTAAGCACGTCAGTTCTGAACTCCGCAAGATATTACACTTCAGTTGTGTTCTAAATAGGAACATTCATTTCAACCGGGCTGTTTATTTTATATATTGGGATATTTGGCTTGTGTAGTAATAAAACATCTCAAATGCACTTGCGATTTTAGGCTGTGTGAGGTATTTACTTAAGTCCAAATCGCAAGTTCGTTCTTTCGATTGTCATTACTTATCTAAGAACACTGCCAGACACGTAAAGTACATTTGTGTAAAATTTCATAAAAATCGGCCTAGCCGTTTTTGATTCTATCGGGAACTAACTCAAATACACACATAGACAAAGTTCCTTCTATATAACAGTAAAGATTCAAATACATAATATTTACATATATATAAATGCACACATATATACACGTATATATAAATAAATATATATAAAAATACATGAATATATGTATGTATACAGAGTGTCCCAATAAAATTATACACTCTTTAAATGATTATAATACCAACATTTATTATAAGAAATAAAATTTTCATGCATCAAAATACTGTGAACAAATATAGAAACTGGCTAATTATTGAACGCTCGCTGATTGAATCGACAACGTTCCTAATCAGTCCAGTTGGTATGTGTACACATCTTCTTTCAATGGTTGCTTTCAGCTAATTCATTGTAGCTAGTTTTGTGATGTGAATTCTGTGTTTAACATGCCCCCATCCACCCACCCGCCCCAAAATATATATGTGTGTGTAAATGGAAATTCTGAATTTAATTGTGAATTAAATAAAGTTGATTGGCAAGGAGTACATATAATTAAAAAAAGTTTTCAATTAATGTCTATTTTATCGGAGGAAATGTTATTAGCAAAATAGAGGTGGGTAATTAAAAAATTTGCTTATTAGCACATAAATTGAAAATTAAATATTGAAATGATGGTGTAAA
>NC_136511.1:86636365-86861365 GCF_053919585.1 Euprymna scolopes | reverse complement strand
CTTCCTTTAGGTTTCCCGTGATGGACCTCTAACTAGAGCACGCAATCAATCGATTTGATTGAAAAAGTGAGGGATTTTACCAATTTTGATGACAATAAAAATATGGGAAAGTGACACAATTGTTGATCATCAATCAATCCTGCGCAACGCCGGTCCTTATGCTAGTACACAGATATAAATATATGTGTGGGGAGGATTCAAATATAAAGAATCTACTTCACTATATAACATCTAAAATTGCGAACCGGCGTTCACCAAAAAATACTCTATAATATGAGTCGCATGGATTTCTTGGCATTTTAAAATGTATTTTATAATTTGTTAATAAATGCGTGTTACTAAACAATGCAATCACATTTGGTTGATAATCAATAATAAATCATAGTAATCAAACTATTAAAATATTTTCCAAATGAAAAAATCATACAAATTATATAAAATTTGATTAGATCATTTGTTAAAAAGTATTTTCTAAATTGAAAAAACTAATAACACAACAAATTTGATTTCATTATTTATATAAAATATTAGAAAAAAATTATTTGTCAAAATGAAACCCAATAAAATATAATGGATAATATTTTTACGCAATTTAGAGTTTTTATATGCGACAGTTATGATGAAATGGTTTCTATTTTTAATATATATATATATATATATATATATATATATATATATATATATATATATATATATATATATATATATATATATATATATATAGCATATATATCTCATGCATGGATATCTGTACGCTCGCGCATATATATATATATATATATATATATATATATATATATGTAGGTAGATAGATAGATAGATAGATAGATAGATAGATAGATAAATGTTTAGTACTCTCCCACTGAAAGAACTTAGACACCAGGATCGGAAAGTGGGATTGAGAAGTTAGCGCCGCCGTTGAGAGGAATTCTGACCAACAAAAAGTGCCTGGGAAGCCCCCTCGGTATTTACCGGCGAGGGCACCACAGGAGATTAGCCATAAACTAACGCCTCCTTCTCCTCGAAGAGAGAAAGCCTGGGATGGTGGACCTCCTAGAACTGTATAGGACTAAACACCCACCCCAAAATCAACAGGGACTTAATCATTACAGGAATGGTCTAATCTCTGTTGATTTTGGGGACCCAAAATAAAAATTTATGGCCGGATTATCTCCATATATTATATTTTCATTGTAGAAATTCATTTCTGGCCCAAAATGCTGTAGTTTTGCAACAACATGGCACGTACAATTTTTTATGCCTAGACTATTAGCCACTATCTTATGTTACTTTAGAACGACATTTTAGACATAGTCGTTACAATAAAATCTTACATTTCATCCAAGGAGCAACAGCATCGCAATCGCAGCATCTTTATAGGAAGTAGTTCCTATCTCCCCCCTAAATATTAAGTCCTTCTACCGCCCTCTGTCAAGACAGTAAGGAAATATACACATTCTACAGATATGTGCTTGCACCCTTCTTAACTTAAACTTTTAGATAACATAATCTTTCCATTTCTCAATTTAAAAATAATACAGCCTTCTCAAATTCCGCTTATTCTCATTGGCTAAGAGCTGACAAATGATTATTCCTAAATCTACTTATTAATACATAAACGAACGCTTCAGAACTTTTTAAATATGGCGGTACTTCTTCAAGGGGAAATTGTTATAAAATAAATAAACAAAATACAAATATAATAACAACTCATAAACAGAAAATTAAATACTGCTAACCTTAAACTTTCCTATGCACAAATTAACAACACACTACTATCCTCCTCCCAAAAAACAAAGCCTGAAAAAATATGTACTATTATTTATTTTTTAATTTCGGAGCGGCTTAGCGAAACTTACACGATGGTATTTTTTGGTTTTCTTTTACTTTGTTTTATAACGGGGCGTTTTATACTTTTTTATGCATTTACTTTTAATGTGGTCGATTTAAATTACATATTTTTCTGCGATTAGCTAGATTTCAATTATGTTACTTATCTTGTCCGCATAAGTTTTCAACTATGAGAGAGAAAGAGCGAGTGAGAGAGAGATAGATTTGAGAAGAATATATATACAAATAGCTAGAGAGAGAGAGAGAGAGAGAGAGAGAGAGAGAGAGAGAGAGAGAGCGGAAATAAAAACTGGGTAATTGTGCATAAGATCAGACCCTAATTTTTAAACATGCCGGAAGGTCTGTCAATTGAGGTATGAAAGTACAAAATGGATACAATACTTCCGCTATTCTTCAAAACTGCTTACTCTATATCTGTGCAAAATATTAAGATACTTTTGTTAAGATATTTTTTCAAACATAGTTACGTTTTTTAATGTATTTTATTTAAATATAATTTATTTATACCTGCGCAATCTATTACGATTGTTGCTGATTTAAAAATAAATGTTTCGGCAATATCATCTGGTGGATACGTACTTATTATGTTGTTTTAATTTAATGTTTTTAACACATGTGAAATATACTCATTTTAAAACTTATAAACTTTTTTTATAGTTTACTATATTGATGTTTATTTTTTCACCACCCCCTTTATAATAAAATATATAAAAATACGTAAACTTTTTATTAATTCATTTTTAATCGCATATCTTTTCAAACAACTATGTTTATTTAAGTTATTTTTTTATATATTTTGTCAAACTGTTTAGGTATTTTTTTTTAAATATTTATTTAGAGAAAAATGAAAAGAAAACAATGAATTTGTCACATTTTTTACAGTTTTAGCAGTTTTAAAAAGGTGAATGTGCAACAGTAAATATTAAAACAGTTATAAAATGTGAATATTTTGCATATGTTTAAAAACATTAAATTCAAACAACATTATAACTACGAATACAGTAGATGATATTGCCGAAACATTTAGTTTTAAATCGGCGACGATCGTTCTAGATTGCGCATGTTTAAATAATATATTTTAAATAAAGTATATTTAAATAAAGTACATTTAAAAAACGTAACTATATTTGGAAAAAAAACCATAAATATGTTTGAAAATATATTAACAAAATATATCTTAATATTTTTCCCAAATATGTTAGCAGTTTTGAACAATTGTATCCATTTTGTGCGTTCATACCCCAATTGATAGACTTGCCGACGTGTTTGAAAGTTGGGAGTTTTATGCACACTTTACCGATTGTTTACACTGATAGCCTACGCTACAGTTTTAACGTAAATTTCATTACATAGGGAAACAGTTATTTGTTATATACTTGTGTTTTCACCAATTTTGAATTCTGCGGGGCATTTTATTTAATTTTCTTTTCCGGACTGATTCCCCAGATTGTGCACATGTAAACTTTTGAGGAAGATAAATTTGTACATTAGTCCACTTCCTCAATTTTCTTTAGAATGACGGTTCCGTAAGGTTTTCGACTATACTGATTAAGGAAATCTCATTCAAATTTTACGGAAACAAGTACTTATATTAAGACTCTTATTATCCACTGTAATTCACTGGCTGCCAGATTTGTACGCACGCGTGATAAACAAATCTACTTCTCTCCTATCGACACTGCCACCCATTTTTGTAGCAATTGTGGGTGGGTATGTGACAGCAATCATCACGGTTAGATTTCGGGGAATTATTCTCCCTCGAAAAAATGGGTTGTCTACTCCGAACGCCGTACGTTACATGGGAGTGTTGGAGGGGTGCGGGTGTACTCCGAACGCTGTTATTAAGATGGGGAAGTTAGTGGTGTCTATTCCGAAAGCTGTTTTTAACATGGGGAGTTTGGGATATCTATTCTAAACGCCGTTCTTAACATGACAATAGTCAAAAAAGTCAAGTGAAAAAAAGTCGTAATTGTTTTAATAAAACTTGATTTTAATTAAATACTACCGCTGAAACAGTTGAAAAGAAGAGGAAGGACAAACGGAAACAGCTAGGACTGCTACCACTGATTTCGGTCACTCTAAACAGTTCATATACAGTGGGAATCTAAAACTTCTAAAACTTCTTTTTACTTTCCATTATTATACGACTATTTTTCGTAATTTTATTAATTCTACTGATTTACGCATTCCGTTAATTGTTTGTTTTAAATTGAAACAGCACATGCATGTTATCGCCCCAAACTAGCGCTAATTGCCGGTGAAAGTCCGATTATTTCTTTTCGGCCACGACCGCCAGTGTCCACAATTCTGGGACGACATTGGCCACCAACAACAACAACCGTATTTACTATTTTTGCGAGTGGGTGGGAGCAGGCTTCCACCGAACAACGCCGGTTAATGGGTCCTGCTAGTAATATATATATATATATATATATATATATATATATATATATATATATATATATATATATATATTATTATTATTATTATTATTATTATTATTATTATTATTATTATTATTACAACCGATACGATATATAGGGAATACTATTTCATTTAATGGCACGATTATATTCTGGATATTATCGACACTAAATTATATAAGCTACCTGTGGAAGGTATAAAAAAGAAACCTAGAAATGTTTGTGTAGTTATGTAGGAAAATAAAGGTTTTGATGATATGAATTTACGAAAAATATTAAATAAGCCAAATAAAAATCCAATTACTACCTAATGAGCTAAAGACAAACGATCAAAAACCAATAGTTACATTTAAACTAGGGCCAACAATACGTAATAATGTTTTCAATTATTAAAAAAAAACGTAATATATATATATATATATATATATATATATATATATATATATATAAATGATAATATTATAAATATTCCAGAATGTGAATGTAATTCCTCTCCTTTCTGTAAGAATGAGATAAAACATGTAATTACAGGAGATTTAAAGATAGTAAATAATTCTAAATTAAGGAACTCCTTAGTAAAGATCCGAATTATAGAGAGCCTAAATACCTTAATTACAAAATGCGTTAAAGAAGTAACTAAAGGACTAGAAGGTTTTATTATGTCTATGATAAAGAAATAAAAATTAGCACAGTCTACGTTTGATGCATGGAAAAATAATATACTTGAATGCTTAAATGAAAAGGTTAAACGTATAAAAAAATTTTAACAACCTAGAAAAACTAATCCTCTTCTAAATAATTCAGAAATACTAGAGGAACTTAAAATACTTCAAGATAAGTTTGTAATAGTTTCTATTGATAAAGCGGCAAACAATATAGCTTTTATATGTAAGCAATATAATATACAACGTTTATTGATAGAAGTAGGAATTACGGGTAACGTTTCAGATACCTATAAAGTAAGTAATATTAATTTAGATAGCATTATTATGAATAATATTATTATTAGTGAAAAAGTAGGATTAAAGTTAGACGAAAAAATATCATGTATGTATTGGATACCTAACATGCACAAAAAATCCAGTTAGCGCTAACTTTATTGTAGGTTCAAAGACGTGCATGACTAAACCTTTAAGTAAAGCTATATCTAAAATATTTAAATTACTAATAAATCAAATAAATAATTTCCACCAGAAAAGAAAATTCTTTGCGTAGTAAATAATTCACAACCAGTGAAAGAAAAATTAGATAAAATAAATTCCAGAAGAAAAGCAAAATCTATAGCTACTTATGATTTTAGTATGCTATATACTAAAATTCCGCACGAAAAACTTATAAAAGAATTAAATGATACTGTGGATTTAGCTTTTGAAGGTGGCAAAGGTAAATAGACTTTTCAAACTCTAAAGCTTTCTGGTTTAAAAATAAAAATAGCAAACTAGTTTTCTAAAGGTATATTAAAAATACATATAAGTCATCTTATTAAAGAATGTTATTTTCAAATAGGAAATACAGTATTGCTCCAAATGATAAGTATCCCAATGGGATTGGATCCTGCGCCATTTTGAACAAATCTGTATTTACGTAGACTCGAGTATATATATATATATATATATATATATATATATATATATATATATATATATATATATATGTCATCACAAATAAAAAATGATATATCTAAAACATATAATTTCATGAGTGTAGGAGATTTATAGATGACCTTATATGTATAACCGATAACGATGAATTCGAAAAAGATAAACATCTTATATATCCAAAGGAGTTAGAATTGAATACAATTCAATTCTAACTCCTTTGGATATATAAGATGTTTATCTTTTTCGAATTCACCGTTATCGGTTATACATATAAGGTCATCTATAAATCTCCTACACTCATAGAGGACAACAGGCTACATTTCTGGATTTAGATATAAAAATTGAGGATGGGATCTTTCTTTATAAAATATTTTTTAAAGGAAACTCTTCCCCTTTCAAATAGTGCGTATTCCGCATAAAGATAGTACATGCCTTATTTTTATGTTTTATGGAACCATTATGTCAGAGTTTTTGAGAATAGCTCGTGTTACTTTAAAATTAATAGATTTTATACCACCAGTTTCTAGCCTTGTAATAAGGATGATAAAACAAAGTGGGGATAAAACTAAAATATTTAAACAGTTAAATAACGCATTTGTGCGTTATCCTGATGCTTTTGAATCGTTTAAAATTAACCAGAATATATTAGTAAAAGAAATCCAAAACTTTATTAGTAATGCATAAAATGTATATATATAAAAAAATTATATATGCATAAATATTTTTAACATTTGTATATATTTAATTTGCAATAAATAATAATGTAAATATACAAAATACTAATCATAGTGGGGGTGATAAGTAGTCAAATGGATTAATCCTAATCTTATAAATACAAGACTAGTAAATTAAAAAATGTATCCATTTTTAATTTGGAAACAGATGAATCTCACAGGGAAGAAATTCATTTTTATAACATGAATAGGTTAGATAAAATAATTAAGAATAGGAAACTAGATCTAATATTTGTAACATGTTTTTCTAAGATTAAGGGAGGTGGTGTTTGATCAACACTGCTGGGAGCAATGATGTAACATACTGTTTTGTTTTTAAATCCCCGAAACAGTTTTTCATGGTAAACAACTGATTATCTCTTAAAAAAATAAATTATTACTGGTACTATAGTGAATTCGAGAGAGCAAGTTTATGCAGTGATTGCAGGTCATCGAATGACTTACTAACTAAATGGTTTTCTAACGAATGATATTTTTTGTATAGTTTTAAAGGTTAAAAACTTCCAAGACTATATATATATATATATATATATATATATATATATATATGTATGTATATATATATATATATATATATATATATATATATTTACAGCAGCTTTTACTCCAGATATGCAACAGTAATAAAAGCTTTTGTTTGACAATAAAAGTAAAGTTTATTGATAAATATTCTGAATACATCCTTAAATGAGAATTATAGCTTTTATGAAATAGATTTCCACGGAATATCGCCCCAACCCACCCGAATGAGTCGACCCACTCAAAAATATTCATACCTGACATCCATTCACCGTCGTAAAATGACGAGATAGATATTGACGCACAGCAATTTTAAGATTAAAGCTGCAAAAAAGTGACATGTACGAACACAAAAGTACTTATGCAATTAAAAGTATCCTACCAGTAGCAGAAATGTATAGCTCTTCATAAACAAAGCACTGTTGCTTTAGAATGTTTTTTAGTAAATATTTTTAGTAAGTATTTTTTAGTAAATATTGTTAGAAAATATTTTTCAGATTCCAGTGAGACGATCGTGCTAACTAATCAAAAAAATAAATGTAAATAAATGTCTCAGCTAGATGTACTTGTTTGTCTGGACGCACTGAAGATCTACATATAAAACCTTATCCATGGAAAGCTTACATATGTAAACTTACTCATGTATACATTATGAAAAAAAACGACCTCGATTATGTGGGTAAAACTTCAGCCATAAAACTTCATGCCATAAAAAAGCGAATAGCCATAAAATATTTGTTGATTACTAATACTTCATGCAATATTTCTCTAAGCAAAAAAGTTCAGTGTTACGCTCCCAACTGTTGTATGGATTATATATATATATATATATATATATATATATATATATATATATATATATATATATATATATATATATATATATATACTAGCAAAAGTACCCATCGTTGACTGGATTAAAAACACAGCCTACAGAAAATGGACTCTGATTTATGAAAGTATGATAGGTTATGAAAAAGAAGGGTTGTAAACAGATAGCTTCGAATTTGGGGGTATCAAAACCAAAGCAAAATAGGATGAAAGTAAAAATAAAATAGATAACTCCCATAATTTATTATACCATATCTGTTCACACTGAAACACTTATCACAATATTTTGTGGATCTATATTAAAAAAACTTGTTAAACTTTGTGACATATTTCCATTCTATGGAGCTCAGGCGCGAACGAACACCCCAAAATTTTATTATACCATATTTCTTCAAACTGAAACATAATTATCAAAGTATACTTACGCAGATAGATATGAAAAGTTTTTATTAAAGTTTGTGCCTATTTCCATTCTAAGGAGGTCAGGCGCGAACGAAGACCGCACAATTTTATTATACCATCCCTATTTAAGTTAAAACATACTTATCAAAGCATTATTATGTACATCTATATCAAAAACACTTGTAAACGTTTTTTTTTTTTAATTTTTAAATTTTTTATTTCCATACTTTGTGGACCAGGCGCTTACGCAGACCCCACAATTTTAATGAATCATTATTATGCCAGATCAAACATACACATTCCTGTGTCTCGATACATTTCTATCATTATATGTCATCAGTTTTCTATAATAGTCAACCATATAGGAGCCTATTCGTGACCAGACACACACACACAGACGATCAGCTTTATATATATATATATATATATATTAAGTAATGTGATTTATAATTTAAAAGTTTTAAAATTTTTAAAATTTAAAAATCAAAATTTAATTAAATTAAAAATCAGTTTCATAAGAAGGAACAACAACAAAGTCAATTATCTGTACGATCGTTTCGGAAATCCGTGCTTTTTATTTGTGGTATACATGAAGTCACGTAGAATAATTATACATAGTTTTTTTGGTAAGCACGGTCTCCTCATCAGCAAATTTAGGAGGATTTTTATTGAATTGAAAAGACACCAAAAATAAACCTAGCATTAAAAGTAAGGCAGATGAATCTGAAAAATTGAAGTAAAAGGTTTGGATATAAAATTTATAAGAAAATTAATAAGGAAATTGGTATAGGTTAGAGATAGAAATGAGTAGAAAAAAAATATATATTTTTGAATTTACATAATAAATTTGATTTAAAAATATATATATAATTACCTTTTGGTTTTCCTTTTTTTTTTTTTTTTTTTTTTTTTTGAAATCAGGAACTGTATTTAAAGTAGTCATTTAGATGTTTGCTATAGCTTTTTATTTTATTGAATGATGAATTTTAAAAGGGCGACGCTCGTGCAGTAAATTGTTTCCGTTAGCGTATTTGATTTAGAGACGCTACAGTTAATATCTATAGAGAGAGAGTTTTTTTTTTTTTTTTTTTTTTTTTTTTTTTTTTTTTGCAAGTTTTTAAGGGGAGATAATTGTCATGGCTTTATTTATTATTTGATTTACGAGTCTAAGGGCGGTAATTGGTTTAACTTAATTTATTAAAAAAAAAAAAAAAAAAAAAAAAAAAAAAATCTATTTTTACTAATGAGTAATTTTTAATGATTTAAGGTGGTTTATATTTATTAAATTTAAACCAACGTTTATGATTACACGATAGAAGCTCGTGTCTTGAATTTACTAGTTTGGTTGTGCTTTTTATATCTTCATATTTTAAAATTTTTACGGTTTCTTTTGTACATAATGTACAAAATTTATCTCCTGGTTTATATGATTTGCAAGTCTCAATTATTTGCCATTTTAAGTTGAAAGAAATATTGCTATTTTTTAGTTGCCAAATATAGTTGGATAGAGTAGTTTGGTTTGATAGAGAGTTATTTTTAAAAGAATGTTTGTGCGTTGAAATTCTATGTTTTATTGGGCCAGATGTGGAACCAATATATATTACCTCTTGATTATTATGATTATTTTCCATTAGGTCTATTGTTGGATTATAATGTGGTGGGTTGGTTAATAATTGATCGGTAGATTGATTTAAGTTGGTGTTATTATTTAATTCGGTAGTTGAGTTATGGCTGTTGATAGGTTCTTGTATATTTGGAGTTTTTGATACTGTGCAGCTATAGATAACATTTTTAATTTTACATGAGCCTTGTAGGGGACATTTATTTTTTCTTCTACAGTTACAGTCCGATGTATTTTGTATAGTTGCATTTTGTAGTTTATTAATTTTATTATTATTAGAGCTAATTATTTTCTGATGAAGGTTAGGCATAGTAGAGTAAGAGACTTTAATTGTGTTCTTATTGAAAATCTTATTATATCTATGGGGGGCTTTAAAGTTCTTATCTAATATTTTAAAAAATTCTCTAGCTATGTTTGTTTCTAGGTTTTTGGAATACGGGGGGTTGAACCATAGGATCTCCTTGTGTCTATTCTTACGTTTGCGGGTTTTAGTTTGTTGTTTATTTATATTATTATCTAATATTTGTAGTTTGGTTTTATCTTTTTTTGTCTCCTGGTTATTTTTCTTAACTCGTATACGGGAAGACATTGCCATATTATATGTTATTACGCTTTTAATAGGTTTATTTTTAATGCAGTTTATGTTTCTATCATTTTCATTTATGAATTTAATTTGTGAATTATATCCAGAGTTTTTAAGGGCTTCATTATAGTATTTTTCATTTTTGGTAAATATTGATTTAGTAGAAGACAGTCTAGAAATTCTTAGAGCGATATTGGGAACTATTGATTTTAATATTGATTTAGGGTGGTTTGATTGATTGTGGACATATAGAAGTGATTGGTTAGGTTTATGGTATGGTTCAAAGGTAGAATTTTCAAGATTTAAGGTTATGTCTAAGAAATTAACAATTTTTTTATTAGGGTCGATTTTTATACTAAGTCCATAATTTTTAAATAATTTATGTAGAGCTTTAATTGCATTTTCATAATTTTTATTAGTAGAATTCGTTATGAAAAGTGCATCATCTCTATATAGCCCTCCTTCAAGTTTGAATTGTTTATGGAGTATACAATGTATTTCATTTAAAAGGAAAAGGCCAACTAGATCAGTGACCTGAGTCGAGTCCGTCGATCCCATTAAAATGTTGAAGTGGTTAGGGGTATTTTTCCTGGTCCAATATTTATTATCAAATGTTATTAAAGACTGTCTAGCTATAAGTATTAGTTTAGTTTCGTCTTTAGTTATATTAGTTAATTTTCGTGCCATTAATAGAGATTTATTAAGTAGGATAGGTGATATAGATTGGTAATATGATTCAATGTCAAAAGAAAGAAATTTAATATCATTTTTATTTTGAATATTAGAAAACCAGTCGATTACTTGGTTTGAAGATTGCCATAGTGGGTATTTTATTATGGATTTAATTTTGGGGATAATTCTATCTAATATGTTTTTACTAACCAGTCCTATATCTGATTTCGAGGGGCAAATGAGTCTAATAGTAGGGTTGATATTGAAGCTGTGTTTGTGGTCTTTTAAAGTAAATCTCGGGGTACCTGGTACTGTTATTTCTGTGTATTTATCTATTTTAAGTTTAGTTAAAATGTTTTTTGCATCATTATTTATTTTATTTAGTGCTGATTTATTAGTAGTTTTATAATTTTTATTAAGTTCTTTATATATTAGATTTTTATATTGTATATAGTCCATTGTGTAGAAATTTCCAGTTTTATCTGCCGGTACTATGAGTTTATTTTGGTGGCTTGTAGAAATAGATTTTGAAAATTTATTTATTTTTTTAAGTGTTGGAGTGATATATTTTTTATTTTTCTTAAACTTAATATTTTTAATCAGGTTGATTAAGTCATTTTCAAAATTTTCAGTGTCTATGTTTCTCTTAGGGTTTTTGTATGTTTTTAGTCTGTAGTATTTCGCTGCTTTTCTTTCTTC
This sequence comes from Euprymna scolopes, assembly GCF_053919585.1. NCBI lineage: Eukaryota > Metazoa > Mollusca > Cephalopoda > Sepiida > Sepiolidae > Euprymna > Euprymna scolopes. The sequence continues at coordinate 86,849,429 of NC_136511.1, read as the reverse complement.
ATTGTCTTGTCTGAGGATGGTTTCTTTTATTTCTCCAGGTTGGTGGTGTATTGGTTCTGTGGTTTCACTTTGGTAATTATCAAAATGGTAGGCTTTCCATCTCAAGTTCCTTATAAATGTATTTATACTTGTAATTAAGCTGGTTATAAAGGTTATGTACCAGTAGCATATGACATAACCTGACATATATATATATATACAGGGTGACCCCCCCCAAAAAAAGCTAAATGGAGGCCATCTAGAACATATGCTGGCCAAAGACTCTAGTGTTTTGATGTGATGTTTTGAATATAATAAACTAGTTATGACCAAAGTTTCATTTCATTCGGACAAAACACTAAGAATAAATTAGAATTGGGACCCGTTTTTTGGGGGGGTCACCCTGTATATATATATACATATATATATATATATGTGTGAAAGTGTGTGTGTTTGTGTGCTTGTGTATGTGTGTGTGTATAAATAAAACGATTTATTTAAAAACTAGTTTTTACATAAATATTTGTATTTCGCTTTCGCATTCGAGATCGAGCACTTCTTTCTTTTCTTTCTTTTCATCGCATTCTGACACCCTATATATTGATTCGTAGTCATTATATATATATATATATATATATATATATATATATATGATGATTGCATTATCTTGTCAGACGAGTGCCATTCCCTAAGACATTTAAAATCCATGAGCCCAAATGTCTGAGTGAGTATCTATACAAATATGATGTTACAGAGTCTTAGCTTTGTACGACAGCTAAGTCTCTCTCTCGGTTCAAAATGTTAAAATCCAGCAACAAGCAAGAGCAAGATAGCCAGCAACAAATTAAACTGCAGACCAGCTTAATGCGGGTACTGGTCTTCCGCTTTATGTTTTTTTTTAAATCAGAGATTTGCTTCTCCTAGAAAGGTTGCCTTCACCACGGCTTACAGGAGCCCTCTCTACCCCAATACACATATACACACACACAAATATACACGGTGCTAGTTGGCCGTTGACCCAGAAAAAGAGTTCATTCGCCCTTTGGAAGGTCTTCTTTTTAATCCTTCAGGGAAACTAGCCGCCCTCCTCACCAAACAAGTCTGGTGGGAGAACCAGTTTAGTCGCCGATCACCCGACCATGAGGCAGGTAGTACTGGGTTACATGTACCAGTAGCATATGACATAACCTGACATATATATATATATATGATGATTGCAACGTCTTGTCAGACGAGTGCCACTCCCTCACACATTTAAAATCCATGAGCCCAAATGCCTGAGGGAGTATCTATACAAAGATCATGTTACAGAGTCTTAGCTTTGTACGACAGCTAAGTCTTTCTCCCGGTTCAAAATGTTGAGATCCAGCAACAAGCAAGAGCAAGATAGCCAGCAACAAATTAAACTGCAGACCAGCTTAATGCGGGTACTGGACCCCCGCTTTATGGTTTTTTAAATCAGAGATTTGCTTCTCCTAGAAAGGTTGCCTTCACCACGGCTTACGGGAGCCCTCTCCACCGCAATACACATATACACACACACACACACAAATATACACGGTGCTAGTTGGCAGTTGACCCAGAAAAAGAGTTCATTCGCCCTTTGGAAGGTCTTGTTTTTAATCCTCCAGGGAGACTAGCCGCCCTCCTCACCAAACATCTGGTGGGGGAAACAGTTTAGTCGCCGGTGACCCGACCATGAGGCAGGTAGTACTGGGTTACATGGTACCAGTAGCATATGACATGACCTGACACACACACATATATATATATATATATACATGCATACATACATATATATATATATAAATTATGAGATATATGTAGATTATATATATATAGAGAGAGAGAGAGAAAGAGAGAGAGCGATATCAATGCCTCTATATAGATACACACACAAACACACACAAACACACACAAACACACACACACACACATACACACACACACACACACACACATATATATATATATATATATATATATATATATATATATATATATATATATATATATATATGCATAATCACGTTGACCTTAGGCAACGTTGATCCTGGTCAGTACTAAATGGATGAAAATTTGGGACTTCCAGATACTTTTCTAGGTGTATGTGCTCTCCCCTTATCTCAACATTGTTTCCAGTCGTTCGCGCAACCATTGCCTCACAATTACACGTGCAACTGCTCCATGGGGTATCCTTTCTTTTCGAGACTGAACGAAGCCATTGATTTCGATGCATGTACATACATCTGAACAGATATACAAACATATAAATATGTATGCATCTATATATATATATGCATATAAATACGTATGTATATACGCATATATATATGCATTTATATACATATGTACACTTATATATATATATATATATATATATATATATAATAGTTATTCTTTTATTCTTTTTTAGCTTTGTTTTTTTCCTATTGATTAAATAATCAAATAATGTTTATTTAACTTTGAATTATCATCGATTATTTATTATATTACACACACACACCCATATATATATATATACATATATATATATATATATATATATATATATATATATATACTAGCATTTCAGCTCGGCGTTGCCCGGGTGTTTGGATGTGTATGTTGAGCAAAAAAAAGTGGTAGTAGGAAGGCAGGCTCGAACCCGTACCGCAAAGGAGGAAAAGAACGGGCTAAAACCTAACGTTTATTTTATTTTTTTTTTTACAAGGTGGTCACCGCTTATCAAGGCCCGGAAGCCACTCAGGGGTAAGGGTTATTGTAAGTACAGTACGTTAGTGCGGATATTTAAAGTGTCTATTTAAGGGGGCGGTTCATCAGGAATTTGTTTACGTTGGACTTGAAGACATCCAAGTTGTAGTCAGGAGGGATGCAAGCAGACGGAACAGAGTTCGACAGGCGTGCAGTTCTAAGAAAGAAGCTTTGTACATGGAATTTACGTTTTGATTTAGGCATAGATAAAGAGTGGGGAAAGTTTTTGACAGTGGATTCAGCTGTTATTCAGCGTTTATGCTCTTACGACCACCGCCAAACCGGAAGCGGCATTTTAAAAAATTAAGGCTAGACAATCGAAAGGAGAAAAAAACTTTCAAAAAATATCGGCGAAAAAAGTGACCCCACCCCTGTAGAAAAGTGCCTAGTTGAAGGCATTAATGTTTTTAGCCAATCTTTTGATATTTGTCGTATGAAAGGTCGAACTTTAAAACGATACTGATCTTGGTAAAATCCGTCGCCTCTATTGAAAGTTTAAGACAGACATGCAAACATACATACATACATACATTTATATATTGGTAACTAAAAATTTTCGACCCAAACTGATGAAAAAGCTTGCCCTATCTCTGAATGCCGTTTATGTAAAATTTCAAATATTTAGACCAGAAATTGTCTAAGTAATTTGGAAGAGACCGCAGAGGTCAATTTTTTTAAAACTTTGCCGCCTATTATGACCCCTTAAAATTTATTGTTTTGGGCTCAAACAAAGTTATTAAGTTAGATCCATGTCCAAGAAACCTATATCTAAAATTTCAAGTGCGGAGACCTAAAATTGTCGGAGGAGGTTGGTAGAGGTCTCAAAGGTCAAATCGTTTAAGTTTGACCCCTTAATCGCCAAATTTCTGGCCATAAACCGATCACATCGATTTTCGCAAATCTCAGTACCCTGTATATCAAATTTCGAGTCTGTAGACTAAAAATTGACAGAGTTATTGCGTAGGGAAATGTACACAACACACAGACACACACAGGCACACACACACAGACACGTTCACTTATATATATATATATATATATATATATATATATATATATATATATATATATATATATATATATATATACCTTGTCTTGATAATAATTGTCCTCAATCTGAACCTTTTGAACACGATTTTTAAATTACATTTGTGGTTTTTCCAAATCTATTCCATTTTACTCTGTGTTCATTAATAAAAGTTAACTCTCAATCGAATCGTGAGTATTCAGTACATTTTAAGACACCTTGTATTTGCATATATATAACATTGCAGAACAAATTTCAGGTTAAAGAAAGTGCATGCCATATAAGACCTTTCCGGTCTAAAAAATACTCTTATACTAAATCCGACTTTTATTTCTATAGATTGGGTACCGTTTACATCTATAATATAAATATCACCTGTCTGTTTAAATATATGTATCTACGTATGATTTTATGTCTGTGTAAAACTTTCGACATAGGCGACGGATTTTCACGAGACTGGTATCGTTTGGAAGCTCGACCTTCGGACGATAAATATCGAAAAATTAGCTAAAAATATTATTCCGTCACCCTCAACTGAGTACTTTACTAGAAAGAGGGGTCGCTTTTCTCGCTGATATTTTAGAAAGTAATCCCATCTTTTTGATTGATAGCCTTAATTTAAACCTGGGCCATTTCCGGTTTGGCGATGGACGTAACGGAAAAGACGTCACTTTTTTCACGTTCTTTTCCTCCCTTGCAGTACGGGTTCGAGCCTACCTGCGTACTACCTTTTTTTTTTTTGCTCAACACACACCTCCAAACACCCCGGCAACGCCGGGCACCCAGGCTAGTATACTATAATCATGTTCGATTATTCATTTGTTATGAATGAAAAACACAGAATTGTTAGTTTGAACATTTGTCTTTTTAACCCTCTTTTGTTGAGTGGCATTTTCCTTTTTTTATATTCTAGCAGTAGTCTGCCCACACGCCAAGGTTTCATTTTCCCTTAAAATGCTTCTTCATCACTGAAATATTCTCTTCATCTCTTGCCATGTTTATCACTCACATCATTAAGATTCACAACAAAATTTTCGAAAGTGACAATTTTGCAAAAAAAATACGTAATTCGATACAATTCAATTTACCATTCGATTTTGTGTATATGATGTTGCCTTGTACTATTTTGAGTTTCAAGTGTGTAATCATATCTCTCTCTCTCTCTCTCTCTCTCTCTATCTATCTATCTATCTATATATATATATATATATATATATATATATATATATACAGTAGAACCCCGGGATACGGTGGATCTAGGATATGGTTTTTCAGGTTACAATGTATTGAATAGGATGTTTTCCGGGCCATGGTTACGGTATTTGCCTCGCTTTACGTAGTTATTTGTAATGTTATTTGATTTTATACATGTGTACTATATAATGTACTATATTTTATTACTCATTTTTAATACCGTATCCCGGGGTCCTACTGTATGTATATATGCATATATATATATGTGTGGGGGGGTGTCAGAGAGAGAAAGAGATACCAGTGGTGACTGTTCCGTTTCATAGTTTCTTTTCAAATCTTCTTTGAACACGTCAAGGCACACGTCAAGGCAACCGATATTTAATGAAACCGAATCTGAGATTGATAGCATTTTTAGGAAATGTTTGTAGGAAACTGTACCTTTTCTGCACATATTTATATAGCTTAAAGATTATGATCGATCTTGAGAATAAATATTGAAATCCGTAAGATTTTTAGATAATTTTTTTGTAAGATTATTTTATACAGAAAATTGATAACATAATTATTTCCTGATATATAGCAAATAATAAGATTAATTTGCTTTGACGGTTAAATCCTGAAACTTATATACAATATATTTATAACAGTATATGTTAATTTACTTCATGCATATATGAGCACAATCAGTTTGTACTTTATGGGTTACTTGACAAAAGTTACATATTAAAATCTATTCCGTTTGTTAAATTAGGCAACTATTGTTCTGTATTGATAGAAACAAATGTTTAAGTGAGATGCATTTTTTCGATTTAGATATTAAGTTCTTATCAATATTGATGGTTTGGTCAAATTCAGACGTTGTTAGTGGGGAAGGTACTCATAATCTTTAAAGTCATCCCACTTCACTTAGATCCACAAATAATAAAAATGATATATAATTCCCTTTTTTATTTTTTTAAATAGAGATCGATCCAAACAAAGCATGAAACTACCTGATGTAAGAAACTAAGACGAATATAAGACAATGAATATTCGTTGTAAGTCTATAGTTAGGAGATTTTTCGCATCTCCCTTGAGCCGACATCGCATGAATGGAGAACGGCTGAATAAAAAACGGAATGAGCAAAAAGAAATCCGGAGTTTTTTTACACCTAGACTAGTTTCACTACAAAGTCTTGAGCAGCTAATTTATCTTACTATTTAATACATAGTTGGAGAGAAAAATATAGATGAATACATTTCTCAGTGGTTATTAGTAAAAAGTGATGTACTAATCGTAACACAACTTCGATTCAACGCAACGACTAGTTAAACACAGATACATGTGTATATATATATATATATATATATATATATGTGTGTTTGTGTGTGTGTGCGTGTGTGCAACTATATATGTGCATATAAAGCTGCATATATACACATACATATATGTACGTATATGAGGAATATATATGTATATATATATATGTGTGTGTGTGAGGGGTGCACATATATATGCATGTATGTACATATATACATATTTTATTTTACTTCAGTCGAAGTTCTCAGAAATTTAGGAGCCCACTATCTGGACCTCACACTTGAACTCCATTTGAGATACATAGATATTCTTTATCACAAACAATGAGTTAGTAAAGAAATTGAGAACATAATTTTCCTTTCCTCAATTAATCCTTTTAATATATTGTAGTATATCTTTCATTTTGGTCTTACTGGATTCCAAGACAAGAATCTTTCTAGTCTGGTTGAGTATCCAGCTTCGTGCTGTTACTTGAGGTATCATCACTTGGAGAAGGTGAACCGTTCTTTGTTAAAGCTACTGTGAGTTAGCGATAGTGAGGAGATCTTATTTGGGCAGCGAATACGAAATGTGATTTTGAATATTTGGTCAGGATTTACTTTTACGGTAAAGTATCTAAGTATCCTCGTGCCAGATTGTTCTGACAAACCTCTGTACGGAGAGATCTTAGACACTCAAGGATAGTGTCTAGAGGCATTCAAGTTCTGTGTGTGTGAATGTATGTACTAGAAAGATTATTTTAGAATTAAATCCTCGATTAGGATTGTTTTGCACTAATTCTATGCTTCCTTATGACGATTAAGATAAAGTTATAATGACACTAAAACTTAGGTCTAGTATCTTTATTCTAGGTTAAATCAATATCCATTATATGATTTTTATAAATGTCTAAAAATGAATGATTAAGATTAAGAAGTTAAAAAATATTCATATTCATGGAATCTTATTTACTGTTGTCTAATAACTATGAATGCAAATCTGATATATTTGCATTTTCAAATGAAAGATTGTATCTATAACTTGTCCCCTAAAAACCCTTTAAAATACTACAATCTGATGAATATATATATTTACTGATGTCTAATATTCATGTAAAAAATTTATAAGAATCACGTCTTTCCGAATTTTTACTATATCCTCTTCCACCTTTTGTCACCTTTGCATTACACTAAATTAAACTAGAAATCATCTACATTACGACCCCTTATGCATAGCAATTGTGCCCCGAAATCTATAATGACCGGTTTATTAATTTAGGAGAGAATGCTGCGTATATAAACATATATACGTGCCTTACTTTATATAAATATCGAGGTAATATAATATATGCATATATGAATCCGATAGATAGATACAAAGAGATAGAGCAATAAAAAGAGATAGAATAACAAATAGGGAGATAGGTATATGGAGAGATAGATAGAAATACTTCATTCTTTCTTGTTCATGAAGACGTTACATTCACAATATAGTTTTCGCTTTCATAATTTGCAAAAAGCTTAAAGAAACACGTCCGCTGATTTTAGTCAAGAATATTGTGTTCCATTTTCTAGTACACGTAAAATGCATAGTTTATGTATTCTACTCATATGGGTTTAACACAACTGAAGAGGATTGAATGTTTAATAACATTATAAAGTTGATACATTGTTTTGCATGTTCCAGGAGTAACACTTCTTTTCTCATTGGAGACGCATTCAAGTTTTGTGGGTCATCCTTTGAAACGAGTCGATAAGGATTTGGAGTCAACACCCTTTGATCCAGAAATTGCAAGAAGGATTCGACACTCGAAACAGAAATTGAAGTATGAAAAGTAACTGCGTGTGCCTGTCATTTCTAAAGCATCACTTTTAAGTAACAATACCTATCGAAATATACATTACACACATACATACACACACACAACCACACACACACACACACACACACACACACACACACACACATATATATATATATATATATATATATATATATATATATATATATATAACGGATATTTCGGCAAGCGGAGGAAAATTTTGAAATCACAAAAAGTATATATAAACGACTAAGTATCTTTGCTTTATAAAAAAACGTCATAAAAAATACAAGTAAACTAATAAATAAAGTAAAAATAGACAACAGTTTTTTATTATATATAAAATGAAGCTTAATCTCCTTAAGGAATTGATCTGTTCTTACAGAGCCGGTTTTGCAAACACACACACAAACACACAAGCGCACGCGCGTGAAGAGACATGAACATCTTTTCAGATAGAGAGGCATAACAAGAATGTATGCAATTCATCTAATATATATATATATATATATATATATATATATGCATTTATATATATATGTAAATACATATGTATTTTTATCTTTACTATTTTATAAACGGATCTTCGTCTGTCTGTGTGTTTCTGCGTATATCTGAGTTGGTTTCCCATGGATTCGAAACCGGTTGGGTCATTTTTTATGAAATTTTAAATGGATGTACTTGCAGTGTATGTGTGCGTGCGTGCGTGTGTGTGTATGTGTGTGTGCGTGTGTGTGTGTATGTGTGTGTGTGTGGAGAGAGAGAGAGATGAGAAAAGAATGAGACTGTCAGCCAGAGAGAATAGAGCTTTATAATTGTAATAATAATAAAATATTTTGATAAGAAAGATGTGTTATATTGTTGATATATATATATATATATATATATATATATATATATAATGAACTGTGTCTGTGTGTCTGTGTGTATGTGTGAGAGCTCATTCCCTTATAGACTCCACAATGGCTAAGCCGAGTTTTATGAAATTTCCCAAAACTAGTTTTCTCTGATAAGCTTTGTATTGGAATGTCTTCGATAAGCATTGCTAAACGGTAACCGAAAAAAAAAAACGATAAAAGAAGGAGTAGACAATTTAGACCAAAAGAAACACCTTACACAGTATAATATTACAAGTGCATTTTAGCATTATTAATCCCTCTCAAGCAGAAAGATCAATCATATAAAATTAACAGTATGGTGTTTTATATGACAGGACGCGTTCAAAATGAATGGTTCTGTTTAGAGCACAGTTTAATCATGATACTTGACTTTTTCAATTTATACTTTAATTCAAGTCGTTATATATAAAATTAATTTCATAAAATCAACAGTAGGTTCTCTATAGCGAAATGTAAAGTAGAATATATGGGTCACTGCGGGTAGACAAGTGAAGCTTACTCCCGGTTCACCGCGGGTGGAGGTGCCGGGCAAGACAAGGCGATTAATCAATTTTGAGTTTTCAACGATTTCCACAACAATAAATATATCCTCATTCAATCCCGACAACGTAGAATATATATATATATATATATATATATATATATATATATATATATATATATATATATATATATATATATATATATATATATATACAGTTAAGTATGTTAATAATTTTTAATTTGTAAGATTCACACCTAAACTGATTTAGCGATCATTGTAGATTTTGGAACATAATTCGCAGGAGAAAAGCATCAAGTTTAAGCACTTCGTGATCATCCGGATATATCGATATTTGTGAAATTTGATTAATTTTTATGAGGCACCAATTAATAAATAAATCCTGAAATTCATTTCCTTTGAAATACAATTTTTAGGAGACGGAGGGCATAGTAATTCAAAATTCGAGAAGAACACATTTACATTGAATTTGATCCTCAATTATTAGAAACAAATACAGAGAAATTATCTGAATCTAAATTATCTCTTATGATCGATTTAGCTTATGCGTTCAATTTGAGTCATTTTAGAGAGTTTAATTCATTTAATATAATGTGATCCAAATCAAAATAAGCATACAATGCATTCGTATCCTTTTATCTGCATTTTATTTTCTGTAAAGGAACATAAATTTGCGAATGACTATTTTGTTGAGAGGTTTCATTATATCCGTCCTGAGACAGGTATTCTTGATGTATATATATATATATATATATATATATATATATATATATATATATATGTGTGTGTGTGTGTGTGTGTGTGTATGCGTGTGTGTGTAAAGAAAGACAGAGGGAGAGAGTATATATATTAATAAATAAATAAATAAATATATATATATATATATATATATATATATATATATATAAAGACTGCAATCTAATAGAATAGGAGGAAATAAACGTAAACAATATATTATTTATTTTATTTGTGTTCAATTTGAAAGTAAACAAGCAAAGTTAAATTACAACCGCATTAAAACGCGTTTAATTTCGATTCAAATGAGCAGTGGCGTGACAGCCAATTTCACGCGTAATAATCTTCATTCAAAAAGTCGGATAAACAAGCATACTGTATATATATATATATATATATATATATATATATATATATAGATAGATAGATAGATATATGTGTGTGTGTGTGTATATATATATGTATATATATATGTATATATATGTATTTATATGTATATATATTTATATATATGTATATATATGTATATATATGTATGTATATATATGTATATATATGTACGTATATATATGTATATATATGCATATGTATATATGTAGATATATGTATATATATGTATATATGTATATATATATACATATATATATATAATTTATACTTTAGTATAGTTAAATTTTTTGTAAGAAAAAATATAATTTTTCAAAACAAAAATTTATTATTTGGCCAAAGAATACAATTCGAAGCGATTTCCTTAATCCATGGATTATCGATGTAGGTTCATCTCCTCGGGTGAAAGTCATTACAAAATATTAAATCTAGTTTTAAATAATTTTGCTGTTCTGCACATACACAGAAAATATCTTTACATAGATATAGAAAATAATAATTAAAACAAGATATATATATATATATATATATATATATATAATCTATTTATTATGCAAACATTATTGGTTAAATATGTGCATACATAATAATTACGCAGGTTTCATCTAGAAAACCAATATATACAGCCATCATATATATATATATATATATATATATATACATGTGCGCATGTGTATATGTGTATTTAACTCATTTTGCTCTGTAATATAAGAACATACATAATATATACACATTTTGGTAATATGTGTGTGTGCGTAGATATATATACAAATAAATAAATAAATATAAGTAAAACTTACGTTGTTGCCATCTTTGCCTTTGCCTGTGTCATGAAGACAACGTCATGTACAGTTTATCCAAAAAAATAGTGTAAATATATATATGTATATATATATATTTATATATATTTATATATATGTATGATGGTCCTTCTCTGGTATCCAGGTGATGACTAGCAATGAATATAAATTCTAAACAGTTAAAATCTACTTATATACATATATATATGAAAATATATATGAAGTCACGTATTTATTTGAATTTGAATGCATGCAGTGGATTGTGATATGTTTTTGTTAAAGTTTAGTTTTTTTCTTGAAGTTTTTTACTGATATATATATATATATAAGCAGTTTGTTTTTATAGTTTTTAGTTTATCTTTACGTTAAAATAGATCGCATAACGTTCAGAGACCAACAAGTATGTGTTGTTGTTTTGTTGTTACTTTTTTGTGTGTAATTTTGTTCTTACTTTGTTTCTGTGTTACTTTTTTCTTATTGTATAATATCTGCTGTTCAAAGGAATGATATACGCACCTGCATAATTACGGGTTATGTACGTTCCGCGCTTTTTGTTTGTTTGTTTTTGTTTTTTGTTTTTTGAGGGTTTTTTTGTTATTTTTACCTTATTTTCTTTTTTCAAAAAAGTGCTACGAGGTGTTGATGGATAATCTACCTCCCAAACGAGACATACTCATGTGCGTGTGTTCCCAAATTAATATTGAATAAGCAGCAGTCACTCTAAAGTACATTGGTAGTACGACTAAATGCAATGATTGCAATCATCGGCGGATATTTGAGTAGTGTTACTAGCTGCCAATGCAGTAGCAATAGTTGCATGCATATATCATGGCGACTACCACTACAACTAAAGTCATCGATGGTCGCGGCACAGTACCTCGTCGATGTTAAAGCCCGTGATAATACCGCAGTAGGGCCGGATTCAGCTGAACCCGGACGATCTAAACCTCACGCGGTAGAGTCGCTTTCCTATCGAACTATAAGTATCGGTTATGGTTGCGTGTGTGTGTGCTTGTAACTGCTGTTATATCCTGTTGAGGGGGCCTAGCTTAAACGTGCATCCAATCATATACGAACACCTGAGTTATTTGTCTACTCTTGCGTATAACTGGATAGAGTTTTAGCAGTTGCGCTAACTATGGACGTACAGGCGACACTTTTTTTTGTGGGACAGATTCTGCTAATACAGACTAGCAAATATATCCGTCCTACGTATGTAAATATTTCATATTCTGATATTCTGATTATGAATGAGAAAGATAGGTATAAAGACATAGAGGAAAAGAGAGAGATAGAATAAGAAAGAGGGGGGGGGGGAAATATATGGAAAAAAAAGATAGCAATACTTTAATCGTTCTTATTTATGGAGACGTTACATTTGCAATATATTTTTCGGTTTCATGATTTGCTTAAAGAAACATATTCGCCTATTTTACTGAAAATATTCTGTTCATATTTTCTAGTAGACGTAAAATGGATAAGTAATGTTTGTATTTTACGTGTATATGATAAGGATTGACTTTTTAATAACAGCATAAAGTTGATACATTGTTTATTTATCTATTAATTTTCTTCGTGTTGCATTTCTAATAACAAGTGTGACTTCCATGTATATGAAAATCCAACAATGAAAATTAAAATCAATACAAGCAAACGATTTGTTTAAATAATTACATTTTAACATCCTATGTACTATGAAAAGCACTATTTATTTCATTATATATCATTATTTTATAGGTTAGACATGTATATATGTGTGTGTGTGTGTGTGTGTGTGTGTGTGTGTGTGTGTGTGTGTGTGTGTGTGTGTGTGTGTGTGTGTGTGTGTGTGTGTGTGTGTGTGTGTGATCTAATTATTATAAACATTGAAACACAGATCCTAGCCGTATAGCTGGGTAATGTGGGGTATATCTAGTTTACCTTTTTTATACAAAAGCACAAGGAGGGATATAAGACTTTTCGCAAAAATTCAGATACTTTCGCTTTTTGTGAAAATGTAGCCATATGTAGTAGAAATCAACTAATAAATATGCCAACAATTACAAAATATTTGATTTATTTTAAAGGGTTTTTGGGGAAAATAACATGGATACAATCTTCCATTTGCGAACTCAAATATTTCAGATTTGTATTAGATGTCATTAGACATAAATTAAGCAAGACCCCCAGAATTTTACTGTCTTTTCAAAATTTCTAAGGCGTAAACCTTACATTTTAATCATTTTCTAAAATTAAAAAAAATTCATAATGGATTTTCAGAAGTTGAAATAAAGGCTTTACACAAAATTTTGACTAGATTTTAATTTTTGCGAGGTGACAAAAAATTGATGAAAAACTGTTCTCTTTTGGGGATAAATTTACCTGTCCTATACACCTTCCGCAGAAAATATGGGTATTATTATGATTCGTCAGTGTTCACACTTGCTATTTATCTAGATATATTTTTAAATGATCATAGAATTACGGCAGTAATTGTATTTTTCATATTAAATAAATATATCATTTCTGATGACTTAAAGATTTGCCTATCGTTATTTTTTAGTATAGAATAGAGCATTTAATTTCAGACGATGGGGTAAGTCGGAATTGTCTGACTTGATTTCTCTCCTCTTCAAATGGTTTCGTTCACGGCGACAAAATACATGTTTTGCACGCACGCACACACACACACACACACACACACACACACATATATATATATATATATATATATATATATATATATATATATATATATATATATTGTAGAACAATAAAAGTCTCTCCCTAAAGAAAACATTATCTTAAAACCTTTTGGAAAAATCTATTCAGGTAACTTGATAATGTAGCAGAGCTGAAATCTATTCAATGTAGCCGCCTTCAGCCTCAATCACCGTCTCGATAGGAGTCCGGAACTGGGAGCATGCCTTTTATACAAGAACTGGCAGGAGCTCGGCGAATACTCAGCAGATGGCAGCGATCAGGCTGGCTTTTGTGTTGTTAGAGGTTATGTTGGTGATGTTCTCGACGTATGAGCAAACGAAATATTCAAGTCCAGGTCGGGATAGGAGGGGGCTAGTAAAGGGATGGTACAAAGTTGTAGCACTGCTTCTGAAGCCAAACCCGGGTCTGTTTGGATTTATAGGCCAGTGCCGAGTCCTGTTGCTAATCCCAGGGTCTGCCAACGGTCACATGATTGCACCAGAGGATCATCACACTCTTAAACACATCCAGGCACACTTTGGTGTTGTCTTTCAAGGCAACTTCGAAGATGTGAGGTGACATGATGTGGCCTTCACTTGAAACCACACTAAAGACCAGAACTGTCGTCGGAATCTTTTTTTCATTGCCGTGGGCACGTCCCTATTATTCGTAGCAATCTAGCGATGCATTTTGAAGATGCTGGCAATGGTCCTGTTATCATAACTTGGATTGGTAGAGAGCATTAGTTGTAAAGTAACGCATTTCCGATCTCGCTCGTTAAACATTGTGTTACTATTAAACACGGTAGAAGACTCCTAGCGCTCTTGAGATTTGTAAACAACTGAGCAATAATAGATGGTCTGCAGCAAAAGAAGAAAAACCGGTTTTAATCAAACAGAAATGAACCATGTCTTTTCTAGGGCGACAATTTTATCGTTCTACCCTGTATATATATATATATATATAATATATATATATATATATATATATATATATATATATATATATATATATATATTACGTAAGGTCGATTTTTCATATTTTATAAATATCAAAAAGAACAATCTACCGAAACTTGTGTAGATATCTATTAAATACTGATACCAAAAATTATATCTGAATTTACAAAAGTTTTTGGAGCATTTGCATGAATGGTTTTAAATAAAAATCCTCAATTTAGCCAAATTTGGGCCTAAATATTAATGTTAAAACCAAACAATTTCAGTATTGAAATTAGGAAATCTTATTTTATTTTAATGCAATGTAATAATGAAATCATAAAAAAAACTTTAAATTAAAAATTGAAACCCCACCCCAGCTGCCTTACCTGTTTTTCTGTTTTGAATAAAAATACAAAAAAAAAAAACAAATATTAAAAAACAAATAATTGTCTAGTTAAATAGTCCCATATATGAGCCTTTTGATGAAACTGATCGTCTTAATTTGTAACACAAAACTTTAGAAAGTATGCGCTTGTGTCTTGCTTCAAAATCCTACACTGATTGATAAGCCTTTGTTATTAACTTAACTGCTCGTTTCACATCTTGAGAATGTGAAGGGAAACCTAGTAAGTCAAGCTTTTCATCAGTTAATAATGAATTCTGTTATTCATTGTCAGGAATTTCTATTATGAATGGTGGATTACAAACCCCATTTACTGACAAATTAAGTTTGTCCAGTGTAGAGCTTTAAAATTGATTAATGGGTTTTTTTAAAGTTTTTTTTTCGACTGGCTTTCCTCTTCTGACAGAATATAAAAATAATTTGAGTTAAATGTTTCAGTGCAATCTGTACTGCTTGTATAATCTCTCTCTCTCTATATATATATATATATATATATATATATATGTGTGTGTGTGTGTGTGTGTGTGTGTGTGTGTGTGTGTGTGTGTGTGTGTGTGCACGCGTAATATATTTGGTGAAAGTAGATGAAATTATTAAAATGTTTCAATAAATTAGCACAAGTAATTCAGCGCGAGGTTTGTATGAATAATATTAACTTACCTCATGTCCAAAATTCTTTTTATGCCTTCTTATCTAACTCCCTGTTCATCACACTTCGTCATTGAAACTAAGACATTTTCAGGAAGTAATTCCAAGGTATTATATTGAATGTTTATTAATGCAACCCTTTAAATCTCAATAGATTGCTTTCTAATTCTGTTAATCATCTTATAAATATCAATTTATTTATAGTGCAATTGTTACTTTTATATATCAAACCAGCAAAGGGCATAAACGTTAACCATAAAAATTTATAAAACTATATGAGGTTGGCTCAAAGATTCTGTGGGTATGCCCTATGAGCCAAAACACAAATGAGTCTGATAGAGGTAAGGTGAACCCTAAATTTTAATTGTGGAAAATTGGATCATTAAACAAGTCAATTTTAATGTCCTGTTCAGTCGTTTTTTCGCGAAGTATTTCCACAACATTTAGTAGATAGCAGCATTTCTCGTACTCTATGACATGTGTAAATACTACAAAATTATCTAAAACTAGCAGGGTTCGTGGAAATCCCACGTAATGAGAAATATATGCAATAAGCAAATATGTTTTGGTAAATTATAATTTCATAAAATTCGCTTTTTCGAGGTAGTTTTACTTTCGAAAATTGTGTTTGGCTTGTTTAAAAGCATGATGTACAGACGAACTAAGGAAGGAACAAACAGAATACTTTCTTGATGAAACATTAAATAAAATCCGTTTGTTAGATAGATAATATTAGAAACATAACTGAGTTTAAAATTAAACTCTGTTATATAATTCCTATGATAACACAGCAAGCACTTTTGGTTCTCAGTAGACATACATACATACACACACACATAGATATATATATATATATATATAGTGTGTGTGTGTGTATCTCGTGTCAACAGAAAACATACATTCAAAGTGCTCGATCGTAAGTCGTATAAGAAGTTACCTTTATTATTTTATTTAAATGTTATGCATTGCCGCTTCGTCTGAAGTTACCCAGTTATCGTTTGCATATTCATCCAAGAACTGAAAAAAATTATGGGTTACAATACACCAGATAGCGTCAGCATTCTCGTTAGTGATGGAGACCTGATGAAAAACGCTCTAGGTGGAAGTCTACTGAATACCTGTTTCGTTTAACTGTCCTCCTTCTTTGATTTAGGCGATGTGACGATCGGAATATATCTGTCTTTTCTTTTCTTTGAGAGGAATTTTAATTTAATCAATAATGTGCGAATTGCAATACCTAATTTATCGGTTGTCTGTGAAAAGGTACTCCGCGTAGGGTTACAATAGAAGCGTGCTGGATTTTGAGATGCATAATTTTTCGTCGGTAAAATTTTCTATTTTAATTCGCAGAACTACCCGGCGTCACTAGGTGTCTTAAAAGTCAAAATAGAATAATCGAAATAGTGTGTGTGTGTTTTATATTAAAACTTTTATATTTCTTCTTTTCTCCCTTTCTCCTATCACCATATCTCTTGCATTTTTCAATAATCCTCTCTTCTGTTCTGTCCAGCCCATTCCTCTCTTTGGTTTTAGTGCGTTGAAAAAATAATAATAGTGTAAGTCATTTACCGGAATTATCACTTTAAAATGTAATGCAGTAATCTTACATTTATTGCTTTTGTAAAACGCTAAGTATAACAAAACACAATGAAATTTTTGATTCTGGGTAATTCCGTTCTTGGTTTCACAATAATTTGAAGATAAATGATGCTGATCATGAAAGTAGTTCAAAAAAAATTTCATGTAATACTTCAGTTTACATTTAATGCTCTCAGACAACTCAAAGAAGAACAAAAGAGTATGTTACGAGGGGCGAGCAATAAGTAATGCCCCTGACCCACTTCCCATAAAAGTAGAGCAACGAAACTTGGCACGGTTATTAGTCTTTCTCTACATAGGAACCACCCAGAATTATGTATTTCTCCCATCGTTTGATGCAGTGCTGGAGACCATTTTTGTAGAACACCCCAGGTTGGTCCACGACATGACTTCAGAAATCAAGGCTGCATCATCTGGGAAATGCTTTCCTTTCAAAAACAACTTCATCGCTGGGAAGAGGTGAAAGTCAGAGGCTCCAAGGTCAGGAGAGTAGGGAGGATGGGAGAGCATTTCATAACCACATGCCCGTGCTTCTGATCTGGTGACATGCGAGTTGTGGACCGGAGCATTGTCCTGCAGGAGGAGGGTACTTTTGCTGATCTAGCTCGACCTCTTGATTTTGATAGCTTCCCTTAATTTGCTCAAAAGTGAAGCATAATAGGCTCCTGTAATTGTGGTACCCTTTGCCAGAAAATCTGTCATCACTACTCCGTCCTGGTTCCAGAGGACTGTGAGCATGACCTTGCCAGCGGAGGGCTGCACCCTTGCCTTCTTTGAAGGTGGTGAGTCCAAGTGCTTCCACTGCATTGACTGATCTCTGGATCATAGTGATGGACCCCCGTCTCATCCTGTATAATCAGTCTTTTGAAAAACGTTGACTCATCTTCTTGGCACATCTCCAAATTCATCCTCGAGCACTCGATGCGTTCTCGGTTCTGAAATGGTGTGAACAACCTGGGAATCCATCTGGCAGACACCTTATGAATATGCAAATGGTCATGAATGATAGTTTCCAAAGACTCTGTATTAATCTTGAGATCTTGGGCTATTTGGCGAATAGTAATGCGCCGATCTTCCAAAATGGCAGCCTCAATTTGACGGACAGATGCCTCATCAATGGCAGAAGGGGGGCGACCAGGTCTGGGAGCTGTTTCCACAGACTTCCGGCCATGTTTGAATTCACGATGCCAGCATTTTACCAGGTCATATGATGGGGCATTATCACCATAAGTTTCTTTCATTTCATTAAAAGTCTCCTGTGGTGTGCATCCTTTCAAATACAAAAACCGGATCACTGCTCGACATTCAACAAGCTCCATTTCACACCTGACTCAGTTCAAACACCTATAAAATAGAAACCACAATTAGTTCACAGCTGTAATTTGCCGCATAACCCGTAGAGATATAAATCATTGCACATGCAAAATTTCAGCTAGATCAGACAACTAGAAGTGGGTCAGGGGCATTACTTATTGCACGCCCCTCGTATCCTATCACTTACCAAATATAGTACAGTAATAATGATAATGACAAATTTATTGCTCCCGAACAACGCCAAGTTCAAGGGAAGCTTTGTTACGCAACCTCCTCCCACATACCAAATATACTGCTGTGATTTTAGTAAAGATGCCTTCACAACTCTATTAAATGTTCGATTAAAATCAAAGTATAAAAAGTAAAATTTGGAGAAATGATTACTTATTCCGGACAAGTAGCTAAGTAGAACAAATGATTTTCATTGAGTTTTACTTTCTTCTCAACTACTCTATTTTGCAATATTAAGAAAATATGTAATGTTAATAAGGCCAATGGTCCGACGAAAGTTAATATATATCCCTTAACAACTATTACTTACAACTGAAAAGAACAAATGGTGCCGATAAAGGTCAAATGTATTGTTCCTCATCCCCATTTAACACTAATAGCAATGCAAATAATATCTGTAAACAAATAATCCGAAGAAATTTAATATATCCTCCTAAGCAAAAGTAATGCTGTAAACTTACAGTTATTAATTTTATTGCTCACAGACAAGGCAGAATAGAACAAAAGTTTTCGTTATGCACCTTCACTTATTAAATATACTACTGTAATTTTAATGAGGTGGCTTGTTAAGAATTGTTAACGTTAACATTAAATTCAAGTATGAAGAGAAATGATGTTTATAATGACAACTTTATTGCCCGGCTGAGCAGAACAAAGGTGCCTGATTCTTCTCACACACTTGCCAGATATAATACTGCAATGCTAGTAATGAGCCTTTCACAGCATTCAAACAGTCAAAGGTATAGTTCAGATCAAAGTCTGAAGGGAATGATGTTGATAATAAACATTCAATTGCTCGTGAACAACGTCGAGTAAAATAAAAGTTTGTTACCTCCACTCCTACTTAATATAATATTTTAATCACATTTTTTGCATAAAATATAACAAAACACAACTGTTTTGTCTGCTTTTTTTTCCTGTGTCTATCTCGATGTCCGTGTATTTCTTTCTTTTCTATCTTGCAATCTGTGTTGCTGGTTGATCATATACCTCGGCAGTATTTTCCAGTATGGCACCCAAAAAGTTTTCAGTAAAGTTTATGATTGAGGTAAGTTGGGGTAGACGTTCATGGTGGTCCTTCACCATTTCCATTGTCATATCTCTTGAGCTTTTGATGTACTGCTCCATGCTTCTATGGTGGCTCGATATGCATGGTTTATTTCAGTGAGGACGGTGCCTCCTTTTTTCGTGATAGTTATATTCTGTCTATTTCGGTATATTACTTTATGTAAAGTTAGGGGTTTCCTGGTCTTTGTATCAAGCCTATTGATATTGCTTTGAGGTCAGTCGATAATACCAAAACCATATGAGATGACAGGGATTGCAAGCTGGTTTATGGCAGTAATTTTGTTTTGGTGGCTTAATTCAGACTTGAGGATTTTTTTAAGGCGTATTATGTGTTCTTGTTCAACCTTATGTCTCATGTTTTTTCTTCTCCACAGTTACATTTTCTTCTATACCAAGGTATTTGTATGTGTCATCGTCTCCTAGGTCTTCAATTAAGTCATCATTAAACTGATGTTCAGATGTCTTTTTTCCTTTTTTATTGTACATTTCGCATATTTGGTAAATCAAAACTCTATGCAGATATCCTCTGTGAAAGCTTTTACAGTTTCTATCAAGGAGACAAGATGTATTTCTGTTTCTGCATAAAGTTTGAGATCATCCATAAAGAGCAAATGGTTCAATCTTTTACTTTTCTTACTTCTTAGGTTGTAGCCACCATTACATTTCTTTAGGGTCTTGCTGAGTGGATCAATTGTTGGGCAGACGAGCAATGGTGGCAAGCTATTTCCTTGGAAGATACTTCGCTGAATAATGAGCATTGGAGTGTATATTGTTCCTTCCATGTTGTGTAGAGCGATGGATGTTTTTCACATGATCATTTGCTTTGTAAGGAGTGTCATTATGTTTTCATGGGCATTATACAACTCCAAGCACCGCAATATCCAGGAGTGCGGCACACTGTCAAATGCCTTTTTATAGTCTATCTAAGCCATTGACAGATTTTTAGCGCTTTCTACAGTCCTTAAAAATAGTTTTATTCTGAAGGACTTGGTCTTTTGTACCAAGTTTGTTTCTAGAACACCTTTCTGTTCATTTTCTAGGTAACCACCATAAACCAGGTGATGGTAAACTGCGTCTGTGACTTTTCCTGTAAGCCACTTGTATGTGGTCGAAAGGTTGTTGAGCTAGTGGGTCTTTTAGGCATGAGAGAAGTGTTTTACTTTTAGGCATAAGAGTAGTTTTGCCTATAGTGAACCATTCTGGTGGGTCTTCCTCACTACGGAGAATTTTGGCTAATGCTTGGGAATAGTGATTGTGAAGTGATGCCAACATTTTCAGATAGAAATTTTGCATGCTGTCTATTCCCGGGCTTTTGAAATTACTGAAGTCAATGACTTTATGTGGTTAAAAAAGGCGTACGACTATAAATCTGTTCGATGTAATTTTTAAGCTAATCATAGGTGATGTTTTCGATGCTAATATTAAATCCGGATGAAAATACGTACACACACATCGCTATTTATATAAAACTAGCACGACTAGTAGTGTTGTTTCAGAGCAGTTACTTGATTTTAAAACTGTTACTGTCGGTGCATGGCGATCAGTATGGATCACTGTCATCCAGTGACGGTTATGACTGTTATCTGCCGTAACTGGGGAATGGTGATCTTTTTTTTTAAATATTAGGCGCCCAGTTTGTTAACCCTTTATATTTGCAGGAATTTCGTTAGTCTCTGCATGAAGACTTTCAACTAGGGACGTTCTAAAAGCACCAAGTCCTAATCTCAGGCTTCCATGGCAGATTGGATCTAAAATCTTTAGGTAGTCTCGTTTTGATCTAATTATAGTTCTATATAACTTCATTCACGATGCCAGTTTCTTGATCTGCCTCTCACTCTGTGTGTGCTATTACACGTAGAAGTATCAGTCTTTTATTGCACCTATTTCTTAGGTTCTTCAGATAGGAGATGAATGTCAATTTTTTATCAAATATTAGTTGCAGAAATTTGTATTCTTCTACAGTGGGGATTACTGTTCTTCCGAGATATAGTGTAGGATCATTGTGAAGTTTGTTTTTGTGACAGAAATGAATGCATTTTGTTTTTAATTTGGAAAATCTATATCATTTTCTGTTGCCCACTCGTCTAATTTATTTAAGCATTGTTGTAGTTTGCGCTCAATGATGTGTATATGCTTTGATCTACACGTAACAATTTATTCAATCGATAACGTTTCCCTTAAACATTGTTTATAAGTTTTACGTAGAAGAAGAAAAAGAAGAAGAAGAAGAAGACGTAGAAAGAAAAAAGAAACGATAATAAAGAAACAAGGAACGCCAGAAAAAATAAAAAGCCAACACGTCTGCCGGTCATAAAAAAATATACGTACGGGCGATGAAGAATGGCTGAATCTTGATAGTGGAAGAATATAACGATGACGAAAAGGATGGCGAAGACGTAGACGGAGAAAAAGAAAAATACAAAGTAGAAGACGAACCAATAGCCCATCCCATAAGAAAATGTTTATAAGTTTTACGTAGAAGAAAAAGAATGAAAGAAAAAAATGCGAGAAAAAAGAAGAGAAAGTCACGATCATTACAAAAACATCACTTTTTGGGTGTTTTTTTTTTTTTGCTTACGACGATGAAGAATGACTAATTCTAAACAGAGGACGGCGAAGAAGACAAAAAAGATGACGAAAACACGAGAAAAATGGCGAAAAAATGAAAAAGACGGCGAAAATAAGAAAAAGATGAAGATGTCAAAGACGAAAAAGACGGAGAAGAAGAAGAAGAAGAAGAAGAATACAAAGTCGAAGATAAATTAATAGTGTGTCCCTTAAACATTCCGTAAGAAATTGTGTTCAGGCTTTACGTAGAAGACAGCAAAAAATATAGAGATGATTACCTATAGCGTGTCTGGTAAACAGTCTGTAAGAAATTATGTGAGTATTGTTCAAGGTAAATATTCTGATAATTGTTGTCGTATTACTGTTTGATTGACGCCATCTTTTTTTGTTTAACTGTTAGAAAATACAGCAAACCGATATTCTCTTATTTCGAGAAACGCAAGCGGACAGTCAGTAAGATGGGCTGGGGTTTTTAAAGGAGCGTTCATTATTTTACGAATTGAAAACGAAAAAGCTAATGTCAAATGTATCTATTGATGAAGCAAATACAGACGACGATGTAGTAAAACTTGCGATCAATGGAGATAACTTTCTGGTTATGAATGAGAGAGAGTGAGGAGAAAATAATTAGGAATAAAATGTAGTGCTAACTCCAGTAACTAGGACGTAGTTTTGATTGTGATTTTGATTTATGAATTAAGATAAGATTTTATTATAACGAATGAATACGACTGCAAATATGCGCAACCCCCTTTTTTTACTCACCTTCACCCCAAACAAGACAGATCGCCACTTGGAAGTAAGGGGCTACTAATTGGGACAGTGCCTAAGAAAGATTAAGATGTTGGTTTACGTTGTATTTGAACTTCCGCATATAAGTACAGTTTGGGAAGCAGCTAACATGAATGGTATTCTAAAGCCTAGCTGTTCTAGGGAAGAAGCTATCTGACATTTAGGGATCTCAACAGTGAAGAGTGTGATTTTGTTTCTAAGCGGGTTTGTCGGATATATATATATATATATATATATATATATGTGGAGGTGGAACGAGTGCAATAGTTTCATCAGAGCACATTCCATTAAAATACTTGTAAAGCAAGCACATGAATGCAACAGTGCAGCGACGGGGCAGGGAATGGAGCCTATTTGACGAAGTAGGACCTATTAGATTGGAGACCCTTTTTTGGACCTTATCCAAGAGGGAGAGACTAATGGCAGATGCACCAGCCCAGATGTGGCAATAATACACCATACATGGGCGAATGGTGGCCTTATACGATAGTGGATAGTAATCTGATCATAATGAATGCACCACTACTAAACTAATAAAGCAATCATTCTGAATTTTGGAACAGAACTGTTAGGCATAAACGGTTGGAATGTAGTTTATATTTATTAAATTTTATTTCATGAAAATGTTACAAAACAGGGTAAAAGCTCTTCCTGAAATTTTACTTAACTCTGGATTTTGTAAATTTTTTAAAATATGCATTAAATATCAACTAATAAACACTCCTTAATTTTTATTTTTTGAGTATTTTAAAAGAAGTTTCTAGGGGTATAATATGAGCAAAACCTCTCATTTAATCTATGGTAATTAGCTACCGTTAATCGTGGGAGATGGTCTTTTAGTATTTCGAAGATGAAAGAACTAAACATGCATCGGAAAATGAAGGGAATGATATAGTATCATTCGATTTTCTTCAAATTGTTAATTACAAACATTGTTTTATTGTGGGAATTGTTTTACTGTACAAAAATATATCTTTTCCAAGTGTCTTCTCCTCATAAATTGATGCAGGATTCCCTAATATCCTTTGCCTATCCTAGTATGTACAAATTGTTAGTTTTCTCTATACTCCTATATGTGGATGGCGGACTATTAGCACATCAAACCCCTGCAGAGGTTCCACCATTCCGTAGGAGGATTTTAAGCCCTAATTGACAATTTCTCACACCAGTCAACGCTATTAAAATGCAAGCGGGTGTAACTGACATTGAAACACCGTGTTATACGTAGTAAGGTGCACATTGTTAAAGATAGACTTTAAAATTGATTTTACGCATAATTAGAAACAAATTAACATTCAAAGACACAAAACAATATTTTGCAATGTGTAAATATGACCTTAAATAAAAATACAACAAAAAGTAACATTTTGGAAATTGTGACTATGCATAGATTACCATGGAATGGATTGGACAGGAGAGTTCGAGGAGAATATCTAAATATAAGAATGAGTTAATTCCGCTTTCTAGTTTTAATTATGAAAACAAAATATGATAAATCTTTATTTTCAGTTAAGAAAAAACAAAAAACAAAATGCCTTACAATTTTCTAAAATATTCTTTTGATAAATAAGATAAGAAATCATTTGGGGTAATTTGAAAGAATTACATAATGTATTTAAATATTTTTACTTGAAGATGGAAAATACGAAGAGGAAACGTCTTCGTTTAAGAAAAGCAAACACTTGATATTTACTCCAACAAAAAAGCGTGCTCAGAATTCTTTCATCAAACTCTTAGTAAAATAAAACATAAATGATTAAACTCAGTGGAAACTCGATAATAGCTTGAACGAAACAACAGTGCACCAAGAAGATCAAATAAACACTATAAACTTAATAGGAAGCAAATACGTGATAAAGGCAGACTAATTTCTCAAATTAATCATCCTACGTAGAAAAATTGTTCATGAGTAATACAGTAGATATAAATATCATAACTATAAGTATACTAGACTCTTTGTCCGTTGAACAACCACTAACGAGAAACGAGGCCCGTTAACTGATCTATGACATCACTAGCCGCTATAGAAAAAGACTAATTCTCCATTTGTATCCTGCAATAATTTTCATCCAACAAAATATAGCAAAGCAACGTTAATTTCATTAATTAAAGACTTACTTAATTAAAACTGTATTAAAGTACTTTCATGACATTTGATAAGATTGCCAGTATAAATTAAAGAAACGATCATTTTTATTGATTATACACCAAAAATATGTTGAATTAATTTTCTTATTTATAAAAATGATTTTCACATATGTTTATCAGATAAAGTTGAGAATTTCATGTTATTTTGTTTTTTGTTTTTTTTTTTTTACACGATAATTTTTTTCGGACTTTTCTTTTAATAATAAATAAAGGTTTGCATTGATATTTCAAAATATTTTTTAATTGCGTGTATTTTTCGAAAGAGGTGCCATATCTTGAGCAGGAAAGCGTATTTACTTCGCGTAATGTAAAAAGAAATATTTTAGCTTGGAGCGTAATAGTTCATTTGGTTCGTTGAAATATATTTAAATCCGTTATTTTTCTTTCCGTGTTATCACACGGTAACAGTAATAATCCATCCAGCGCGGCCGCAGCCGAGATTGAACTCACTACACGAGTTTGTAGTGTAATTCAAATCTTATCGGTAGCTGAATACTTGATGCTTCGCCAGGGCTACCAAGGGTATTTTTTATCGTGATGCCATCATTAGATGGGGTTCCTACTACAGCTTAAGGGAGTCCCATCTACCCTCGAGAGAAGGATAGACCGTGCCAGTTGCTCAACCTAGTATTTTACCTCGCGGTACGTACAGCGCCTTGTCTTCTCAAATGGTCACCCATCTGGTATTGGCCAGGCTCAACGTTGCCTAACTTCGGTGATCTGGCGAGAATCGGTACGTCAATGTGACTGTGCCGTATATACAGTAAATAATGAATTAGAAAAATAAAGAAAATATTAGAAACACATTAAATAAATGTCGCAAATCGTGCGGAAATGTAATATTCTATGAGTAAATATATTAAAATACCAAGTAAAAATAGTAATGATAATGTCCTCAGCCAAATTCAACCAAATTAGCAACGCGATTCTTATCGAAGTTAGATTTTTTAAAGATATATTTTTGCACTAGAAACATTTTACCGTTTGTTTGTATTTAAATTCTTTGAATTTAATTTGCTTTTTATTTTTGTGCTTTATCCTTTACACACGTATATATGTACACTAGCTGGCAGCCAGGCGTTGCCTGGTTGTACAATACGTTTAAACATTTTAATTTATGCAGATTCCGTATGAATTATTATAGAATCAATCCTCTATTGAATATAATATATTGCGAGGAATAATTTTCCTGGTGGAAAAAGTTTTTTTTGTAAATAATAACGATCATGCCGATTATTAAATTCCGTCTGTGTTTGTTGACAATATCACATCAGTTGATATTTTGGTTTGACTATGGGTGCCCTGGAAAATGTACTTCTGATTAATGTTTTATTTTTAAGCATGCAAAAAATGCTTCGCGGCAATCTTAAATGTTACCTTATCTTTTGTCGTAAATTGAACTCATTAAGAAAAATTAAAATAAAATGTGAGGTACACCTGGGCTTGAACGGAATCATTCAATCTGTAGTTGAATGCTTTACTACTAAGCAATATCTCCAGATGAGAGTAAATCTCTTTTTTAAGAAGAAATCATTTGCTAAGATTTTCTTATCTCCCTTTGCCTGTGTAAGTTAAAATGTTCCCCTTTAGAAATTATTCTTTTTCATTAATAAAATAGAAAAACTATATTTAAAGTCTGACTTTTTTGATTTTCGATATTTATCGGATGAATTTCTGTAAAAAAAAAACATACCAAAGAACTCTGCCAAACATATAAATTAGCATTGTGTGAAATTTGAAAAAGATAGGCTCAGCCGTTTTGGAACCTATGGGGAAGAAACTAACTCACACAAAGTGACTTTTATATAATAGTAGATAGATAGGTAGATGGAGGTACATATGCTTTTACACACATATATATATGCACATACATATATATATGCACATATATAAATGTATATATACATATATGTATATAAATACCTAACTACCTTTGATGTTGTTTTTCTCTCTCTTATATTAATATTAAAAACCTACTTTTTTCCATTGAAAAGTTATTAAAGATACCTTTTTTAGATACTTTGTTATGGATATGTGAGCGACTACATGAAGGTTAAATAATTTGCACATTTCTTTAAAAATGAATGTTACTTAATTATTTATTCATTTTATGGTTTCTTAGATCATTGGTTTAATTTCATTATTACACTGAATTCTCTTTGTGCATAGTTTCTACATTCTGCCTAATTCCGTAAAAGTGTATATTTTATAGCGCAAGAAAATAATTTTACATTTCTGAATTTTTTAAATGAGGATTGGATTTTCATATTATTTGGATTCATCCTAACTGTCATGTCCACAACGTTTCGGTCTATGTAACCTCTGACCTTCTTCGGATATATCTTGCCGAACTCGGGAATGTTTCTGTCTAACTTGAGAATCTGGACGAAAACTAAAACGGAATTCTTTATAGCATGCTCTTGTTATTTCAGCCACGACTGAATAAATGGCCTAGATAATTTGAAATTGTATTTTTCAGTTGCCTACACTGAGAATTGAACTTAACTTTCCAAGTACACTAACCAGTTCGCCACGGGTTCTGGCAGACAGTCCTAGTACGAATTTTAGGGGCCTTAAACCATATTTTTCTAGTGTTACATATCACTATTACTAAGTATTATTACTATATATTACTATGTTTATTATCACATGTATATTATTGTAATTTTTACTTATTAGTGTATACACTGTATATATGATTTATTATTTATAATTAACGGTCGCCATATTGTGTTAAATTCTATACTAGTTCTACTTAGTAACTGATGTTCGATTTTCATTTTACCACTTTAAATAAAGACAGTTACAGAATTCATGTATAGAGGTAATTTGTATGATATTCGATTCTACAAATGTAAAGCTCCGGTGGTTAATGTCTGATACAACTGTCAATTTTGTATACATTCGTATTCTCAGTACGGTACATGAAGAGATAATAGAAAGGTATATTTTATTTTTGACATTTTGGTGGAGGAAAATGTTTTGTTTTTTCCAAATGCAGATGTTTTCTTCTTTGTATGCAAATCTAATAACAAAAGACATGTTTTTCAGCTCCAATTTTGACTGATAAGAAATTATTTTATTTTGTATACAATTACTTTAACAAAACGGAAATGTTAAATTAAAGAATAGAATTATGTATTAATCAGATAATTTTGAAGGTTATTTTTGAAGTTTAGAGTTTTCTCGCAATGAAGCTCAATCTTATCCTCTTCTTTTTTATTTATCGTTTTATGTGACTTCCTTTCTATTGTTTTATCACCTGCCTTTCTTTTACTTCCCTCCCCCCTCTTTTACTTTTCACCTCTTTCTTTGTTTCCTTTGAGCTATCTTTCTTTTTCCCTTTTCTTTCTTTATAGGTTTATTACTTCATTTTTCTTGCTTATTCACTTTTTCCTCTGTTGCTGCTGCTTTTTTATTCATCATCATCATCACCATCATCATTTTCTTCTTCTTCTTCTTCTTCTTCTTCTTCTTCTTCTTCTTCTTCGTATTGTTTTTTTTTACTTCCGCTTCTTCTATTGCGATTATTTTTCTTTTTACCTTTCAATGCTTATTTTCTTCTATCTTTTTCCTCTTTTTTTTCTGCTTATTTTTCATCTTATCGTTTACTGCTTATGTTCTCGTATTCTATGCATTTCTTTTCGTGATTCCACACTTGTTTTTTTTTATTTTCCTTTCGTTCATTCGTCTCCCTTATCTCATTCTTTTTATCGTGTTCGTCTGTTTCATTGTTTTTTTCCACATACGCACATTAAATAGTTATAGTGAGGTTTATGTCGGGATTGTTTACAAATACATACTAGATAGGAACAGAGGTATGAAATCGAACAAGGAGCAGTTCCATTAGTCGTTCACTTGGTCATTCCTTGTCTCAACAAATTTCGATAATCTCATCTATAACGATAATGTTGTGCTTCATTTGTTGTTTATTCTTCTTTTTACTGTATTTTACAATGCGTTAAAAAGTGTATCGTATCGTCACGGGAAGCTTTCATTCAATACCTGGTTATTAATATATATATATATATATATATATATATATATATATATATATATATATGTATATATATATATATACTTATAATATATATATGATATAATATATATATATATATGATATAATATATATATATATATATATATATATATATATATATTAGAATTACAGTTTAGTTTACCAAAATGATGCAAGATGGCAAAACTTAGTAAATTATAAATATTAAAGAATTAATATTTATAAAGTAATCTCAACCAGATGTAAAAGATCGATAAAACTAAATAGGAGATAGAGCTTATAATAATGGTTTTTCTATCTTAAAATTATTCCAATCACAATTCAACTTTTTTCCTCCCTTCTTTTTTCTTTCTTCTCCATCCATTTTCTTTAATTCAATCTTGCCTCGACAGTCGAGCTGTATATTTGTTCCATTTCTTTTTTACCCACATTGTATCTTTCTTTTAATAATATATTGGAATTCTTTCCCGTTTCCTTGTACCTATTCGTGAATTATTCCACGGATTTCTGCCTTTTGGATTACTTAGGATCATCTTCCAATTACACGGTTCCCTTGGATTTTACTTGTACGAATGGAAATTTAACTAACTTTCTTTGATTCTGCTTCTTTGAATTTTACCGTCATTGGAAATTGTACCCTCCACCAGACTTTCCATTCACGTGAAATCATTTTTTTATTCACTCTATTCCCTATTATCAAGTAAGATCTATGACTTACTTGTAGTTTCATTTACTACTTGTGCAAGCAAAATCCGATCCCGCATTTTACTAAATTCTACCCTCTGATGAGAAGGAAAGTATTTCTTCGAAACTCCGCGGATTAAGGACTATCCATTTATTTAGAGTTTCCTTTTTAAAATCAGATATGTTTTTAACTCTTTTTCAAAGTGTTTTTAACATGTTTTATTAACTACTAGTTATTATTATTATTATTATTATTATTATTATTATTATTATTATTATATATATTGTGGGGTACAAATCACCCTATTTCAGAACTAAGTGGAATCAACTAGTCCTATGAAGAATACCACTGATTTCAGAGACTAAATGGAAACATTCATACCATGTTTAACCGCATGCTACGAACACGTTCCTGTCATACCACTTTAGTGGCTCCTGTTTTCTTTATGGTAAATGCATATTATATTTTATACACTTTATACTGCTTGTGGTTTCTTTCATTTGTAACCACTAGCACGGGTCTACGACAATTGCTGACGAGTTCGATTCAAGAACTTCCCGGATCAATCAACAATAATTGCTAACAACAACTGAATGACGAATATTCGGGCAACGAATTCACTCTGAAAAAAACAGCCATTGGAAGACAGCATTTGACGGCCAAAAGGATTCAAGAAAAAAGTACAAACGCGAATATTCGAAATAATTTTTTCCTACACTCGGGGGAAATTCGAAATTTCAAAAGTATTTATTTTTGAAAAGTTCGGTGAAGAACGGGAAAAACTATTTGTCACCTTTGGGACAAATTCCAACATTCGAGCGTAAAAATCCACATACATGAGTGTAAAGAACACTTCGAAAAAAAGGACAACAATCCTTGCTGAAAAAAGAATTTTACAAAGACGTCGTCAAAAAGCCTTATTTTATTCTTAAAAAAGCTACTAAAACGTAAACTACGAGCTGAAACAACCTCATAAGACGAATTGCGTAGAGAATTATTATTACTGAATTAACGAGACCAAGTTTTAAATCAGTACAAAAAAAACTTTATCATTCTAAAAAGCATGTCTTGCTAATACGTCCTATGGTTAAAAGGCATTCGCGGTAGAAAAAGAAAACTCCCGTAAAAGTAAATAATAGTATATTTTATTTTATTGGCTAAAACGAGTATTTGCACAAATTAAAGAAAACGTCGAATTTTAATCCGATTAAAATAAAATATTCACTGGCCGACAGGACTGCACATTGAAGAAAAAAAAACGATTTCGCTAAGTACGAAAAACAAATCGAAAAGAGTAGCCAATATTAAATAAATACTATAACTTTCTTCCACAGATAAGTAACTTTTTTCTTTTTAAGGAAAAAAGAGAAAAATGTGTAGGATCAACATGGAATTGAACCCAGTACCTACACGTTACAAAAACTGAATAATGACAAACAAAATCTACTGCTTCTGTATAAATGCAAACGCCGAATTATTTTCCCAGACAAATTGGCACACGAGGAAATAAATATAGAAAGAAATATTCGTTAAATAACCAGATACGAATTTTGTAAAGGTTTTTATCTATATATTTTGTACTATAGAAAAAGTAAATCAACGAATTGTGTTGTTTCTGAAAAGCTCATTTTGTCATTAAGTTCACACCGTCAAAAAAGTGGATGACTTTGCAAAACAAATTTTGGAAATGGTGAAATTCCAACAAGGTCAACAATTAGAACTTGAAAAATGGTTTAGAGAAGAGCATTTGACAATACAGAAACAAAACGAAGAGAAAAAGTTAAATTTAATAAAATATTTGGAGGAAAAATAAGGAAGAGAAAAGAAAGATATGAATGAACCAATATTGGAAAAGCAGTTAGATTTAATGAAATTCTTCGAGAAAAAACAGTAAAGAGAAAAGAAAGAAATTAATGAACAAATATTGGAACTGAAAAAATTACATTTAGAGCACAAACAAGTCAGATATAAAATGGATTTGATAACGCAAGTTTTAGTGAATAAGGACAGCGGAGAAGAAACGAACACGGCTTTTTCCAAAAATGCGATCTGGTCAGCTATTGATACATTTTACTATGCTCTTGAGGAAGGCCTAACCTTTGAAGCATATTTCAGAAGATTTGAAGATTTT
Source organism: Euprymna scolopes (assembly GCF_053919585.1). Taxonomy (NCBI): domain Eukaryota; kingdom Metazoa; phylum Mollusca; class Cephalopoda; order Sepiida; family Sepiolidae; genus Euprymna; species Euprymna scolopes. Next base: position 86,816,823 of record NC_136511.1, on the reverse strand, counting down.
TTAAAAAATTAATTGCAGTGGATGAACGGATCAAAAGAAGGTTCGATTATTACTACGAAAGTCAGGTACATCCGAACATAACAAATCCATGGACTATATTTTACCAAGAAAAAACAACGAACTGTCGTTTGACGAGGCAGTCAAACTGTTAATGGAGTTATACTGTCCAAAAAGAAGCCTTTTTCATAAAAGATGGAAATGCATGAATCTTACACGTAAGGAGAGTCAGAACTGTACGACTTTTGCTGTGACGATTTCAAATTGTTGTCATTAACGGCGGACAATTTCAAGTGCTTAATATTTACACGAGGTTTGATAGCCACAAAAGACGCCGATATAAGACGTCGTGCTCTTAATAAATTGGAATTAGAACCTGATTTGACGCTTCAGAAACTGGCTGTAGATTGTCAGCGCAGTTTCTAGTAATGAAGCAAGATTCCCGAAACATAGAGGAAGCAGGTATCGCGCACATTAAAAAATACGCTTCAAAAATAAAGGACACCATCCCCCAGGAATTACCAACCAAGAGGCAAAAAGAACCCTTCACAAAATTATCAGGATAGACAAAATCCTAGGACCCTTGTAGCAGAAGTGGAGGACGTCGTGAGTACAATGCATGTCAGTACCAAATGAAAATAACATGTGACCTATGCAAGCGAGCCTCATATTAAAGTAGCAAAAAAGAGCTACGTAAAAACTGCAAAAATGGACCCTTCACCAACAGAGAACATAAGGAAATATATTACGGTGAGAATCAGAAATAAGTAAGTAAAACTGCAGCTCGATTCAGGGTCGGATTTATCAATTGTAAATTTTCACACGTGGAAGAGAATAGGAAAGCCCACGATGACAAAGACGAATAAAGTTGTAAGCTCGGTAACTGGTGAAAAAATACATTTTTTAGGGTGAGGTAGTTATTAATGTATCACTAAAAAGAACGACAAAAACCCTAAAAGTGCTCGTTCTAAGGAACACAAAGAACTTATTCAGGACCGACTGGATTCAGGAATTTGAATTATAGGACTCGCCAATGAGTGAGTTTTATCACAAAGTCGAAAATCTTACGCCCAAAGCCAACAAACTCAAAAACGATCTAAAATAAAATTCCCAAGTGTTTTTTCCGAAAAAACTTGAATGCTTCACAAAAATAAAAGCGAGATTCGAATTGCTGAACGAAGCAAAACCAATATTCAAAAAGCCACGGAGCGTCCCGTTCGCTTCGAGGGAAAAAATTGAAAAAGAATTAGAAAGACTAGTTAATACTGGGATTTTAACCCCTATTAACTATAGTGAGTGGGCAGCCCCCACCGTATACGTGAAAAAAAATCTAAAGAAATTAGGGTATGCGCGGACTTCTCGACCGGATTGAATGCGGTGCTCAAGGACCATCACTACCCGCTACCAAACTCAGACGAAATATTCGCTAAGTTAAATGGCGGAAAATGTTTTTCCAAAATAGACTTAAGCGAGGCGTACCTACAAATACCAGTAGAGGAAGATAGCTCGAAATGTTTGTGTATCTCAATGTACAAAGGACTTTAAAAATTCAATAGATTAGCATTTGGTATAAAAGTAGCACCTGCAATTTTTCAACAGGTAATCGATACTTTGCTAAGTAGTTTGGATTTCCACAGCTATAAATGACATGCCAGAACCTCATAATGTAACTACATTGTAGAGTTTTTAGGGTTCGCGAACTATTATCAAGCGTTCATTAAGAACATGCATGAATTGCGTGCGCCATTGAATGTATTAATAAAAAAGGACAAAAAATGGGACTGGACGCCTGAGTGTCAGGCAGCGTTTAAGAAATTAAAAGATGTATTAACGTCAGATTTATCCCTGACTCATTTCAATCCGAAATCCGAAATCGATTATAGTCGCAACTGACGCAAGTTCTTATGGGATCGGGGTGTGCATTCACAAATGAAGCACTGGGGTTACAAAACTCCACCGATTTTTATACGGTCGTAAGTTTAAATTGCAAACTGACCATAAGCCGCTTATAATCATCTTTGGGCCTAAAAAGGTTTGCCAACTTACACAGCCAACAGACTGCAAAGATGATGGACTATTCTACTGAATTACGATTTCAGTATGGAATTTCTTACATCTGCGAAGTTAAGTCACGCAGACGAATTGTCGCGATTAATCCCGAAATCAAGGGAACCGCTGGAAGATACAGTAATATCGTCACTACAAAATGAGCAGGACTATACACAAATACTATATAATACGATCAAGAAACTACCAGTAACTTTGGCAGATATAATAAGGGACGCTGAAGAAGATAGTTTCATGAAAGAAACGAAACAAAAAATTAAATCTGATAAATAGGCGGCGGAAGCGTATGCTATGTGCAATGAGGTACTGTTGTACAGAGAAAGAGTAGTAATCCCAGCTACACTATAAAAAAAATTCTAAAGGATTTTCATACGGGGCACCCTGTGGCTACGCGAATGAAGAGCCTCATGAGGTCCTACGTTTACTGGAAGAGTATGGACACTGATATAGAAGGCACGGTAAAGTCATGTAAGGGATGCGCATTGGCTGCAAAAGCACCTCCAATACAATTTAACACGTGGCCTAAAACGGACTACCCATGGCAAAGAATACACGTAGATCACGCAGGCCCACTGGATGTAAGCTATTATTTAATAGTGGTAGATAGTTTTACAAAATGGCCTGAGATATTTCGATGTAAAAGTCCAACGACGGATTTTACAATCAATGCTGTTCACGAATTGTTCACTAGGTTTGATGTGGTTGATTGTCTAGTGTAAGACAATGGCACACAATTCACTTCAGCAGATTTTAAAAGTTTCTGCGAGGATTTCCAGTTTAACCACATAACGACGCCAACCTATCATCTCCGATCTAACGGTCAGGCAGAGAGGTTTGTAGACACATTGAAAAGAGCCCTGGAGAAGGCCAAATGAACGCCTTCAGAAAAGGCGCTACAACAGTTTTTTACAAGTTTACCGAATTACGCCAAATAAAAGCACTCCATCGAAGATGTCGCTGGCAGAGTTAATGTTTGCGTGGAAAATTGAGCCAGTCTTCGAGAAACATTTGCCAAAACAGGTGAAACCGTCATATACTATAGTTCCTAAAAAGAAGTATTTACCTGGTGAAAAGGTATTTTTCCAGGTACACAAAAATAATAGTACGATGTGGGAACTAGGAAAGGTCCAGAAAAGGATCGGGTGGATGGTCTACATTATCGAAGGTCCAAGATTTACCCACAAGACACATTTAAACCAAATTCGGAAACGTATCACAGATGACGAAAGACAGCCTCCTGCTGAACAGGAGGAGGTAATGGACCAGATATGTGATGCGTTCGACTTGGTGACAGCACAAGCAGCCGGACAACGCCGGTCTTCCAGAAAAAGGAAAATGACCGACCCGAGAGATCAATCGCAGGAAAAAGAGCTATACGATCATCCTAGGGGAATGAAAAGCTCGGGGGGTACAAATCAACCCTATTTCAGAACTAAGTTGAATCAATCAGTCCTATGAATACCACTGGTTTTAGAGACTAAATGGAGACATCCATACCATGTTTAACCGCATGCTACGACCACGTTCCTCTCATACCACTTTAGTGGATCCTGTATTCTTTATGATAAATGCATATTTTATACACTGTACATTCCTTGTGGTTTCTTTCGTTTTTAACCCTATGCACGGGTCTACAACATATATATTTTTATTAAATTATTTATATATTAATAACAAGATATTGAATGGAAGCTTCCCGTGACGACATGATATATATTTTAACGCATTATATATGCTTTGTATTTACATCAGGCTTCATAAATTAAAGGATTTGTATAAATAAAAGGGGAAATATTTTTGAATAAGCATACTTTCATATATATATATATATATATATATATATATATATATATACAGCCTTTGAGATTTAAAAAAAAATAACTCGACCGCCGGTCGAGTGTGAGGGAAAATTTACTCGCCCCAAAATATTTTACTCGTCCGACTTTGTCTTTGTTTCAGTCAATAATAGTAAATTTTACAATTCAATTATATTTTTCTTCTTTATTCTTAATAAAAATATCAACAAACTATTCTTCCGATACCCAAATTATGTCGTAAAATTTCATATAAAATTAAAATATCTAGCCTAAACCGTGGGGGTTGAAAAAAAGTGTTACGAAATCTCCGGATATTCACGATTGTGGACTGAAATTTCCTGGTACGAGATCTCCGTGGCCCGAAATCTCCGATATTCAAAAAAAATACGATTTAGCTGAAATGAACTAGATTTCTTAAAATTAAAAAGAAATTGGGCTCTTTCATTTCTATTAAAACAAAGAATTCACCTCAGAACAACATTCTAAAATTTAGAATATTATTTTTAAAATTGGGTATCGATGATTTTTTGAAAGTTGCGCAAAAAAGAGCATGCAAATATCTGAATTTATATAATTGAGAAAATATGATGACTTCCTTGTTGTATAATTTAATTTTCGGAGCATGCTTGGCGGAACGATGCGGTTTTCTTCCTCTTTCAAATGTTCGTCTTTACTTTTGTAAGCATGAAGTTTATGTAGTTGTAGCGTCGAAGAATTTTTTCCAAATGAATTTCAAAATCAAAGAGCTAAATAAAGGCGACATTTTGACTACTATGTGTAAATTTGACCTCTTGTTGACCTCTTTTTTCAATACGATATTCTAACGGTCTCACAGCTAGCGATGAAAGAATTCACAAATGATGAGACATAAGTCATTCTAAGTCACCGCATATTTGAGGGTCGTAAAATGAGTTTTTCCGTTTCTTTATTTAAAGAAATTTTATCGACTGGCGGGCGAGTGATTTACGACTTTTAGTCGCCCCAGAAATTTTCAATCGACTGTGGCGACCGATCGTGTAAAGTCGCAAAGGCTGTATATATATATATATATATATATATATATATATATATAGGAGAGTGTTCTTATTCAATAATATTTCCCCTTTTATTCATACAAATCCTTTAATTTTTTAAGCCTGATGTAACTACAGAGCATATACAAATAAATGACAAAAAAGTCTATACTCCAAATTCCAAGATGTTTTCCATCTTACTGTTTATTTCTTTGAGTATATTTAAATGTTTAATTCTTGATAACACCTGTTTTGTAATAATGTCAATCTTTGAATCTATTCTGTCATGATTCATCAGAAGAATAGAAACTCATCAACTTAAAAAAAAAATAAAAGGAACTACAATCCGAAAAAATCGTTCACGTTTTTTTCTCTACAATTTGAATATCTATTTTTATCTCTCTACAATTTGAATATCTATTAATTACCCTAATTTTAGGAAAAATAAAATCGAGTTATTTGTGTTGATTTAAAAAGCGTCAACAAAATGTTCATATGCTTACGAATGCCAACAACAGAAGAGCATAGGAGATTGTGTAATGTATTTTTATAAAGTTCATGTTTTTTGTAATTGAAAATAGAACTAAGAGAGAAAGATGGCATATGTCGTATTTGTAGGCGACGTATTAAATAAAAAAGGGGAGGATGGTTTACTATTTTTACTATATTTCCTTTTTCAATTAAATTGATTTACTTATTGATTTGCATTTCGTTTTCATTAGTTGAAATGAGATGAAATATTAACAAATTTGAAATGTAATTTAGCCAATTGCTATGGAATTGAACTTCGAGTGACTTATATTTTTCTTCATTTTTGGGGGGTAGCATTTCTTTTGCCAGTAGTATTAACCTCCGGTTACATGAATATTATTTTTCATGATTGTTTGGCATAATATATTGACCATATAAGGCTCCTCTTTTACTCCTTCGTCCACTTTTTCTCTTGTGTTTGCAGAGATCTCCACACAAATTTGGATGTAGAAAATATCTCATTTTTGGGCTATATATGTGCTTCTTTTTAGGTTATGCAATCTGAGATAATTTCGTTGTCTGTGTGAGACAGGTAGTTGGTTAGGAGCGCAGGCTTATTGATGGGATGTCACGGCATTTCTGGATGTAGAACCGCGATGAAATTTGTAAATGTCTCCCGCCAATGTTTCCAGCACTTGTCGGCTGAATCGGTTTCTTGATCTGTGGTAAATCGCTCCGGTCGCATAAATTGTTCTATTCTTAATTGAATAAATTGTAATGAAAACGGGACAAGGGATTCAATCTAGTATTTTTTTATTCAATTAAGAATCTTACTACTCGTCTACTTTACAAGCGGAAATGTACAGCTATTATAGCTTGGATTATTATTTTTATAGCTTGGATTATTATTATTTTGACATTTTTTGTCTGCTTCCGTTTCAATCCATATTCAAAACAGGAATATTTTCAAATGTTGTGCACATGTTTAAGAATAGGAAACTGACATTAAAAATACTGACACAAAGCCGTATTTAAACATGATGACGCACATTTAATACATAACGCAACTAAGATATAATTCAATGCAAAATCATAATGCAAAATGTTTCTTCCATTGTCTGCATAAAATATTGATAGTTTACTTACATGCGTATAATTTCACTCCTTATGTTCTGGACATATATTCTTTTCTTTTTTTTAAATCATATTTGTTCATGTTTGTAATTTGTCTTTTGTCTCATGTTTCTCTTCCGTTACATTTTCTCAATTCGAACTCCAGACACGATTTTCCCAAATCCAAGACCCTAGACACGACTGTTTGCAAAAAGAAAAAATAACCGCCAGAAATTAAATTGACTGCTAATCTCCAATCTTCCTTTTTACTTTCTCTCTTTTTTAATCACATTAACTCCTCGTCTTTCACACCCCTTACTCTCATTAAATCCTAACCAGCGCGAAGAAGTAAAGACAAATCTGCAGCAGTTAATATGATTCGAGATCACACATTCTCTGAAACGCTTCCTCCCTTTCTTTCTTTCTTTCTTTCTTTATTTCTTTCTTGAAATGCTAGAAAAAGGGAGAGAGAACAAAACAGTCAGCCTAAACACCTATCATTCGCCTTGTCTTTCTTTTATCTAGCTACTCTGAGCGAGGTGATAAACGCGTCAGCGCGTTTTTTTACTTTTTCTTAAAAACTGATCTGTTTTTCTTTTCTTCTTTTTTGACAGTTTTTGCCTACTTCCGTTTCAAACGTTTTCAGTATTCATTTATTTTGTTATTCAAAAAATGTAATATTTCCGCGTTGACCCTTAATGTATATGTGAGTGTGAGTGTGTGTGTGTGTGTGTGTGCTCTTTTTTCAATTATTATCATAGGAAATAAATAATGAACAATTTACAGATAATAAAATCACTGTTTTGTTTATTAAATATGGCCCTTTTTTACTTGGAAGGACACCATTTATGAAGGTCCAGAAACCAATCAAGAATAAGGGTTAAAAAGTGTTAGGTGAAAAAACATATGATCAGTTATGGTGGAATTTGGATAGGGCTATATTATTTAATATGATGGCTCAAAAAGCGCTTATTTACATTAGATTTGAAAACTTGCATGTTATTGTCTGCTGAGAAGCAACTCCACGATATTGTGTTTCACAGACGAATAATTCTAGGAAAGAAGCTCTGCTAATGGATTTTTCATTTAGTTTTAGATAAAGATAGAGAGTGAGAGAAATAGCTGACGGTTGTTGCAGCCGGACGAGTATTTGCTGTGAACGTCTTACGGGGGTGGGGGCTATTAATTGAAGCTATATATGGATATCACAGAGTATTTTCAGTCCTAGGAGGAAATTCCGGCGGTAGGTGGCCCTGATCAAACAAGGTGAAGTTTGATGCGAAGTTTTTAGCAAAGAGTTTGGTTTTATCGGATGCTGATGTAATTCCCACGGGTCCGTTGATGATGATTGAGTAGAATAAGTGCATCTGATCAGAACCTTGTTTATTATGCTCGAAAACGTGTGGAAAACTATCCTCTGTTCAGCTACTTTAGACTTGACAATTATGGCAAAAGTCTGTCTCGCAGACCTAAAGCTGGTTGTAGTTTCTAAACATCTATTTTGTTTAAAGCAATTAGCCATTTCTGTGTGCAATTGCAGCGGCACATTCATGGGTGTACAAGGGTTGGTGATTTAGTTTCAATTGAATTTTTTAGGGTATCTAACTGTCTGTACTTTTATCTGTTGAGTCGGATGCCATCGTTTGAGTGGGGACGGGTGGTTATTCCAACAGGATAATGCTGCAATCCACGCTGCTCGACGGACCTTGACCTTTCTGCAAGAAAATGTAATCCATCTCTATAGCTATCCTTCATCCTCATCGGATTTGGATCAAATTGAAAATGTTTGGGGACGGATGACAGGAGATGTTTCTCGAAATGGCAAACAATATTCAACAAAAAATAAACTTCGTAAAAACATCTTGAGAAGCTGGATCAATATCCCCGCATCTTTATGGAAACGCTTATTTCTAGAATTCCCTAAATAATTTTTGAAGTCATAAAAACCAGTAGAGGTAGAGCTCATTATTAAATTCGGTTATTGAATGTTTTCATGCACTTTTCGTACAATTTCGTAGAATTTATACGCCTGGTCCTATAATTTTGATCGAATATAAAATGCCTCATTTTTTATAAAAATGTACATTTCTGAATTAAATGTTTGAAATGTAGCTTTTCTTCCATAACCATTTACGTTGTAGTATTGGTAACCTTAAGTGAGAGTAGTTTAAACTCTATCCTTCAAAAAAGGTTTATTTTTAAAGATTTTCAAATGGTTTTAAATTTTGATCAGGATTATATATGTATATATATATATATATGTGTGTGTGCGTGTGTGTGTGTGTGTGTGTGCGTATGTAGAGAGAGAGAGTGATAGAGAGAGGGAGGGGGAGAGAGAGATGAAGAAAGAGATTAGGGTCATTAAAGATCATGATATTGAACCTCACTATTACACATTGCGACGACCGGAAATCTAAGGTTTGCAATTATTCGCCAACATTTTTACAAAATTGTGTTTTATTTTCCGTTTTTTAATTAATTTATTTAACTTAAGACAGAAATATATGACGTCCAAAATACGCACTTGATTGACCTATTATGAACTTGCTCGTTATTTTTTTATCAATGTTTTATGATGGTGTGGCTGCAATAACTTATTTTTTATCTCGTATGACAAAATCCCAGACATCGTTTCTCACATTCCGTGTATCATTGGTTGTTGTATCTAAAAAGATCCCGTAAATCTCTGTAATTATGGCGTCTGGTCTCAACATAATTCAATATTTTAAGCCACCATTTATTACTAGTAAATGCCGACCAGTGTAAGAATGATCCATGATAAAATATGACTCTACGGGTTTAGAAAATTTGGTAAAAAAAACTAGTTGATTGATCGGACACTTGGAAATAAAGAGAAACAGATCTGCCGTGTTTGTTTCCGCGCAAGACAGAAAAATAAGCTTTTTCGTTCTTTTTTGTTGTGTTCACTTGTGAGATTCGACATATTGCAATCGGGCAGTTTTATTTCTGTCAGGTTGTCTCCGCCTTGAATGGCACGTACTTGAAAGTGGTCGTAGATGACTCCGGCGCTTTTCAACTGCTTCTCTATACTTTAGACAAGGCAGAGGAGTTTCATCAGCATTGCTAGCGAAGCAAGTAACTTTCTTAAAGTCCAAATCAATCTTTCTAACACTAAAACTTATTATTTTGTAGGCTCGGTTCATATAACCCAGACATGTCAGCTGTTGGGGTACAAATCGTTTCTCCATAATTACTTACGCAGAATTTTCCCTCTGAGCATACCTCTGTAGTTTTCAGAGATTCGACAACAACGATGACGATGATGATGATAATGATGATGAATTTTTGGAACACTTAAATTATTTATTCTTTTTGTTATAAATCTATACATGTTCATTGTCGCGATATAATTAATCGTTTTTGAGAGGTGACGTTTCATGTTGTTGTTTTTGTTATTATTATTATTATTATTATTATTATTATTATTATTATTATTGTTGTTATTATTGTTTTTGTTGTTGTTTTATTGTTGTGTGTATACATATGTGTTTATCTGCATGTGTATATGTGCGCGTGTACATACATTTGTGTGCACGTGTGTGAGGAGTGGGGAGAGAACAATCTACTGAGAGGCTACCCGTATTTTTATCTGCGATCATTCCGGAATTCATTTCCTTGCTTTAATTGAAAATGGTGCATGACATAAAATCTGAGGAAGTAAGTGGACAACATTAATTTAAAATTCTTCCAACAGATTGAAATCGAGGCCCAATTAGATTTTAGCTTTTCAATTATAACAGTTTTTGTAAAACGTTGTATAAGAGAACGACAAATATAAATTCTAATCTTTGCTTCCACAGCGAAATAAAACTCTATCTTTCTATAATAATCTACTCATATACATAATGACCGCCAAAAAAGGCTTTGCGCACACTTTTTATCATATATCCTTCTTTAAATCAGCAATGATTCTCATTCTGTGGAATATGATGAAACTGACACTTGTGAAAATAATTAGATTTTTAAGCATATACTGCATCAGATGCTCGTTCAAGAAAGCGCAGAAAACTTTCGTGCATCTATTCAAATATGAAACTACCCTCGTGGAACTTAGCATCAAGGACTGGGTCGACCACTTTGAGAATTATTAAACAGTGAAAAACCTTATTAGACCCAGTAATACTCATCCAAGTCATTCAAGACGCACCAACAAGTATACACCTGATAGATAGCGTGAGGAATTCAATAGAGGAAATATTCTATGTAGGAATGAGCTTCAGAGCCTGTACCCGTAGCTTATTCTAAACTTCTGATTACACCAAGATGGGGCAAGTTCTCACACCTCAGAATTGTCCCAGAATTACCTGAAAGAAAAAATATGGAGGCCGCGTGTGATCAACTTCAAAATTGATTTTAGCGGAGCACTTCCCAGTCCAGGTGTTAAAAACAGAGATAAACACGGAGATCCAAGAAATGTATTATGCCTAAAAATGCACGGAGCTAAATGGAAATCATCTCGAATACAAAAAAGGTTCCAAAGATACTTATTTGGATACATTTTAAATTAAACAAACCAGTTATTAACAAATCTCTTTTTAATTCTAACCGTAAAATACGAAATGAGAGGCAGTTCATTTTTGGACGGGGCATCCTAGATATCGATCAGAAGTGAAATGCTTTATTTTATTTTATACTACGCGGACAACTCGGAAGCTCTTTTTATATTTCACTTTTAATTTCTGTTTGATTTTACGTAAGTTAATTGTATTTTTTGTTGTAATAAGGGTGTTTTTTTAATAAATTGCTTTATTTAAAAAAAAAGATTTTGAAAGTGAAATTAAATTAAGATATTAATTAAATAAACAGTATAAAGGTATAACTTAGTTCTGGAAACAACGTGCACGTTTGTCTGAAGAGAAGCACAAGCAAAACGAGGGTACCCGCTTACGACTCGATATCGATTGTTTCGAATCGGATTTATTCACTCCAAATTTATTTACTTTGCCCCTGAAAGATCGCTTAGTGTAAACTAATAATCCAAATGATGATGGACGCATTAGTAACAATAATAGTTTTAGCCGTTTTATAGGCAAGAGTGGTTCGTTTCTTTGTATTTGTCTACTGTGGCATAAATATTTACTGATTTTTTTATTAAAGTTTTTAAAAGAAATTATCTTGTTTTAAAATATTATTTTAAAAGTAAAATTTAATTATCACAGTATCCGGTGTCTGTAAAATGATTATGTTGTAATATCAAGCGCTGTGTGGAGAGAGTGGCTGTGGGATTGCCATACATTTGGCATTAGGATTGATCCAGCTTCGAAGTGCCTGTCTGAGAACTTTTATGCTTCAATTATTAACTCACCCGATTGCAACAGTATCAAATAGTATTTAAAGGATGCAGTTGAGAAACACACTAATAGCACCGCCCGAAAATGAAGACAGGTATGATTGCCAGAATCTTGAGAGACATGGCAAAAGTCATATGTTGCTGGTTTAGGTCTCGACTGGAGGTTATGCTAGTTGCGGGACCTTTTCGAGTGAGCTTTATTTGGCAAAAGATCCTCTAAGTGATACACTTGGAATTTAGAAAATATATCAATTATTATCCAATTTATGACGTTCGTTTTTCTTTGTAAAGAGTAACAAATTTATCCCAAACCTTATGAAGTATAATTCTATCTTTTGGGGAAAAAGAAGCAGAGTTCTTAATTACATTTGCAGGGAAATATTTATACATTTATTACATATGATGCAATACAGTATTATTTCGATTAGACAATGATATTTGCGATTTCCTACCTGTCGGGCACATTCGATCCGTTAATTAAGAATAAAGAACGTAACATTATAGATAAAACTGTTCACCATTTTTTTCTGTTAACTTTATTTTAACCGGTCGCTGTATTTTCTCACTAATTTTCTGATGATTATTTTTCATTTGGAGTTTCTTATTTGAGGGAAAGTCAGGATTTCCGTATTTGTATTTTTTATCTATTTTGTTTGTCGTTGTCAAGAAAACGAAAGATAACGAAACGTATTTGGAAACTAATTTATTTTGAGGCCTCGAAATAAAACTGCTAGGCGATGTGAATAAATACGATCTGTACACTTGTGATAAACAGTAACAGTTTTTGCTTGTTTTGAATTAGTATATTCTAAATAAAGACTCAAACGAAACATTTGATCTGGTTGGTTAATAAGAATAATGTGAGGCATTGAAAATTTGGTAACGGACTAAGGTAATACATAAAATAACACAGCAAAATGATGATTACAACGACCAAATGATAAACGAAAAAGCAATTAGAGAGAAACACGAAAAAATTAAAGTTATGAGACTGAATAAAAAAAATCTGTTAATTCTTTTCACTATTGGTGAGTTTTAATTACCAGAAAAATACTCATCTTTTGCTCAGCTCGACTTAGTATTTCTATTTCCCTCTTTCAACTTGTGTGTTTATCTAGAAACTCACACATTCTCTTTTTATAGCGTTGCAATCTAATTTATATACGCGTAGCTTACATATGAAAAACACGCATGTAAATTAAATGAAAAATAATATACCTATTTACTTTTATATCAAAAAAGTAAAGAATAATATTATTTCTAAAACTATTGATAAATAAATTATTATAAAGATAATTATGATAATAAATTATCATGGCATTTCATTCCATCTTAACTGCATTTGAACAGTACTATTTGATTGTGAGTCCCTAGAGTTTATCTTTATATGCCAACTGTTTTCATCAATGGCGTTGTTTATGCGGTATCAATTCTTTCCTTCATTCTAATTACTTCTAATTTTTGTAAATGTTTTCCAGAACAGTTTTTAATGTTCTTACAATTATTGGTATTACTGTAGTCTTCATCTCTTGTCATCAATCCAGAACTCTTTTTGTTCCTCATTTAGCTTCATCATATCAATATCTGGAACGATGAATCTACCATTTAGCAGTCTTTTCTTTTTATTGGTCATTATCATGTCTGGCCTTCTAGCTTGGAATTTTATACTAATGCGTCACCACATAAAAAATCCAATCGAGAATTGTAATAAGAACTTATAATAATAAATAACAATTAAAATATAAATGATCATATAGAATTAAATAGATTGATTATTTCTTGTTATTCAAGAGGAGTTTCTTAATCGATGTGCCATAATTCATATTTTAGATATCCTAGAATGAAATTTAAAAAAACAGGAAAATATTAGTTTTGGTTGTGACCAACGAGTAATGGGTACATACAATATCAAATAAATTGCATATGGACATGATTGCGAAAGAAGCCTTAAAAAGCGAAACGAACTCATTACTAACAGCATCAGTGTCTGTCTGTCTGAGTTGGAAAGTTCACTAAAAACTGCGGAACAACTACACTTTGAACAGACAAGCCACAAACTGGGGTCATAATTACTCATTTTTTTTTCCATTTTGTATTAGTCCCGAATTATGACGGGGTCCGCAATAATGGATTTTTGCCTTCACTGGTAATGATCATGAGCTTGGTCTGGGTTGTTTTGTTTTTAAATATCATTGTGCAAAATGTTCAAATTTCAATGTAAGAGTCGCAACAGTGTTTTGTCAGAACCATCCACATCGCTACTCCAAAATTCTGCCTCCAAAAGATGTCATGCTGTAGATTTTAGACGTCAGGGTAGTGTAACTCTCGAAATCCAATGTAATAACCGAAAATCAATATTTCGATCAGCGCCAGCAAAACGGGCAGATTCATAACGTTGAAGTTGTCAGATTTGTTGAAATGTGTTTGATTTGCTATTAAAATAATCCTTATTGTTTTCCCTGAGATTTAGTCTTTGTCTTTACGCTTGGTGATTCTAAGTATCCCAGACATAATAGAATGGAGATTGCACTTGACAGTTTGCTTAAGCTCTTCTCACTACGCACAAATTTTCCAACCAGATTCGTCAGTCAAAGATCATTCAATATTTGACAATGCGTTTAATTTTCTATCACTGATGTTTCGCCCGATTTAATAGCAAAGTTTCCGATCATTTATTAGTATGTGAAAAACTACATCTTCATCTGAGCCGTTTGCTAAGCCTCCCAGGTATGACATTTCCAAACATTTAAAAAAAAAATAAGCAAACCAATGTTGCAGTCCACATAGGACTATGCAATCGGTTCAAACGTTTCGAGGTAGACTTATCTGAAGACTCAAACGTGTAATAATAATTGCCAATACACATCTATGAGTCTGAAAAAGTTTTATTTTCATGTATATTTTCAAAATGCTGATTGTATTCATAAGCTCAATTCAAAATGCTTTCTTGTCTAATTCTTTTCAGTATTTCATATGTCGTTGACTATTATTTTATTTCTAATTAAATTTAAAATATGAAATAATCATTTTTCAAATGCCAAATATAAATAAGTCACAAAAGAATTCAATTAGATTATGAATCATTTTTTATTTTCTCGTGATGTCATTCCTGCAAAAATACGTCTGCAATTATGTGTGCAGAACGAGATAGGATCTGTTGCTAAAGAAAGAGAGACGACTTTCCGATGGAAATACGTAATGTTAATTACAGTTGATTAAAATTAACTTACATGAACGGCGTATTATTATTAGTCCATATAAAAATGGTTTACAAAAATTGTATGTGAGTATTTTTTTATTATTATTTACCCGTTTAGCTAGTCCAATATAAAGTTTGATACAGTTATAAAAAGAAACTACAGAGGTCTAAATGATTATAATAATTATTTTTGAGATAGAGAAACAGTTCACACTTGAAAGATAGACTAGTATTTTCTTAAATAATTAACTATTTTATTAACGATAAATAATTTACTATTTTATTAACGATGAATAACACAATATATTGAGGACATTTGGCTATTGGTGATTATCAATGCTTTCCGTTTTAAGTTATACATTACTGGTGATCGGCATCCGTTTTAAGTTATACAGCTTTACTGGTGATCGGCATCATCCACGTCCCACAGTTCAGGCAAGCAGAACTCAAACCTTAATTCCCGTGAACCTCGATATCCATGTTAACTAACGTCTCTTTATTTTTATTCTACTTAGACTTGTTGAACTTCATATGATCTTACGTGATATCTGTGCTCCTCATCTTTCGTTGAAATAGGTGTACTTCCAAAACTTTATGTCACTTCAATCTATACTTAGTTCGATCCTTTATCAAGATTAACATTAGTTGAAATACTCGTTAGCCGTTATGTAACGCAAACATTCTTTTTTTAGAATATCGTATATATATATATATATATAAATATATATATCAAGTATTTCATTATAGTTATATACATATTTTAATAATTATATATATATATGTATATATATATATATATAAACTGGTAAATAGCAAAACCTTGAAGAAGGTGCTCAATACTATTGCAGAGTAAATATATTTTTTGTATTTTATTACCGCTTTATCTGTTTAGTTACACATGTTTCTGTTACCGAATTTTCAAATGTAATCAATGTGGAATTGAAGTCTTAGTAGATGTGACCCAACGGTCAACTAATATTCTCCTGATATTACAATAATAGAACTTGCAATGATAAACATTTATCTATGTGTATAATTAATAAAATTTTAAAAGGGTAAATTTTAGAAAAAGTGTGGCGTGTACTATTAGTATGCTCGGGAGTCATCACACTTTCGACATTTTATAATGCATGGTGATATCCTGAACATTTCGAGACTTTGTTTTTTTTTTTTTTTTAGAAGAAAACTATTTTTTTGTGTTTTTCAAATTTTTTAAGCATTTTTTATGTGTTTTTCATGGAATATTTATTTTGCAGTTTTTCATGGAATGTTATTTTGCAGTTTTTCATGGAATATTTAATTTGCAGTTTTTAATTTTTGTAGCTTATGTAAAGTATATTTTTGTTGTATTTTTTTCTTTCTGTACGGTGGGGCTGGGAATCGGTTTTTGTAGGGGGTCTATTTTAATTAAATTAAGAGAGCTGGGATATCCCCTTAGGATTAGGTAAACTTTTCTACGGTCGTATTAGACGATGTTAATATGAGAGGAGAAAAGACACCGGATGAGGAAACTTCGCCAACCCAATCGGGTAGCTTTCCACTATATGGTTTAAGATGGAGACAAATGGATCAATGCCTTTTTCACGCATAAACTCGAAAAAAAAATAACTGTCGAAAGGCTCTCGGCTGATCTCGCTGTTTCCCCCCCCCCCTCAATATTTTCCCCAAAGATCTTCAGGTCCTTTGCCGCGCATTGATCTGCGTCTTAACGTCAGCTTACAAAGAAACCCGAGTGTATGACGTCATGTTCTGAGCAAAGCCGAGCGGACGGTGAGTTACGTCTTGTTCAAATTCTGCACAAGTACCACTGTTTCTTCTTTGATTTTTACCTTTTTAACCCGACATCTATTTGAGTTTTAGTTAAGAAAACTTTGTTACTTGCAATATGTAAACCGATCTTGATATTAGTTTGTGCCATATTCTATATCCGTTTATTGAAAAGCGTTAAATTTGTTGAATATACTCATATTTTGCTGATTACACATGTGCGCAAGAAGCAATCGCCAGTTTTGTTCTCTATGATCATAGGAAAATATTTTTCCAACTATTATCTCGTCCTTCAAAGATAATAGGGTATTCCTTTGAAGATTTCTGACAGCGGAAATTATGGTAATTTTGCATTAATCCATTAATTAATAATTATTTGGGGATGTTGGATTCTCGAGTACATACTGATGCCATGCCCAAATTTTCTGCAGTGGGTTGGTTGCTTGTTTTTGTTTTACGGCATATCAACCCTTTTCAGGTTATTTAATGCCGAATCCAAAGATTTTGAAGAAAAAAATTTAATAGCATATATTTGTTGTTTTCAAGTCGGTTTCTATTTAACCCATAATTGGGACCCTAACAGGTACTAACACTCCCGGGTCAGAGTGGACCTGGGAGCAATGGCAATTAAAGGGTGGTTCCACACTCCCCAAAGCCCGAAAGCTGGGGCCTCACCACTGGATATAGTTTAAGGTCATATCTAGACCTCCTGCAGTGGGAGAAAGTATTATACTTCAACTAATGTATACACTTTATTAAACAAAATTATGTTTCACCACTGTTTGCATATAAAATAATAGAATTACGCCAGTAATTTAATTTTATATAAATAAATTATTGGTTTGAGCTGAAAAATAGCACCAACAGTTGACATCTTATTTATATTGGATAATTTTCGATTTCAGTTAAGACGATGGGGTTGTCTTACATGCTATTTTCACTCTCATTTCCCTTCACCAGTTCAAATGTTTTCGTCAGAAAAATAGAAAATGATGTTTTTATTCGCAAAATATTATGTGACGGGACGTATTTATATTTATTTATATACAAATTAGAACATTGCTCTTTATTATAGAGTGAAGGATAATGATTTTTTTAATTCTAGTATGATATCTTTTATGTATTCTTTATAAGTCTGTTCTATGCAAATCGCTTCTTTTGTGCAAAACAAAAACAAAGTCTCGAAATGTTCAGGATATCACCATGCATTATAAAATGTCGAAAGTGTGATGACTCCCGAGCATACTAATAGTACACGCCACACTTTTTCTAAAGTTTACCCTTTTAAAATTTGATTAATTATATACATAGATAAATGTTTATCGTTGCAAGTTCTATCATTGTAATATCAGGAGAATATTATTTGACCGTTGGGTCACATCTACTATGACTTCAATTCCACATTGATTACATTTGAAAATCCATAAATTATGAGTTATCCGTTTAGAAATTCGTTTTGCATACCTATAAATAAAAAGTTTATTTATAAACTAGCTGAAGTACCCAGCGTTGCCAGGTTGTATATGATATATTTGAATATTTTATTCCCATACATTATAATAAATATAGATTTTGTTTAATCTATAAATTAATAATGACTTCTTTTTCCACAGACTCCATGTGGTGGGAGCAGTACTGCGTTTTATTTTATAGAGGTCTCGCCAGTAGACCTAAGCGTTTTTTTATAGTTTAATAGTTTATCCTCTAGTCCTTCTTTAAAAATATGATGTAAGAATTGCAATTATTTTATATCTGAAAACTGTTAAATCCTTGTTTTAACTATTTAATGTACTATATATATATATATATATATATATATATATATATATATATAAAGATGGCATTAGTAATCTATTCTGTTAATGAAATAATTAAAATTCAGTTTCCCCCAGTGCAGATCTGAAAACTGGTAAATGAACCTCTAGCATTAATTTTGAAGAACCTCTACATAAACAACATTTTTGGTGTGACCTCTAACAGGTGTGTAAATGTAGAGGTTTTCATGACGTCCAATGCGTGAGAAACCAACATACAACTGGCCATGAGAAAAACAAGGTGCCTGAAGATTCAGTCCAACAACTTTTAGGCTTTGTCCTTGAGCTTTATTTATAGACATTGCAAAACTAATTTTTGTTGGGAATTGTAAACGCTTGAACTGAAATGGCATGTCAGAAGGAATCAGAGGAATCCGAGGAATTAACAGTTTTACCCTTAAAATGTCCAGTTATTATAATGGCTTCCAGAATATTAGTTTTCCAAGATATTTTTTGCTAACCGCGTGCCACTGCACAATTTAGGTCGATCAATATTTCTTAATAATATAACTGGGACTCCTTCCTTCAATAGCAGGTTATGATGTTGCCTTCCAGTGAATTTAGAAATTCTACAGGAAATTCTACTGCCTGATCTTCATCAATAACACAATCAATGGATTGATAAGAATGCAATAACCCAGGTAACTCTTGCAAAAGATTACAATTGATCAGTTATGTTACCATGAAAACAATGTAAACATTTTTTAAATAATTTTGAACAATGAATACTTTTTAATAATAAACAATATTAATATAAATAAAAATATTAAATTGTCAGAATATATAAAAAAAGTTTAAACAATATAAACAGAACTTTTCATAGTTATAAACTATGAAAACTTTTTTAAAGCAATATAAAAATATAACTTTTTATTATTTGAAACTATGAAAACCTTTAAGTTTAAACAATATAAATAGAACTTTTATAATTTTACACAATGTAAAAAGCTTTATTTTCAATTCAAAACTGAATCACGTGAGTAATTATAAACGATACAAATTAATATTAAGCACGCGTATTCTATTGCGACTTTTAATAATTTTATCGTCTATTCTCTTTCAATTATTTTGAAATTTATTAATTTTCACGTGTATTCTCATTCACAACTATGGCCACCACTTTTAACATAAAAATTATACTGTTTAATATTCGAAATACTAATTATTTGCGAAAACTTAAAATATTTAATGTATAAAATATTCGTTTTAAGCATACCAGAAAACCAGTGACAGTTGTCATTGTAAAGAAAAATGTTAAGGTGGAAAACAATGTAAAAATTTCACCTTAAAAATTATAAAAAGTTCGGTAATTATGTATTTTATGTACCGTGCTGAAATAACGTTATTGTTTCGTAAACCATTCTTAGCATGGGGAGTGGAGGGTGTTTTGTAAACATTCTCTGCTTCTACCTAACAATTTAATAAAAACAAAGATATCGTGAAACTAAACTTTTACCTGGAAAAAATATTTTAAAATAGCGCAGTGCCAAAAATACATAAGCACCAAACTTCTAGTTAAATTGGTTAAAATTCAAAATAAAAAATACAAAAGGTTCTGTTTATATTGTTTAAAAAAGAAAAAGATTTATATTGTTGAACATAAAAAATAACAGTTTAATGGAAAAAGAAAATTCATTTCAAGAAAAAGGAAGAAGCTATGTAAATTAAGGATGTAATTTGGAGAAAAGAAACTTATCTCAAGGAAACAGGTGTATTAATTTAAAGAGGAAGTAATGTCGATCGGCACTTGTATCGATGTGGGAGAGGGGATGACTGAAACTTTATAAATAAAATTTCATTTTTAGATCAACATCAAATTTTATTTAATTTCGTTAAAAAAATGAGAAAGAAAACTTCTGTTTATGTTTGAATGATTGCTTTCGTGTCAACCTTTCATGGGTTGAAATAGTCTCGTAGCTGTGTTTTGATTGAAATAAGTGGCAGACGATAATCTGACTATTTTGGCGGATTTTCCTCAGTCGAGGATTCGAACGTGAATACATGTTTTGTTTTTGTTATGAAAATCATATTCATGGAAATTACTTATTCTACCGTAAGCGAAGTAAGTGTCTAAGATAACCAAGTGCATGTATTTTTATGATAAATGGAAAATATCTCGTGTTATTTGAAATATTTTAAATAACAATATAATAACAATTTTAAAATATTTTTTTTAAAAAAACAAGGGTCACTAAGATATTTGTTAAATGTTTTTCTATGACTCAATTTTTCGGGAAGATGAGAAAATAATAGTCCGAATAAAATATGTCAGACATTTTATCTGATTAGATATTATTTTTTATTTATTTATTTATTTATTTATTTTAGAAATCAACCTGTATTTTGTGTTGGCATAATGTTCTATGTAAGAAAGCTTTCTCAGAAAAATTAAAAATAGTAAAACCGCATGCATTCGGAAAACTTTGGCAGTTTCTGTTTGGTATCAATAGTTGTTCCACTAATTGATAAATGAATAAAATATATATAGACATGTTTCGTAAATACCACGTAACGTCTGGAAGAAATGCATGCAAACGAAACGAAAGAATTTTTAGTACACTTGCATAATTTGACCCGGATTCTCAGGAATTTCCGTCAAGCATGGATCGGGCGAGACCGACAATCATCGGTTTCAGCCGAGCGTTGTTCAAATGTTGAAACGCTAAATTGACTTTTTATTTTTATTTAATTTTTTTAATATTTTTCTGTGATAATAGGGGGGGGGTCTGATTATTTATTTATTTATTTATTTGTAATTCATTGAATCAGCCGTTTAATAAAAAAGAAAGATACCATAAAAATTTAATTCAATTTTGAAATCCTATCTGAAATGTAACATTCGGTGTTTTTACTGTGTACGATGCGTACACTGTAAAAACACCGACTATTTCTTTGTAATTAATAATTGTTTATCTAATCGGTCACATAATAATAAACGATATGCAGATATGTCTTCGATAAGTGAATAATAAAAAGATATAGGTTTTTACTTTGTATTAACAAATTTAAAACTGCGAGTGAAATTTACGTAGTATTTCATTTTTTTCATTAATACAAAAAACATAATCCAAATATGTAGCATTCTAACATCATGCTGTTTCAAGTGTGCGCATGCGCAAAAATGTCGGCTAGTGCTTAACGTACATTTTACATGTAAATTTGACGATATCTGTACGCATTATTCATGTATGTAAACAATGATATTATTCGCTATAAGCCATCCTTGGTGCATGAATATTATTTCCTGAGAATTTCAATGTTATGTGACCAGTAGTTTAGGAGTTAGCCTGTTAGATATTTACACACACATACGTCTACTGTTTTATTTATATAGATAATCGTTTTGGGTAATATAGAATATTATTTTGTCATCTAATCTATGTACGTGTTTAGGAACACATTATGCAAATTAGATGACAAAATACACTGAATTAATCGGTAACGCTGAATAAAGGAGTTATTATTAAAGGAGGCGATATTAAGAGGTAAAACCAAAATGTCGATAGAAATACATGACTTAGTAATTTAAATTTAATCAAAGCAATGAAAATCAGTCCGAGAACTACAAGATATGTTAGTTCTTTTTTGTGTCATTAAAGTCAGCTGGAGAAAACCTTTAGGAAACATATATTGATTTAATCAGATTTGTCATAAAAAGTAGAGAAATATATTCATATTTACAATCTATGAGAGTCTTCTTCAAACCATATGTATTTTCAATTTATAATCACTCGGCGCAGTTTACAATAAATGTTCTAGTTAAACATATCGGCATAAGCCATGCGTTATATATAAATTAATATCCGACGAAGTCAGGGGACGTCTCCGAAAGCAGCAATTGATTTATTATAACAACATACTTACGGCCAAGTGATATGGCAACTTGCCGAAAAGATGGGCAAACAACATTAATATGGATGAGAAAACGACAAGTCGCTTTGTAAACACCCGGGCTCAACTTGATCAGTAAATTTCGAAACAGCATTATCATACAAATTGACCGTTTCACAGACAACCATCTCAAGGGCGCTCGATGGCAGGTATTTTGAATTAAAACAAAAATACAAGAGTTGGCGTGCGGCCTGTCCCTTTCGATCTGTTGACCACACGGACTAGTTTAGGGAGGCGTTAAAATTTGTTCAACGATTCAGGTTTATATCTCAGCAAGTTTTAAAATGTATTCGCTGCTCAAGGAGCATGGAGATATAAGATTGCTTTTGCCTTTCCCTTTGCAAAACTCAATCGTGTAATGTAAAGTAAAAAATATAAACAATTTTTCTCTACAAAACTACTAAATCAAATGATTTGATGATAAATATTTGAGAATATAAAGAACCTGAAGCATAAAATGTTTTTTTTTCCTCAAAATTATTAGATTTAGCGTTAAACAACTCGATAGGGGTTGATATGCCGTAAAACAAAAGAACCAAATCTAACATCATAATTAAATATTTGAAGACATAAAGAAATTAAAGCATAACACCTTTTTTTTAATGACTGGATTCGACATTAAATAACCCGAAAAGGATGAACATGCTGTAAAACAAAGCAACCAAACAACTAATTAAAAACGTATTCTATTTGAACGACGTTTTCAATGTATAATTGCTGGTGTTTAAACCACTGGTGGGCGCACACCTCCATTCTGGGATACTTATAACGACTTAAGTTCATCTAATTGTTTTTATGCTTGTTTAAAAGAAATGCCCTGTTGTTTGATAGGTTTTCTGAAGCAGTATTTGACGTGACGCACTAAAATTCGATTTTATATTTCTCATAAATCTAAACCATGGGACAATTGCAGAGATGAAACAACATAGACAGATGCACATACAAATCACTAATGCAAATTGACTACATGTAAGAAAATAAGTAAAAAAAATAGACTTACAATGAAAATAACTTGACTACGAACTTGTGTATACAGAACATCTATCACAGATGTACAGCTATATCAGTTAAAACATAGCTATAAAAATTACGATATCTATTAATATTGTATATATGCACATGTGTATACATATATGCGTATATATATACATATATATATATACTTATGTGTATCGTTCTTTATATAAAGTATATCTATAGCTATATATATATATTTATATATATATATATTTATATATATATTTATATATATATATTTATCTATATATTTATATATATATATTTATATATATATATATATACACACACGTATATTATAAGGTGGTATATTATGTGTATACATTTTCAGTATTTATTTCAACAGTGTTCAATTCGTGATTCGAGCTTAGTAGTAAAGTATTAAATTTATGTATGATAATTTAAATATGTTTGATTCTTGCAGGGAATCGTCAGGCACACAACCTCGCGATTTCCTGCGAGAATGAAACGGACAGCTTCGTGTAACTTAATTGTCATAATATATTTAGATATTTTAATGTATGTATAAGTGTATATGCACAAACGTACACACATACATATCTCTTTATCTCTCTCTCTCTCTCTCTCTCTCTCTCTCTATATATATATATATATATATATATATATATATATATATACATACACACACGCATACATATATACTTTCGACTGATAAGGAGAAGATGGAAAAGAAAAAAACTCGAGACTAATAGAGATGTGTATAATAAGAAAAGGGGTATCCAAAACACATGGATTGAGGGGAGTGATAGACAGAACTCATTTTACAAAGGGAAATTGCTTTCTAAATGTACAAAATCAAGGAATATTCTAGCATCTATTTTCTGTCACTAAAAATATATAGCAGAAAAATCTCATAATAATAATAATAATGATAATAATAATAATAATAATAATAATAATAATAATAAATAATGATAATAATAATGATAATAATAATAATAATAATAATAATAATAATAATAATAAATAATGATAATAATAATAATAGTAAATAATAATAATAATAATAATAATAATAATAATAATAATAATAATAATAATAATAATAATAATGCCACACCAAATAATCGAGGGGGATCAAGGAGAATGAAAAGACCAAGGAGAGAAAGCAATAATCACACTTCCACAGGATGAGTTCGAAGAACACTGGGACCTTGGAGATGTTTATTGCAAGCCAAATTCCAGTGAAGACCAATGGTCGCTACCAACAAGAAATCTATGGTAAAAGGTAATTACGATAACTCAAATTAATTTGCAAAGGTTATCGAAAGACTGCTAGAAATCTGGGGAGTCTTGTTGTGACTCAAACTCCAGCGAATGCAACAGGTTGTTCTCAAAGAGAATTTTTAGATTATAGCTTGAGTGAAAATTTCTAGTGAGTAGTGATAATAATTATTATATATTTATAAGAATTGTTTAAAAATGTAACATCTGATGAGTGTGTAATGTAATCATGGATTTTTAATGCCCATAACATTTAGCACCATGAATGAATAGTATTTGTTTTAATTTCTCATTTGTTCAAAAATTGTTCTATTTTATTTGCAACGTTTTTAAACGTTGTACTTGGCTTTTTCAAGTACATACATGAATTGTGCCTAATGGATAGCGTCCTACCTTATGGCGCAGATGATCCGTTGATTTTACACAGAAATCAGTTTTTTGGAAATGGAAGGAATGTACAATTCTCTTCAATTTTGGGTAAAATGTCACAATGAATTTTGAAAAACTATTATTTTGACATTTAATTAAACCAATCTTCATCTTGATGTTCCGTTCAGTCTCGAAAGACAAAGGATACTCCCTATTGTGGCAGCTGCGCGTGAAATTGTGAGGCAAGAGTTGCGCCATCCCCAATCATACCTCTCCTGAACCGACATATTTGAGTCAAGTAGCAAGGAGAATTCCAGGACGACTCGAAACAATGCCGGATAAGCGGAGAGCACATACAGCACCTTAAAGTCCAAAATGGTCACCCACTTAGTACTGACCAGGTTCAACGTTGCTTAATTTCAGCAATCCAGCGGGAACCGCTGTGTCAATGTGATTATGTCGTACATATGAAACCAATGGGTATTAGAATAGACGATAGAAACCTGTGTGAAGTTCGTGTCCCCATGTAAAAATATGAAATGCTTGTGATAATATTTAGGCTGTATAGTGTGTTATGCCGATAAATAAAACCGTTTTTTTAAGTTACTATATATATATATATATATATATATATATATATATATATATATATATATATATATATATATATATATATATATATATATTGATTCCTATATGGGAGAAGAGTAAATATAACTCAATTATATTACCTGTAGATTTCATCATAGACACATTTTAACAAATATGCCTTCAGCACAAACTTTTCTTTTTGTGTGTTTACAATCGTTAGAAGCCAAGAAAATATTGAAACTTTTAATAAATAGAAACTGACTTATAAGTATATCCTTATTTATTGAATTTATGAGCTATTTAACAACTCAACGCTCTGAAAATTTTTGCTTGTTTGTTTGTTTGTTATATTGTCTATTTGTTTACGTGTACATATTATCGCGTTAAAAACGGATGCCGTCCAAAATGTGATGGCGTTATCCAGAAAAATGTAAATATTTTATAACTTCATAAATAACAAACGAATGGCGTATGCTATTAAAAGAGAGAATATAGACGACTCGTGACCTGTCCTGTCACAAGTTATATATGTTATCTTGTTTTGCCCGATGCACATTTGACAACGTAATAAAAGATGATCATATATAATCATGCTCAGAGAGATTTTTCATCGTACCTCCATTCATGAAATTAAATGTACCAGGTCATTATCAAGTGTGATCGTGGGTATGGTATGTCATATCTAGGCTACCAAATTCGCAATTTGCATATATATATATATATATATATATATATATATATATATATATATAATATATATATTATATTTAAATAAGGGGGTGGTCACCAACAATGTGTATATTTTAACATTATTTTATTATTCCATGTCTTGGTTTTTCATTGAGAATTATGTTTGAATCATTGTAATAATGTTTTTAAATCCTGTGTTGTCTTTCTCTCTCTCATTCTCTCTTTCTGCTTGTGTTTTTTTCTTTTCCTTTATGGTAGAATGTGTGTGTGTTTTCTTTTATTGGTTTGAAGAATGTGTGTACTGTTTTATAGTATTATGAAGTTATTTGCTTCCCTATGAAGGTAACTGTGATCCAAGGTCGTTACTAATATGTATGTGTGAGGAGGGGGTGGGAGAACCAGCTCTTCTGAAATAAGGGTAGGGGTGCTTTCATTCTATTTTGATATTTATTTTTTGTATTCTTAGATTTTAGTATTGTAATTTTTCTTTTCAGTCTTAGACTGTTCGGGTATTCTTTATATTATGTTTGTTTACATAGAGGGTGTATTTAAACATATATATAGGAGATTTTTTAATGTTTCTATTTATTTGTCTCCCCATGTGGGTATGACCAGACCCAGGATCGGTTCCTAGTGTGAGGAAGATCTCGTTCCCCAGATGGGAGGGACCAATTAGAGGGATATAGGTATGGGAGGGGGGATGATAGAAGGGATGATAGTTGTCTCAGTCATGAGAGATTTCCCATCCACTGACTGAAGGGGGAGAGAGGTGTTGGAACAGATATTATACTATGGTTCTAGGTGTTTCCTAGTGCTGTTGGTTTCGAGGTTAAGTAGGGTTGGTATTGTTCAGTGTGTTGTATTAGAGATAGGAGTGTTATGTCTGTGTGTGGTTGTATGCGCGCGCGTGTGTGTGTTTTAATGTGTCGATTCTGATTTATGTGTGGGTGTGTATATGTATATGGATGTGCATGCGAGTGTGCCTTGCATTTCATGTTTTTGTGTGTTGATATTAGGCTCTGTTCAGTTCAGGATTGAATCTTGTTATGCAGTTTTTTCCTGTGTCAGTAAATAAAAATAATTGTCTGTTTGGAAGATTGTCATTATTTTGAAGCTGTTTCCACTCCATGTGTGTACGTGTTTTGAAACATAGAGGTGTCTGTTATCTGGAATTTTGATGTTGCTCTTATGTAAGGCCACTCTGTTGCTGAAAATTTTGGTGGCGCCTATGTAGGATTTGTTGCATGCTGTGTATCTTAGTGAATATACTACATTTCTGGAGGTGCAATTAAGATCCTTCTTTATTTTGAATGTTTGTGTTGGGCTTTTGAATGTGTATGTGTTACCTTCTATTATTATGTCACATACTCCACATCGCGGTTTGTTGCATTTTGTAACACCTTTTGTGGTGTGTGGGACGAGTTTTGAGGGATTAGGATGTGTTTTACGTTTTTGAGTTGGCGTTTGCTTTTTATTATTTTTGTTGTTTTAAGTATGTTGTTTAGTTTGTCGTTCTGATTGAGGAGGTTTTTTGTTATCTGTGTAACTATTTCTGGGTTGTTTGTGTTGTGTGTAGAGACTATGCTAAAATTTGTTCTTTGTTGTATTCTTTTGGGGTTCTTAGTTAGTCCATTGGAATTTTTTCAGCCAGTTCAATACCTTTCTGTATTAGTGGTAGTGGATATCCTCTTTTTCGCAGTGTTATTTGTAGTTCATTCAGTCTAGTCGAACGGAGGTGTCTGTCTGTTACTATGGTGCAGACTCTACGTGCTAGGGAGTAGGTATTGATTTTAAACAGTTTTTAAGTATTGATTTTAGATAGTTTTTTGAAGTGGAGGTATTGTTGAGTGTCTGTGGGTTTGTGGTAGATGTCTGTGATTATGTTGTTGTTTTTTATTGTTACTAGGATGTCTAGGCAAGGTAGTTCTCTGGGGCTTTGTTCTAGTGTGAAGTTTATTTTTGGGTGTAGATTTTGTAGCAAAGAGTGGAGTTCTCTGATATCCCACCCATGTGGTTCTCCAGAGGATAAAACAGGTATCTAGGTATCTTTTCCAAGATTTTATGAAGAGTGTTTTTATATTGTGCCCGTACTTTTGCTCTATCCTTTCATAAAGGGCCTCTTCTAGGAAGGCGAGTGTAAGGGTGGCATATGTCGGTGCCATTTTAGTATCCATTGCTGTGCATAGTATTTGGATGTAGTTGTCATTATTGAATTGAAAGGACTTGTTATTGAGGATTATGTCAATGCTATCAATCACGAATTGTTTATTTAATCTGGGGTGTAAAGTCTGTGTATGTTTGTCAATCCAATATGAGATAGCTTCTTTTCCTAGGTTGTGTGGGATAT
Organism: Euprymna scolopes; assembly: GCF_053919585.1. Taxonomy (NCBI): domain Eukaryota; kingdom Metazoa; phylum Mollusca; class Cephalopoda; order Sepiida; family Sepiolidae; genus Euprymna; species Euprymna scolopes. The sequence goes on along the minus strand of NC_136511.1, from coordinate 86,788,104 downwards.
TGCTATATAGGCTGCTAACATCGAATGTGGCTAGTATTGTCCCATTGTCTACTGTTTGTGGTAGGGAGCTAAGGAAGTGTGTTTTATCTCTTACAAAACTTCTGACTAGTTTGGTGAAGGGCTGTAATAGTATATCTATTAGGTTGCTAAGTCTGCTTGTTGGGCATGTGACCCTGCTACTATGGGTTTGAATGTGAGGTCGTTGAGGTTTTGGGTGCTTATGTACTCCGACTTTTGTATGTTGATGGCATGTCTTACCTGGTTAGATTTGTGTATTTTGGGTAGCCCATAGAAGATGTTTGTTTTTGTTGTGAAGTTTGTAAGGAAGTCTTTTTCTTTTTTTAGTTAATATACTATTGTATGATGTGCAGAGTTTAGTTATTTTATATATGGTTGTGTCGACTATGTTAGAGGTAATTGGTTTGTAATAATTTTCGTTCCCTAGTGATTCTAAAATTTCTCCCCCCCCCTCCTCACACATACACATTAGTAACGACCTCGGATCACAGTTACCTTCCTAGAGAAGCAAATAATTTCATAATACTATAAAACAGTACACCCAGTATTCAAACCAATAAAAGAAAACACACACACACACACATCCTACCCCTAAAGGAAAAGAAAAAACACAAGCAGAAAGAGAGAGTGAGAGAGAGAGAAACACAACACAAGAGTGACCACAGTCCTATAATACAATAAAAATTGACCATGCCAATGAATAGTAGACACTTACACGTTTCCACCTCTTGGAAACATTTCAAATGAACTACGAAAATGCTATTTTTACATCTCCAACACATTTTGAAAAAAATTTCTGAAGAGGACGCTTCACAGAACGTCTGAAATGCGTTAAAAACGATTTCAATGATTTAAAAACATTATTACAATGAGCCAAACATAATTCTCAATGAAAAACCAAGACACGGAATAATAAAACAATGTTAAAAATACACATTGTTGGTGACCACGCCCTTATTTAAATATACATCTTTCTTTCGTTGGAATTGCTTAACCCATTATATATATATATATATATATATATATATATATATATATATATATATATATATATATATATATATATATAAAGCTGAATGGCTGTGGGTGTCTCTTTGTCTGTGCGTCTGGTCACGAATAAGCTCTTATATGGTTGACTATTATGGAAAACTGATCACATATAATGATAGAAGATGTATCTAGACACAGGAATGGGTATGTTTGATCTGGCATAATGATGATTCATTAAAATTGTGGGGTCTGAGTACGCGCCTTGTCCACAAAGTATGGAAATAAAAAAAATTAAAAATTAAAAAAAAGATTTACAAGTGTTTTTGATATAGATGTACATAATAATACTTCGATAAGTATGTTTTAACTTAAATAGGAATGGTATAATAAAATTGTGGAGTCTACGTTCGCGCCTGGCCTACATAGAATGGAAATAGGCACAAACCTTAATAAAGACTTTTCATATCTATCTGCGTAAGAATACTTTGATAATTATGTTTCAGTTTGAAGAAATATGGTATAATAAAATTATGTGGTGTTCATTCGCACCTAGTTCTAGTACCTTTGGAGGAAAAACACCCCCATACTATAATCGGACCACCGCCAAACTTTACCGTAGGAATGGTATATTTTTTTGTCATAGGAGGTGCCATTTTTACGCCATACATATGTTGCTGTGTTTCCTCCAAAGATTCCGATTTTCGTTTCGTCTGACTAGATTACCTTGTTCCAAAATTCTTGGGGACCAGATTACCTTGTTCCAAAGTATTCTTGGCGTTGTTCCCCATATGTTTTAACATAATTCAAACGTGATCTGACATGTTTAAGTTTCAATAATTGCTCTAGAAAGGAAGCCTTCGTCGAGAGTTTCACTAATCCTTTGAAAAATAACCGTAAGCACATCCTCTGTAGATCTCGCAGAACGGAAACCATATTGCATCTCACTAAGATGATCATTTTTGTTGAGGTGGCTGACTACTTCTCTAATTAACACAGATTTTTGTAAAGTTAAAACTTTGTTACATTAAATAAAGTAGTTGTAAAACAAAGCATTTTTTTACAATTAATCAAAAGTGACTTTTCCAGGGCATTTTTGTGATGTTAAAATTTTGTTACATTAAATAAAATAGTTTTAAAAATTAAACATATTTTCTTACAATTAACTAGAAGTGACTTTTCCATGGCATTTTTGTAATATTTCAAGTTGTGGAAAAACATTTTTTAAAATTAATGCATTAGTAACACTCTCTGAATAAAAATATATTCTTATTTGGTTTATAAAAATGTCGAACTGTTTGTAAAGAAAGTTTACTGTGTAAATTTATAATGATCATTATAAAGTCTTTAAAAAACTAATTATAACTTTGTAAAAGAATATTGTCAATTCCTTTTTTGTGGGGTTGAATATAGATTTTAACAGATGGTTTTTAACTTCGACCAAAATGTAAACAAATGATAAGCAATGTCTGACAATGAGTTCCACATAAAGAATAAAAAAAAATTAAAAGAAAACAATTTCTAGTTGAAAAGTGTTGCATTTCAGTTATTAATGTCATTAATGACTTTTAATCAATTATTAATCGCATAAAAATTTAACATAAAATAATACATCAATGTATTGAATATTTAACTTATATATATTTTTTTTATTATTACATTTTCACCCCAAACAAGGCACATTGCCACTTTGGTGTAGGGGGCTACTATCAGGGGAAACATCTACTGGGGTACTATGTAGGGATTTGGGCAACGAGATGTTGGTTCACGTTGCACTTGAACTTATGCATGTCAGTACAGTTGGGGAAGCAGTGACCTGGAATGGAATTCCAAAGTCTAATTTCAGTTATTAAGTTATGGTGGGTTCAGATCACAATGATAAGTTATTTACGCTAGCCAGTGTTTGGTTGGTGCAGCTCACAATATTAATACGTTACTTATCACCAGCTTATGTCTGGTAAATGCATATCCCAATACTAATAAGTTCGTTATTGCCAGACAGTGTTTGATAGGTGCGGACCACAATATTTATAAGTTAGTTATCGACAGTCAGTGTTTAGTGGATGCAGATCACAATACAAATGAGTTACCCATCGCCAGCTAGTATTTCAAAATCCTCATTCGATTGAAATCTATATCTATATATTCTTTCTTCATTATTCAATCTTAATGCCTCGCCTTATGTGGATTCATCGGACTACTATTCTCATTGAGTGTGATTTTCAGCAATGTTTCGGTTGATATAACCTCCGACTTTCTCCGTGTGTATCTTGTCGAAATAGAGATTGTTTCTGTCAAACTCGCGAATTTAGACGGAATTTTAAGCGGAATCCTTTTATTTACTTCACGAGGGTAGGATGCTCTTGTTCCGTCAGCCATGGCCGGATAGAGTTCCTAAGTAATTCGCAATTGTATTTTTCGGTCGCCCACACTGAGGATTGAACCTTGAACCATGAACCGTCAACCTTCAGAAGAATATAACTTTTTACAATTGATTTTTCCGAATCATCTAACCACTGCGGACAATTCTAGTATGAATTTTAGGAGGCTTAGATCTATTTTTATTTCTAGTTGTGAATACCACTGTTTATTACTAATTATTACTATATATTAGTGTATATTTATATATATCTTATTGTTTTTATTTATATATTATCTATTATTTTATAATCAACGGTTTGCATATCGTATTAAATTCTATACTACGTCTACTTAGTAATTAGTTATCTCCCAGCATATGTGCTGCTTCTTTGGGTCGTTTTACTCTCCACCATTCTTCTCTGTCTATAATTTTTACTCCGTTCCATAATAGTAGATGGTTTCCCTTTTCCTTCCAGATATGATCAGCTATATTGGATTTTTCAATCTCTCCACGTACTATGACTTTCCGATGTTCTTCTAAGCGTAGTTTTAGTAGACGATATGTCTCACCTTAGTATAGTTTTCCATATTTATATGGGATTTCATATACGCTGTTCATAGTCATGATCTTTTCTGTAGTGGTTAGAGTACTTGGAAAACTCAATTGTAAAAAGTGATATTCTCCTGAAGGTTGAAGGTTCAATCCTCAATTAGCGACGAAAAATACAATTGCGAATTACATAGGAACTCTATCCAGTTATGGCTGACGGAACGAGAGCATGCTACCCCCGTGAAGTAAATAAAAGGATTTCGCTCGAAATTCCGTCAAAATTCCCGAGTTCGACAGAAACATTTTCGATTTCGACATAATACACCTGTAGAAGGTCGGAGGTTGTATCGACCGAAACGTTGTGAAAATCACACTCAAGTAGTCCGATGAATCCAAATAATACGAATAACCAATCCTCCTCTCAAAAATTCAGAAACATAATGCTTAGCATTATTATTGATATGCACAGAAAGATTTTATCGTTTAAAACTTTTATAAATATATAGGAATTTGAATGAAAATATTACTTTATTTTAATGTAATATAAGACTTTTTAAGGTATCTCCTATTAAAATTGAAAGAAAATATTAATTGTTGATATTTCGAAAACTGAGCTAATTAGTTGTGATTGAAATTTTAAATATAGCATATTTTTCCTGATTTTCAAAGACTTATTAGATTCATTCAGGTTTGTATCTGAATAAAAACTTTTCTTCATTTTGATCTTGTTATGCATGTGATTTAATAGAAATTTCATGAAAATAGTATTTTTCATTTTTACGGATGTAATACTTAAAAAAGTTTAGTCAGTCTTTTGAAATGCTCCTTAGATCGATTATATCTCATAATTAAATGATATTTTGTTTCATGTAAACATGTTTATAAAATGATTTTGCAATATTATTTCCTACAATTTATAAAATAAAAAATGAAATTTATTTTCATTCACTATTGGTTGTGTTGAACCAATGCATCAATGTATCAGATATTTAGCATTCAGAGCTGATATCACCCTTATATAGAGTGATGTCAATCCTGAATACTGCCCCAATATCTAATGGAATACACATTCTGCAAATTACACCAGCAATATCAAGTTTAGAGATACCAATTAAAATGAGAGTAAAGTCTAAATAATTTCAATAATGATTACTATCAAATCTCATCTAATAAATTCCAACATTACAAAGATAACAAAAAAGATGTGAATGAAAGTTCAAATAACTTTAATAATGATAATAACGAACACTAATTTAATAAATTCAGGCATTCACTTTCTTAAGGAATTTATGTTATGAAATATATATTTTTTGCAAATTTTGCCATATCATCTGTCAACATCCAACACTTTTCTTTTTTCTTTTACCCAAATCCCACTAATCGTACTCCTTATTGATGTATTCCATTTTCTTACCACTATGAAAAGAATGCAAAAGTTAACATGTGACATATTTCTATCAAATCTTATTACTTACATGCTAAATTATTAGCGTATCAAGAAAAGAGAGTGACATAATTATTACTAACTTATTGGCAAGTCTTTTTCATTAAGTTATAATCTGTAGAAAAAAAGTGATTCCTCAGCATAGTTCTATTTCTTTTAATAATATATCTCAAGCAGTTCTCCATATTTGTCTACTCGGTCTAATCGGAACAAATATTGCATTGATTGTTCTAGTGAAGGACATTCTTTTGCTTGCTATGTGATGATGTTTTCAACTACTAAAGAATTTCTACGGGTTCTGATGATGATGATGATGATGATGATGATGATGATGATGATGATGATGATGATGATGATGATGATGATGATAACAACAACAACAGCAACAATAATAATAATAACAACAATAACAATAATAATAATAATAACAACAACAACAACAATAATAACAACAACAACAATAATAATAATAACAACAACAACAATAATAACAAAAACAACAATAATAATAATAACAACAATAACAATAATAATAATAATAACAACAACAACAACAATAACAACAATAATAATAATAATAATAATAATAATAATAATAAACGGGCAGCGTAACCTCAGTAAAAAATAATTTATTTCCTCCTATCAAAAAATAAATACCATTTTTAATGCTAACATATATTGAAACGTTATTTTTCTCTTCCATGAGAAGCAATTTTGTTTTAATAATTTTCTGGTCACCACCTTAATTTCGTGTGTGTTTAAACAGGGTGTCGCTCGGGATAAAAAAAATTCTCTGTTGTTGTTTTTTCCGGTTAGTGTTGCTCAAGATCCATAATCTAAAGTGCTCAATATTCTAGGTAGAGTACGTAAAAACCTAAACGTGAGGAAGAAAGAAATATTCTTCAAGATAAAGAACTGGCGGTTTCTACAATTTTATAAATCCTTGGTATTTCACATAGAGCACTTAATAACTCAAAGGTTAGTTAACTTACTTTTAGTGCTGTTTTTTTTTATCTAAAATAGGACAGGTGTGTTTAAACAGGTAAAAGAACTTTTCTATCCTTTTGTTGGTGTTTCTTAGGAATCATAATCCACAGTGCTCAATATCATGCATAAGGCAAGTATCGTCTCAACAGTGAGATTAGATGAGAAACACAAATTTCTATCCTATTGCTGTGCTTTGATTTAAACATCTGTTCTTCTTTAACGTCCTTGGATAATTAGCTCTGCTAGTACATTTTAAAAGTAGCGCGACATAATCGTGTTGACACACCAGTTTTCGTTAGATCACTGGAGGTTGAGCGACGTAAAGATGGGTGACCATTTGGAAATATTAGGTGCTGTATGCACCCTTGCCGTACACATGTTATACATGTGGGAACGCTTATGAGTTTGATATTCCTGTAAACTTTCTCTTTCAGAGGAAGCCGCCATAATTGCCAAGAGTTAATACCAAATCAATTATTACCGGTTCGTAGTGCGCGCGTAGATCCCAGTAATACGCATGTGCTTGGTAAAATATTAACCTACTGAATTTATGAATTATGAAATATCTATTCTAGGCAACCGGATGAGTAACGTGGGAAAATTTTCTAAACATTACCAGTTTAGGGAGGTTCAATAGAAATCGTATCATACTCCTTCAAAGAAAGAAAAGAAAAGAAAATAATACTATATTACTTTTCTACACCTGTCTTGTGGTGATATGACGAGGAAACTGGATATAAATATACACACATTACACACACACACACACACACACACATATATATATATATATGTATATATATATATATATATATATATATATATATATTATTGATTTCAAAAGTTAAAAAATGACTTAGAGTTCCCTTCAGTTTGAGCTTATGTGACAGATAAATAAGAAAATTGAAAATTATATCAATTCTACCTATGATTAAATTTGCGCATGTGTAAAACTAATGAAATATGCCATAAAATTGAAATGAATATTTTTCAATTAAATTTGCTGATATACATTTCTGTACGCGTAATTCATCAATCTAAACAGAGATATTACTCGTTATAAACCACCTTTGGTATATGATTACTATTTCCTAAGTTCAGTGTTATGTGACCAGTTTAAGAGTTTATCGGTTAAACACGCAAATACACACATTTAATGTCATATATATTCACACACGCACACACACACACACACACACACATATATATATATATATATATATATATATATATATATATATATATATATATAACTAGACTGAATGAACTACAAATAACACTGCGGAAAATAGGATATCCACTACCACTAATACAGAAAGGTATTGAACTGGCTGAAAAAAATTCCAATAGACCAACTAAGAACCCCAAAAGAACACAACAAAGAACAAATTTTAGCATACGTCTCTACACACAACACAAACAACCCAGAACTATTCACACAGATAACAAAAAACCTTATCCTCCTCAATCAGACCGACAAACTAAACAACATACTTAAAACAACAAAAAATAATAAAAAGCAAACGCCAACTCAAAAACTTAAAACACATCCTAACTTCCTCAAAATTCATCCCACACACTACAAAAGGTGTTACAAAATGCAACAAACCACGATGTGGAGTATGTGACATAATAATAGAAGGTAGCACATACTCATTCAAAAACCCAGTACAAACATTCAAAATAAAAAGGATCTAAATTGCACCTCCAGAAATGTAGTATATTCACTAAGGTGCACAACATGCAACAAATCCTACATAAACGCCACCAAAAATTTCAGCAACAGAGTGGCCTTACATAAGAGCAACATCAAAATTCCAGATAACAGACACCTCTATGTTTCAAAACACGTACACACATGGAGTGGAAGCAGCTTCAAAATAATGCCAATCTTCCAAACAGACAATTATTTTTATTTACTTACACAGGAAAAAAACTTCATCACCAGATTCACTCCTGAATTGAACAGAGACCAATATCAACACACAAAAACATGAAATGCAAGGCACACTCGCATGCACATCCATATACATATACATATACACACCCACACATAAATTAGAACCGACACATTAAAACACGCGCACGCGCGCGCATACAACCACACACAGACATAACACTCCTATCTCTAATACAACACACTTAACAATACCAACCCTACTTAACCTCGAAACCAGCAACAATAGGAAACACCTAGAACCATAGTATAATATCTGTTCCAACACCTCGCTTCCTCCTCAGTCAGTGGAGGAGAACCCCCTCATGACTGAGACAACTATCATCCCTTCTATCATCCCCCTCCCATACCTATACTCCCTCCAATTGCCCTCCTCTGGGGAACAAAATCTTCCCCACACTAGGAACCGATCCTGGGTCTGGCCATACCCACATGGGGAGACAAATAAATAGAAACATTAAAAAATCCCCTATACATATTTTTAAATACAACCCTCTATCTAAACAAACATAATATAAGGAATACCCGAAAAGACTGAAACGAAAAATCACAATACTAAAATCCAAGAATCAAACAAATAATAGAATGAAAGTACCCCCACCCTTATTTCAGAAGATCTGGGCCGTCTCCTCACACATACACGTTAGTAACGACCTTGGATCACAGTCACCTTCCTAGGGAAGCAAATAACCTCATAATACTATAAAACAGTACAGACATTCTCAAACCAATAAAAGAAAACACACACACACACTACCCTAAAGGAAAAGGAAAAAAATACAAGCAGAAAGATAGAGTGAGAGAGAGAAACACAACACAAGAGTGACTACAGCCGAGGTCAGCGGCCTCGACAAGCCCAATAAAAGAGTAATAAAAATTGAACATGCCAATGAATAGTAGACACTTACACGCCTCCACCCCTTGGAAATACTTCAAATGAACTACGAAAATGCCATTTTTACATCTCCAACACATTTGAAAATAATTTCTGACGAGGACGCTTCACAGAACGTCTGAAACACGTAAAAACGATTTCAATTAAAAAAACAATTATTACAATGATCCAAACATAATTCTCAATGAAAAACCAAGACACGGAATAATAAAATAATGTTAAAAAATACACAGTGTTGGTGACTATCCCCTTATTTAAATATATATATATATATGTATATGTATATATATATATATATATATATATATATATATATATATATATATATATATATATATATATATAGGACCTTGTCTGTGTGAGAAATAATCTCTACTAAATTTTTCTGTTAGATTTTTGTCTACAAACTTTAAACTTGATATAAGGTGCTTGTATCTGTGAAACAAATTCAATTTAGTTTTTAGCTGGTGAAAATCGCTGCTTAGGGGTCAAAATTGAAAAATAAATGGAACTTTACAAGCGTAATTCAACTTAAAACGTTTTCTAAGCATTCACAAATATAGATTTATAGGTTAAACTATGTTATTTTTGAATTTTTTATATGCGACATGGCTCAGAGGGTAACGAATAAAGCTGTTTTGATCTCAATTCTAGTAATGGCATCTAAGTTATGTGTATTGTTGCTAGTTTTAAAATCACTACTATAATACTATGCAATATAATATTTTATAGAGTATTTGATCTATGATAATAAATATAAAATTTGCATAAATTAAAATATTATATAGCATATTTTACGACTGGGAAACTACTGGTAATTGAATTAAAGAAAGAAATTATTTATGTGTCGTTACTTTCAATTAAGTGAATTTCGTATAAGAATAAATTAATAACTGCGTCTTGCATTCATCGGGTGTGAAGAATTTTCCAAAATTACTTTTGAATAAGAGAGCAGCAAAATTTGTAACCTAGAGATTCGTCCGAGAACTGCATACATTTTCCAGTAAGCACAAATGTAATATATATATATATATATATATATATATATATATATATATATATGTTTATATATATATATATATATATATATATATATATATATATATATATATATATATATATATATATATATATATGCAATCTTCGGGCACGTATATAATTGCAAGTGTCTAGGTTACAAATTTTGTTCCATTCTTTTTCCAAAATAATTTTGGAGAATTCTTCAAACCTAATGAATGCAAGATGCAGTTATTAATTTGTTCTCATGCGAAATTTACTTAATAGAAAGTAACGACACATAAATAATTTCTTTCTTTAATTGCTTTATTATTTCTCAACGGGATTGGGTCTCATACAAAAATATCAAAATAAAATTTGTCAAAATTAACCGAAATATTAAAAAACGAGCAAGACCTGTTGTAATTTTACGGAATGAAAGATATATTTAATCAACAAATATGCTTTGATAAAGATGATATTTTTCTAAAATTAATGCTGGGAGGGTAGCAGAAAACTACATAATACGCTGCAAACATGAATCTATTTGCATTTCTAAGAAAATAATCTTTATTGTATTTCAATTTTAGAACTGCCACAAATGAGATAAATTAATAAGTACTAGTAAACACTTAGAAAGTAATATTGTGCTACATAGTTCAATATAAATAATAAAATCACATTGTAATGTTTAATTCATCTTTTAGCCCAGCACCTCCTGGCAGACTATGTTCTTGGTTGGCTTTGTTTGTTTTCGAATGTTCCCTTTTTACGTAACATTTAGCTGACTTCTTCGTTAGGTGAAGAATAACTGCACATCGAAATTACTACGAATTCCTTTCTCACACAATTACAACAATATTATAATTATGATATTCGAAAATGAACCTATATCAAAGGACAGGCACTCATATTTTAGTCCAGGGTTACAAAATTTGCCTATTTAAAGCCAAATTTCGCAAAATTGGCCAATTTTCAAAGTAGTTTTGACTACAAAAATTGTATTTGGCTTTTTTTTAATCGTCACGTACGGACAAAGTATGGAAAGAAGAAGAAGAAGAATAGTATATAGATTAATAACACTGTGCTATCATTTCTTTCCGACTCGTTCCTAATAGGTGCATAGTCTTCATCACTTCGCCCGTGACTGCGCCACCACTACCGGTGAATGTTGACAGATTAATCTATTGCTATTTTTGCTCAACCAAAATAAGCATTAATGAGTTTACCTTTTCTTCCTTAGCTTTTGGTCTTATGCCACATTTTTCTTTGCTGAGAAGAAAGCAAATAAACAGCACCTTATTCTTTCATACTCGCCGAGGATCATTATCGGCACTCAATCCAGTAGATCAGATGCTACTATCGCAGCCCCAGACTCTCTTTCGTCTCTGTAACGTACGGTTTATTTCACTAATAGAAATGCATCATCTCACACATGAATACACAAGGTAATACTACTTTGTTGCAAATGAAATTTAAAACTTATAAACTGAAAAGCCATAAACGGTTTTGCATCCCGCGCGTGTTCATCAACCAGAGAGGAATAAAAAATTATATATAGTTGGGACTGATTTGCTACGTGAATCAATTAATTTGCATGTCTGACTTTTAAAAAAAGAGTCGGATTGAAAACAGGCTGTTGGCTTTTAGAGAAAACAAAGAGGAAGTGTTTATGCCGGAGATAGAAACATTTCAGTGTTTGAAGAACAGGAGTTTTGTCCACAATTTTTATGGCCACTGAGGCCTTTTTTCTTACAGTTCTGGTCAGAGTTTATCTGTGAATAAAGACAACTAATAGGTGGATTATCACACCTAAAACTCTCAGATTCGGACCTCGCCACTGGAAGAAGTTTCAAGTAAAACAAGTAGTCTCTTAAAATATCATGGTTAACAAAAACAATCATGGTTGCTTTCACGGATTTTAAAGCAGTTCTGTAGTCCATTGGGATCGTCTCATTGGCGTTGTCTTTTTACATTAATATTTTCTTTTTATTTTAAATTTCCGTGTCGATTTATATTAATGTTTTTCTTTTGTATTTTCCTGTCTTTTTGCATAAATATTTTTCTTTGATTTTTTTGTTGTTTTATATTAATATTTTTTTCTTTTATTTCCTTTTCTTTGTTTTCTTTTAGTTTTTCTTGTCTTTCTACATTAAATTTTACTTTTATTTTTACTTGTCTTTTTTTATTATAAGATTATTGTTTTTAGTTCTTCTTGTCTATTAGTTTAATAATGTTTCTTTTAGTTTGTCTAGCCTTCCAATAAAGAGAAACATGAAACATGAGTTTTATTTGGAATGTGCGATATGCACTCATTAAAAACAACAATCTGAATGCAACAAAACCAAAACTGTCATGAAGATTTCTCTTATTTCGATTGAAAACAAAAGACTTTCATTTTAGTTTCTTTCGACAATCTACTCCGCTATGTTCGTTTCGTGTATGCTTCTTATGTTTTGCGATCGTCTGTCATGTAGTCTCGTAAACATTTTAAGCACGAACATGGTCTTATGTGTTCCGGATTGCTATCTTTCATATGACTGCCTTGAGGGTTTCTTCATTAATGTAGATTACTGTTTCTATCTTCGATTTTTGAAACTCCTCGCCGACATGAAAAAAATGTGAATACATTTTCCATTGTCGCGGGGTTGTTTTTAGGTTTCCTATAACATGAACAACTTTGGTTAATCAGTAAATACATTGGAAGAGAGCATTCATTGAAACGAAAGCAAACATTTTAGTTTGTTATTGTAGTTGGGTTCTCCTATCACGTTAAGAAATTTCTGGCTTGCGTTCTCGCGTGAGATCTCGTTTGTCACGTTTTTAGTAGCATATGCGAATTAGACTGTTGTTTTTATTGAAAAGTTTTTTTTTGTTGATTCGATGCGATAAAAGATGTGCATGAAATTGAATTTTTACGATAAAAAAGAAGAAAAAAACGTGAATTTTTGATGCATTATCCTGTAGATAACTTCAAAAATGATTATCCATTTGTATTTTTTTAATAAGATCTCACTTTGATATTGCACTAGTATTACTGTAGATTTCAACTTCATCCTCAGTAATAATTATGATAATACTATATATATATATACATACATACATATATATATATATATATATATATATATATATATATATAGAGAGAGAGAGAGAAAGTGAGTGAGTGAGAGATTATAGTAAAGCTGAGCTAATAAGAATTTGTATCTCTAGCGATATTTCCTATATATTTTACTCACAATGAATACAAGCTAAAATATTCCTTAACTTTGGGATAGAGTTATATCGGCAAAATGCAATTATCGCATCAAGTAGCACGTCTCTGAATAAATATCTGTTTATCAGTTCTTTTTATTGTCTAATGCCCACATATATCGCTGTAACTTTTATTTATCACACTCTCTTATTGTTATAAACTAATATTGATAAAGACAAGTAAAGAATTTTTTTTTAAGTCAATGAAAAATATCATTAAATCCAACACAAACAATAATTGTAATTAACTCATCGTTGAAGAGGAAAACAAAGAAAGAGACATACACAGCGAAAAAAACTTTTGAATATTTTCTGTTTTGATATCAAACTGTTTTTATAACATCATATTTCCATATTCAAACAATTTAATCCAAATCAATGGGTCACATATTTTCTAGTTGTAGTTCTAGGAATGTATTCTCTGTCTATTTCTTTCTTTGCAAATCCTCTTTGGGTTTTGGAGATAAACGTATAAAACTATCTATACTCTAAAACTTTCTTACCCAGAATATTTTATACGTTGATTTTGATTTTTGTTTTACTTGGGAGTCATCATTTATGAAGGCCCGACGGCCACTTGAGGATGAGAGGTAATGAATGTAAGGTGGTGGGTAGTAATCGTTAATCGTGTAAATTTGGTAGAATTTGATTATCATGTCATCTACATAAATGTCTACGAATGATCTAAGAATGTGATTTGGGAGATCAGGAATAGGGTTGAGCTGAGGATGGAACCTTGAGGAACGCCAGAGTTAATACTATGAGTTTCTGATTTCTTCCCACCAATCATTATTCTTGCAAGCCTATCATAGAGAAAGTATTTAATAATAGAGAACGTATCCAGCTATTCCATAGCTGCCGATCTTGTGACGTATACTTTTATGACATACTCTATCAAAAGCTTTTGATATGTCAAGATCTATTACTCTAGAAACGAAGCGCTGTCAAGAGATTCACTAATTCGGAATCAAAGAGGAAATAAAGTTACCATAGAATCTATGTTTAACATCCATATCATGTTTGCGTTATTTTATTTATAACTTAAATCATATTGAAATTAAAAGATAACGATATAAGTGATAAAACAGTAACATCAACATATTAATATTCATATTATTATTATTATTATTATTATTGTTATTGTTATTATTATTATTATTATTATTATTATTATTATTATTATTATTATTATTATTATTATTATTATTATTATTGGCTCACATGGAGCTTTCACACAAGTCAACAAACGATCGGTTTGGAGACCTATGATGTTCTCTGGAAGCTGAGTGACAACAAGTCTACCCAGACGTCCAGCTCTCTGCACCTCCTTCGATAGCATTTGCAAATAAATCTGCGTCATCGCAACAGCCGCATACCATTGATTTCTCGCTGGTAGTGGCCATTGGTTTATACTGGAATTTGAGTGGCACTAAGCCTCCCCACGATCTCAGTTCTCTTCGCGCTTGTCCAGCGGAGATCTGGCCAGCGCTCTCTCCTCGGTCTTTCCATCCTTCTTGACCCTTCTCGGCTCTTTGGTGTCACTTTTCTATTGGGGGGGCGGTGATGAGACAATGGGGGGATTCATGATGGGGGGTATAAAACTTGTTGATATGCAGCTTCGGCGTTCTTCATTCCCTTTGTTATATTGTCTTGTATTATTTCCCACATTCTAGAGTTTTCCTTAATATTTCAGTCGTTTTCATTATCGTTAGGCGTTGTATTTTTGCAGTTATTCCTCTGATTCCAATTTCTGCCATTCTTTTTTCGAATTTTTTCGGAATTGTTCCTAGTGCTCCTACTATTATCGGTACTATTTTGATTTTCTTCATCATCCAAATCCCTTTTAACTCTCTGGCTAGCTCCGTGTATTTGCTTCGTTTCTCCTTTTCTTTCATACTCATCCTGTGGTCAGCTGGGACATCAAAGTCTACGATTTGACAGGATTTTTCTTTTTTGTTAATTATTATGACATCTGGTCTTCTTGCTTGGATGGGTTTGTCCGTCTGTATGTCCATGTCCCATAGGATTTTGTGGTTCTCGTTTTCGAGTGCTGTTGCAGGTTTATGCTTGTACCATTTGTCTGTATGCTCAAAATGCAGTCGTTTGCATAGTATTATTATTAATGCTACTACTACTACTACTACTAATAATAATAATAATAATAATAATAATAATAATAATAACAATATCAATAATAATAATAATAATAATAATAATAATACCACAAAAATAAATGATGTAACAGACTAAGAAAATACATAGATAGAAGATTGGCGAAACATAAACACTGAAATCTATGAAACCGGGTGAACGAAAACAAAACTAAACTTGTATCCTTAAGAATTGATTGGAATAAATTCAAATTAGAAACAAAAAGATAAACAAACTCCTTCTCCATACTTACCGATAGATACTATAACAGACCTACATAACTTAATAATATGCATGGACTAAATGAGTAAATACGAAAGTAAAAATAAAAAAGAATGTAAAAAGGAATAGATCGACAAATTATAAAATTTCAGATCATAAAACTTAGAAATCTGACTCACAAAGAAAAAACTAAATAAAAACATAAAGAAATAAAAGAAAAAGTTGCATAAAAATAGTAAGATTGAGGGGATACATGTACAAGCAAAAACGATATAAACAAACATTAAAGCATGTAGAACATTCTTATCGGTTTCATCAAAATTACAATCCTGCATAAAAAGGTTAACACAAAACTTAGAAGATATATACACAACATAAAGTACCAGAATAGTACCAGAGGGAGAATTTCGTTAATACAGAGAGATACAGAAAAAAGAACGATCTATAGCAGCTATAGATCAATAACCTGTTTACTAAACAGAAAAAAAATAATGTCAATAGTGAGAGAATGAATTTATAATTTCCTTAACTGTACTTAACTACTTACTGTAAAAACGGTGTGCAGAAAAAGGACTTGTTATACATATATAAAAAGTTCCTGAACCAAGTCAAAAGCAGGAAAACGCAGACTTTATTGTAGTAAACCCATACTATGATTGGTTTTCCTGCTTTTCTCTCAAGTATGGATAAATTAATGCTTAAAAATGGCCAATATATCCGATAAACTATTAATTAATGCGCCAATGCGAACATAGAGAATAGAATTGACAATTGAAGGAGAACGCCTGACTGAGATAAGAATACAGAGAGGCATCTTTTAAGCAGACTTTCTATTACAACTACTGTATATATAATGCTATTACTTACTACATATCCAGTATTGCCAGATACAATTTTATAGACACCGAACAAAAACACCTCATGTATATGTATGACCTAAAGCTATTGAAAAGTAAAAACGGGATTGGAAAAGCTGATAAACACGACATCGATATTCAACCGAGATCTTCACTAGAATGGAAGAGTGTTCACTACTAGAGTTGAAAGGGGAAAATTAGAGGAAACGTAGGGCATGAAACTGTCCAACCAGAAGGAGATGAGTACGCTTGAGGAAAAAGATACCTATAAATATATGGGGGTTCTGAAGCAGATATTATCAAATCAACAGAAATTATAAAGAAGATTGAAATGGGATAATTTGGAAGATTAATGGAACTATTGGAAATTAAATTATAGAAATCGACTAAAAGGAATAAACATCTGGGAAATCTCACTAATACACTAATCTGGAAGAAGAACTTAGATATTTTGACCAGATTTGATAGAATTATAACTATTCACAATGCATTACACCAAAAAGATTATGCAGACAGTGTATACGTGAAAAGAAACGAAGAGGGAAAGAGACTGGTAAATATAAAAGACTGTGCTGGAAACAGCGAAACGAGAAACAAAAATAACGGAAATAAAAATGAAAAGTGAAATGAATACAACGACGAGTCACAAGAATTACAAAAACCAGCGAAAACAAGAGGGCATGGCTGAGAAAATGAGACGTGAACAAAGAAACAGAATCGCTACCGACAGCTGCAGAGAACAATGCGAGTAAAACTAACTACATTAAGGCTAAAATAAATCAAACCCAGAAAAGAAGTGTTAAATCTGAGTACAAGAGGCGAAACGGTAAATCACATAATAAGTGATTTCGGTAATCGTAACCAAAAAGAATACAAGAACACGATTGCATGGGGAAATCAATACAATTCGAACCATAAAATGATTGGCGTGTAAACATGCAGAACAATGGTATAAACACAAATTGGACACAGTACTGAAAATGCCACAAAATGATACATGAAGATAGAAACAGGTAAATGCCATTTGAATTGCAATTAAAATTTTCCCTCATTCCCCAGACGGCATTAAAATATTTCAGAAAATATCAGAATTTATATAAAATAGATTGTGAAAAATTGGCAGGCTCTGAAAAGTTCGTGTAATACTTAGAAAATTAGAGACCATTGAATATAACAAGGTCATGGTCTATATTTTATCCCGCAAAATTAAGAATTTTACTTTAGGCGAAATTGTTAAACTTCTAACCGAATTTCTAGTCCTAAAACTTTTTTGTTCCAGAGAAGGCGGAAATACTGAATTTAATCAGAAAAGACAGCGAAGCATACTCCATGTTAATAAACACTGCGACGATTTAAAACTTTCAGAGCGTAGCGCGAATATCTTTTAATGCTTAATATTCGTGCAAGGAGTTGTATCCCCGAAAGAAGCAGAAATTAAACGTAGAATCCATGCCAAGTTGAAAAAACACGTTTAACATTACAAAACTTAGCTGAAGACTGCCAAAGACTTATACAATACGACACAAATATATGAGTACAGTTACAATTTGTTTCTGAGTCTAAATTATTCATAATCAATCTACATAAACAGATAAATGCTAAAATCAAACAAATAGCTAGGTCGATAGCAGGTATATAAATTAAATAAGATGATGAAAATATTGCCAGAGTTACTTCAAGTTGAACTACCAGAAAATTGAAAATTGCCATGCTAAGAAACGCCAATAATTTATTTGGCAGAAATTGAATGCATCAATTTAATCTCTGCAATTTACCAATCAACACTCTTTGTCAGAAAAAATGTATATTAAATAAATTCCAAGAAGTGACAACTTAAAAATATCTGAAGACTTATTAGTTTTGATGGGAACATTGAAAGAGTAAACAGAAAATTGACACTTTACAAAAAATGAAGTTTTCTTTTAAACTCTTAGGTGGGTTGAAGTTCGAAGGAAAATATAAAGAAAACACTGTCAACCCGAGCCACAGATAGAATTGGCAAATACCAAATTGTTCCGGCCGTACCGGCTGCTAACATTCTAGTTTCCTTGTATAAATGCCAAAACATATTAACCGATAAACTTGCGAAACGGAATTTGTTTATCATTCAAGCACTACTACAAAGGAAATACGAATTTTAAATGAAATTGTAAAGAATTGAAGATATAATCTACATAATAAGACTGTGACAGATTAAGGCCCTATAATAAGAGTCCAGTGCGTTCGCTATCTAAGCTGTTTAGTTCGCATGGCTGGGCTAAATGGATACAAGTCACATATTTGACAAATAAAGCAATGACTGTGACAATAATAATCTGAACAAATTAAAAAGTTGAAATAAATAATGAAACCTTAGTAACAAGTTAAATATTTGAAGCAAATGGAAAATAGTTTACAATAAAAAGTTGCCTTCTATAAACTTAATAGATGACGTAATCAGATTCTGGGAACAATAAATATTTTGATTATATTGGGTCTATGACCGAATCTCGAAAGAGGATGGATTTTTAGTTACCTACAGACTTGCTTGTCGATATATCGTCACTTTACGATCTAGGAAGTCAAAAGACATTACGGCTTAGATGTGAAAACTAATAAAACCAACTTTGTAGTGCGACTCCTAACGACATGCATCCGGGAACTGAAATATAACAATGGTTGTGTTGGTTTAACAGTATGGTTCATTAGAAATTGAAAGTATCATTTATCTCAAACCTTCGTGGAAATGCCAACCACCGGTGAACAAAGAAGGCAGCATACAACAGAAGATACGTCATTTTATCTCTATCTTATGTACGCATAAAAGTATTTTCTGAAGTTAGTAGTCCGTTATCGAACTGTCATATTGCTGTCATTGATCGCGCGTTCGGACTGGAAACAATAGTTCATTTACCGAAATAAG
Organism: Euprymna scolopes; assembly: GCF_053919585.1. Lineage (NCBI taxonomy): Eukaryota > Metazoa > Mollusca > Cephalopoda > Sepiida > Sepiolidae > Euprymna > Euprymna scolopes. Next base: position 86,768,522 of record NC_136511.1, on the reverse strand, counting down.
ATAGAATAACATGTGAAAGAACTGTTTCGCGTAAGTTATTCGTTCTGTTAATTGAACGTATTTGGTGTATGTGTCTATACGTCACACGCACACGTATTGACACATTTATATGTGATACTCAAAATGACAACTCTACACGACCTTACACATACATTTAAAGACACGCATTAGTGTATGTATATACGCTAATATGACGACATTGCGCGTATATAGTATACACACATAATTATGACTGCATATATCCGGTATCTTATCGTGATAAACTCTACGAGTAAACCATACTTAAATCGCTGCAGTGTAAGCGTTTAAGGGAGGGTATTGCGATGCTCACCTTCGGATAACAATGAACTCTTCAGCTTACTATAAAGATCAAGAGAATATTTTTCTCGTCGTTATGCACGTTTTGCTAGGCAGTTGGACTAACGTATAATTATTCTCTTGATGTGTGATATTTATTTTTCTTTGTCGAGGTGTGTCTTTCCCCCGGGTCCTAATCGGTCCACAACAACGTACGATAATAATAAAAATAACATAAGAAAAGCCATTGAATATAGAAAACGAACCATTGTAAAATGGGTGGAATTTTCCTATTTTACTATAACGACACCAGTTAATTTTCATTTATTTAAAGAGAACCGCCTCATTTTGTAAAATAGATAATGAAAACGATAGCGTGCGTAGCAAAGTAAATAAGCATGCTATACAAATGAAACAATTAAAAATTTTAATAACATTTAAAAGAAATTCAATATCTATCCTAGAAAATTAGTAAGATAAAAATCTAACAAAAGCAAAATATGCAAATTAATAGCCTTCAGTTTTCAACACGCATATTAATCACTTATTTCTTCTGCTACTTTAATATTAGTCCCAAAATGTTGTGTGTTTATTTAACATTTACACAATAAATTAATATTTATAAAACTATCATTATGTTTATCTAAACCTAAGAAATCATCATCAACAGAAAATAATTGATTCTTTTTAAATATTGCAATGATCCTCGCAAATTTGATATTTTCTGGAAAGTACAAAACATCACATCATTTTTAAAAGATGTTTACCGGATACAGGTCTTTCAAAGAAGTTGCGCTGAGACAACACCATAGCCTCAAAACTGGATCTGATTCTGAATTACGGACTCTTTACGCCTGAACACAGATTTGATCGTCCTTTCCAATCATCCATGGTCTTTAAGCCGTCAATTAATGTAACAATAAATAGAAACAGCTATTCGTTTAATTTACTGTTATTAAACACTTCAAATGTTTATCGAATAAACGAGCATTAAAAAATATGAATTTTTTTCTATAAACTCCTGTAATTCGATTAATGTTTCATATTGCCACATATAAATTCAGTATATTTACAAATTTCATCATTTTTCCAGTTTTAATGTTGATACATTTCAAATGTACAAATAGTAATTTTCTGAAAACTATTTTTTAAACCGAAATTGGTATTTTACACGATATAGGTATTTATTTAATGCAACAATTCTATTATAATATACGAATACAAGACATGACCGCGCTCTGTATTTATTCTAATTTGATTTAATTTCAAAAATCATGAATCGTGACATATTTTTGAAGGGGTTTTTCGTGCATAACAAAAGTAGTATTTTAGTTCTATATACTTATCACTCACTAGGTGTTTTCACACAGACCATCATCAAAAATTGTTCTTTGAGAACAACCTGTGATGTTGCCTGGAGTCTAAGTGACAACAAGTCTCCCCAGATTTCCAGTACTCACTACCTCTTTCGATTATTTTAGCAAATTAATTTGTTTTATCGAAACATCCATTTACCAGTGATTTCTCGTCGGAACTTGGATAACAATAAGCGTCTCCAAGGTCCCAGCCCTCTTTGCACTAATCCAGTGGAGGTCTACTTAATGCTTTCTCTCTATGGTCCTTCCATCCTTCTTGGCTCTCTTCGACTATTTAGTTTAGTGCCAGTTGATGTCGACATGTTTTGGTGGGCGGGGAAAACTATACAGATTCATTTACCTTTTTCACCTCGAACGAGGCATATTCATAATAAAGCTTGATCGGCAATTGTGATGCGAACAAATTTAGAGAACAATGTGCTTGAGGAGTTCCGCAAAACATTAAATTTATATTCAATCAGATTTTGATTTCTGCATTGTGGTGCTATCGGGAAGCAAGGAGCAAAGTGCAATTAGGGAATTTCAACTGCAAAAAATTCAGGAAAAGAAGCTATTAAAGTAGCAAATCTTACAGCACGTAGGGACCTCAACAGTACAATGGTTGATTTTTGTTGATGGTTGGCTATTTTCGCTGTGGCAGTAAATCGCAGTAAGTTAATCTGAACGAATTTCATGGAAGTAATTGTAAAACATGCAGAAGCATTGTGATATTAGCACGCTTAACTTTGAAATAGTATTTGGATCTTTTTATATTCGCTGCTAATCGTCACTGAATACGACGTCGACTCTTTAACTTGAATTTATCTTTGATATTTTACCTATTACTTATATTGACCTAAATATATTGCCCTTGGGGGCTCCCATACAATATTTCTCCTCTTTTCTCCTTCATCCATCCTACTCTCTATTCTACACATTCTTCAATCCCCCTATTCTTTCTTTCTCTTTGTGCCGCACGCCATTTAATTTATTTTATCTGAAACATGAAAGACAAAACATAAACGTGAATAATTATTTCTTTAAATATCTGCTGCCTTTGAGTAAAAACGAACAAAAAAGTGTCTAATATAATTAGTTTTTGCCCGCAAACAAAGATAGTCGCTTTAAATTTTAACTCTTACACTAACTCAAATATCTAAGATATAAAGTTAATTTGTCGGATGTTCAACGTCACACCGCAATAACATTTAAGCGGACAAAGAAAACTTTGTTTCTGATCATCCAGTAATGGCTTGTTATTATTGTACCGTGTTATTGATGTATAATAACATACTTAGATACAACTTATTTCAATAATTACTTAGTTTTACTTAGACCGAGATTGTTAGGAAATATTTTCAAAAGTAACCTGATAATAAGAATGGGGAAGATAATAAATTATTTTAATTGAAAAATATACAAGGATTTGTAAAGCTTAAGTGTAAAAACGCACAAAAAAATAAAAATAAAAAATAAAACTAAGCTAGGAAAAGCTATTGTATGTATATTCACGTATCAATTGTATGTATATTCATGTATCAATAATATCCGTGAGGTATAATCAGAATGCATGCGTTCATACCCGCGTGTCTATATAACTTTGAACATGTTTACACTTGTAACGGAACCAAACGGAACTGGCCACTTCTCGCCAAGTTTTTCTTAGCACTCCACTTTAAAAGTTTCCAAGCACGTATACGACTATCTCGGCACTCTTTGAACTTGCAACCCTTATTTCGAGTTCAGAATCTGTCATTTTATTCAGATTTCTGCCCAACCATATAATTCGAATTTTCACTCACACTCTATTTTTTTTATATTTTATATTTAATTTTTCCCAATTTTTATTTTGTTTTTTTTTATTTTATTTTAATCTTTAATTTAATTCAATTACTATTTATAAACTTGCTTTACACATTATTTAAAATATGTTTTACCTTGATGCTCTTATACTTAGCTGTTTCTTAACACCTCAAACCCTTAGTTCTTGTAAACAGTCAATTCATTCTCATAAACTATTTCTATTTTTAAAGATTTGCACATTCCCTATAATTCGTCATTATATTTGTTGACTAAGAATGGAGCTATAGAATATTTCTTCATCCATTTAGTCAAGTTTTTCCTACATTCTAAAACTGCCGGTATCAATGACCTATTTTATTTTGATTGTATAGTATTACTGAAGATATACATGCATATACATAGATATGTGTCTGTGTGAGTGCGTGCGTGTTTGTGCATAAATACGTCCATAAATTAACATTTATGTGCGTAAAAATTATTAAAATATAAAAATGCGTCTCGTCAAAAGGGAAAATAGATGCAACTATTTCGTGCAAAGGATCATCTGAAGATAATTTGAATACAACCGCGCTGTTCCCACGTTGTTTCTATCGCAATTATACACAATAACTAAATTAACATATGTTGTTTTATTTCTGCTATATCGTTTTTATTATTTAAGATATTTTGATACTTTACTCTGTACTTTGAGCGAGAGAAGAATAAGGTGTAATTGAATTTGTTATCTATTTATGTATTTGTATTTTTATGTTTCTTTTATTAATCTGTTGTGCACTCAGTTATTATTATTGTGAAAGCAATAGTGGAAAATGTTCAATACGTTCTTGTTGATGTTGAATAATATTATATTGATTTTTAGTAGTTTCCGTTTAATGCACAGTGTTTTTAGGATTTTTTAAGTCCATATATAATTTAAGTGTTGGGTTTTAAAAACCAAAACCAGCTAAAAAGATAACACACTTCACATATTGTATGAGACCAAATGCGCAACAATTATTAACTCAGCGAAAAATAAATAGCAAACGTAATAAGCAAATATGATAAACGTTTTGAAAAATATAACAAAATTAAACCCACAAATTACGATACTAAATTAAAACTTCTATTCTAATAATAAAACACAGTAAAATATGAACTCAAATTTAAGCAAAACGAATATATTTAATATCTTTACTTAACTATTTCAGAAATGACTTGATAATCGATAATCAACATCCCGAAAAATATAATCTCTCTCTCTTTCTCTCTCTCTCTCTCTCTCTCTCTCTCTATATATATATATATATATATATATATATATATAGATATATATATAGTAATTTATAAAATATATATGGCGATTAAGCTACACTTAATATTCTGCGTTTCATCCACTGTAGGATTCGTCAGGCTTATGCGCGAATTTTGTGGTTGCTTCTTGTTTTTATATATGTTGAGGATTTCTAGTTAGCCAATCAGCTTTCTAGTATCCACCGCGCCCCCTCCTATCAGCCAATGGGCATGCATTTTTACCGAACAAAGGATCTGTTTTAGAACTAGTTTAGTGGTTTAAGGTAGATCTTTTCCCTCTTTTTTATATTTTATTTATATATATATATATATATATATATATATATATATATATATATATGAATATACCTATGTATACACGCCCACATGCACACATATATACATATATATACATATATATATACACATATGTGTGATCGTTTATGTATATTCATGTTTATTTAATTTATTTATTTGTTTGTTTACTATTGTTATTGTTAGTTTTAAAGCTATTTTGTATCGCTATCCTAGAGTAAGTTTTATTTTGTGAACACAGTTGTTTGCTATTTCTCGTCTACAGTTTAATAGATTTTGACGTTCTTTTAAGTACAGGATAGCAAATTTTTCATGGAGGCATAATTTACATGGGTCGTCTAAATGTCTGCACGTGGTAGCTTGTCTCATTATTTTCCATTCGACTACCGGCGAATGTCCGCTTTTTTTGAGTTCCCAGTATTTATTCGCTAGTGTTGTTTTTATATGGTGTTTTTTATTGTTGAATGTACTTTTGTGGTCATAGTATCGGGTTTTGAAATCTAAGGAAGTCATGCCTATGTAATATTTCTTGTTATTCGGGTTTTCTTTCGCAAATATTGTTGCTTGATAAACTACACTTTTTGTTAGACATTTATTTTGGACTGGGCAAATTGTGCGGTGTCTACAATTGTATTTATCTTGTTCGTTATTAGTATTACTATTTATGGTATGGTTGTTCTTGTCCGGGGTTGGTTTGTTGTTGTTATTATTATTATTATTATTATTATTATTATTATTATTATTATTATTATTATTATTATTATTTCTGCTAGTGTTGGTTTTATTTCTGTCATGGTGTCTAGTTTTTTTATTGTTTATTTTGTTGTTGTTTACATTGTTTTCATTTAGTATTTTGTTATTATGTGCTTTAATTATCATCTCTAAATTTTCGCAACAACTTTAAGATAACTTCAAGGTATTTTTATTGAAGATTTTATGTAAGGGGTTGGTTACGGGAAAGTGTTTTTGAATAAGATCTAGAAATTTTTTGCCAAGTTTTGTTTTTAACATTTGATTTTATGGGGCCGTATACCAAATTATAGTTCTGTTTCTTCTCTTTTTATTTTTATTATAGCTGTTGGTGTTTTATTGCTTATATTTGATATCGATATTTTTGTATCCACTATTTTTTAGGGCTGTTTCCTAGATATTGGTTGACCTGTTAAATGCATTTTCATCGCTTGAGTTATTACTAAGTCTACTTACGATCGAGTTAGGAATGTGTTTTATAATTGATGGTGGGTGGTTGGACTTAGGGTTTACGTAAATTGGAGTAGCGTTATCTTTTAAGTATGGTTCATATGTGTTTTTATCTAAGTTTAATGTGTTTTTATCTAAGTTTAAAAACAAGAAGCAGTCACAAAATTCGCGCATAAGCCTGACGAATCCTACAGTGGATGAAACGCAGAATATTCAGTGTAGCTTAATCGCCATATATATTTTATAAATAACTAACTATCTCTACCTACGTATTGAGCACTTTTGAAGTAAATACTTAAAGTTTACGCATAAATTTATACTTTCGTATATTAAATTTGTGTGAGTAAATGAAGTAGTTATATATAAATATATATCGACTCATTGCATGCAATTTAACGTCACAATAGTACACGCAACACAGCATGACAATCAGAAACTTTTATCACTAAAATTATACATAAAAACATTGTACGTGACGTTTAAAAATGCCAGAAACAGAATAAATCTTTAAGAACAAACAACATACAACCAGCGTTTACATATTAAATATTTTTCACAATTAAATTTACTTTTCAAAAAAACTCATTATCCAATTTTACAGAATGAAAATAGCTCTACCTTTGAAAAGAAATGACGTGATATGTTTTACCCAAGTATTTGTAAGCCTCTAGAAATCAGTGATATAATAATAAAAAATAAAGTTAAGTGAGTAGCCGAGGCGTAACTCAGAAATATTACTTTTAACTTAAATCCGAGTGTTCGAAAATTTAAAATCTGAAATGCATTAAACATAAAGATTAAAAATTAACAATAAGCAAATCGATTGTTAAAGAATAATTAAGAAATTTGACAATTTATTAATCTATTAACTGAAAAAGTTTCAATAGCAAAGTTAAGCAGTTAGTGACTTCGAAGGGGTGCTCCGTAATAAGGTTGGAAATGTAGAGTAGTAAACTGAAATAAGTAGAATAGAAAAATAATGAAACAACGGTTTCACGAAAATATATATGTCCTATGAAGAAGAGTTCCATGGATATGGTGGCAGTGGAAGTAAATCTCGGCGGCAGCGTGAAATTTCCTGCGGAGTCTTGCACTGATAACTACCTCATGAGAGGATGTTGTTCCGGATTAAAATGTAAAAATTATTGAAATCGAATGCATATTTTCTGAGATAACGCATTAAGAATTGACTAAATCGGTTCCAAAAAAGATTCGCATATTCAGTTTTTTGGATAAAAGAATATTCTTATATAAATTAGAAGAAAATCAATACGCACACATACACACAAACACACACACACACACACACACACACACACATATATATATATATATATATATATATATATATATACATATATATATTTACAAGAGTCTTACCACTTATCAAGTCCAGGAAGCCACTTGACGATAAGAGTTAATCAGTGTACGATAGTTACAGAGATAGCGATATAGTAGTCGTTAGTATTTGAGCTTGAGTATACGAGGGGCGTGCAATAAGTAATACCCTTGACCCACTTCCCATAGCAGTAGAGCAACGAAACTTGGCACAGGTATTAGTCTTTCTCTACATAGGAACCACCCAGATTTATGCATTTCTCCCATCGTTTAATGCAGCTCTGGAGACAGTTTTTGTAGAACACCCTAGGTCGGTCCTCCAACCACAACATGACTTCAGAAATCAAGGTTGATCATCTGGGAAACGCTTTCCTTTCAAAAACAACTTCATGGCTGGGAAGAGGTGAAAGTTAGAGGGTGCAAGGTCAGGAGAGTAGGGATGATGGGGCAGGATTTCATAACCACACGCCCGTGCTTCTGATCTGGCGACATGCGAGTTGTGAACCGGAGCGTTCTCCTGCAGGAGGAAGGAACCTTTGCTGATCTTGCCCCGCCTCTTGATTTCCTCAAAAGTGAAGCATAGTAGGCTCCTGTAATTGTGGTACCCTTGGCTAGGAAATCTGTCATCACTACTCCGTCCTGATCCCAGAAGACTGTGAGAGTGATCTTGCCAGCGTCGGGCTGCACCCTTGCCTTCTTTGGAGGTGGTGAGTCCAAGTGCATCCACTGCATTGACTGGGCTTTGATCTCTGGATCATAGCGATGGACCCAGGTTTCATCCTGTGTAATCAGTCTTTTGAAAAACTTTGATTCATCTTCTTGGCACATCTCCAAATTCATCCTCAAGCACACGACGCGTTATCGCTTCTGGAATGATGTGAACAACCTGAGAATTCATCTGGCAGACATCTTATGCATATGCAGATGGTCATGATAGTTTCCACAGACTCTGTACTAATCTTGAAATCTTGGGCTATTTAGCGAATAGTAATGCGCCGATCTTCCAAAATGGCAGCCTCAACTTGACGGACAGATGCCTCATCAATCGCAGAAGGAGGCGACCAGGTATGGGAGCTGTTTCCACAGACTTCCGGCCATGTTTGAATTCACGATGCCAGCGTTTTACAAGGTCATATGATGAGGCATTATCACCATAAGTTTCTTTCATTTCATCAAAAGTCTCCTGTTGTGTGCGTGCTTTCAAATACAAAAACCGGATCTCTGCTCGACATTCAACAAGCTCCATTTCACACCTGACTCAGTTCAAAATCTGTAAATCAGAAACCACAATTAGTTCACAGCTGTAATTTGCCACATAACCCGTAAAGATATAAATCATTGCACATGCAAAATTTCAACTAGATCAGACAACTGGAAGTGGGCCAGGGGCATTACTTATTGCACGCCCCTCGTATATCTATATCTATATCTATATATATATATATATATATATATATATATATATATATATATATATATATATATATATATATATATAGGCAGAAAAGCTTTAAGGGGGAATTGACTAATCAAGGAAAAAGCAAATTCCAAAACCAAATATAAATATAGTTATTTATATCTTATTTCCAACCAAATGAAAAAGCTCGATACATTCACTGACGATAGTAGAGCTTACGATAAATAAAAATGAGAACAGATTTGTAAAGTAGAAGTTTACAAAACGTTTTTATTATTCGGCAGAATACTCCAAATATGGTAGCTAGGTACTCCTTAATCAGCGGAATTTCAAAAAATGCTAATTCTTCTCATCAGAGGAAAAACTATTAGCAAAATAATCAGATAGTCACGCTAAAATTTTAACATTTCTATGTATTTGCTGGTTACTGCGTAGAATAAAACGAAATTTATGAATTGTAGTTCCAAAACTTTAGAAAATAAGCATATAAATATGGAAAACAGTTCATTCAGAGTTTAACATTTAAATAAAAATAACCAACCGTATTTAAAGAAGAAGCCCAGTGTAATGGATTAGGATTACAATACGTATGGGAAAATAATAATTAATTAAAACCGATAAAATAAACGAACACCTAAAAACAGAATAGAAAAACTACTCCAAAACGAACCTGTTAAAATAAGGTCACCTATTAATTCAACACATTGTTAAAACAGGTAAACACTACAGAACGAATGAAGAAGAACTTCTGCCGTTATTCAGGCAAAATTAACCCAAAGGAGAAGAAAAGATGTGATTGAGCTCGACTAAACGTAACATGTCCACATGAAAACACCTAGTAACACGAGTGCTATGCATTTTAGCCTAACGATTGCATACGGGAATGAAATAAGCTACGTGCAGTTTAATTATAATAAATATATATGTACAACTTACTATATATATATATATATATATAGAGAGAGAGAGAGAGAGAGGGGAAGGAGAGAGAGGGTTTATATGTTCGAATTTCAATTAAGAAAAGTCAATTTTCAAAATAAAATTTAAAATTTAATGTTTGAACCAAAGAATACAATGTTTGAATTAATGTCCTTAATCCGTGGATTTTCAGTGTAAATGCATCTCCTCAGAGGAAAAATTCTAGCAAAATACTAATTTTGGTTCGCAATTATTTTGCTAAATAGCACATACAGAGAAAATATTACAGATGAGATGCCATTTAGGGACATAGAGAGAAATCGAAATTCCTTATGTTCGATTAAATTTTATAATTAATGATACTATTAAATGGGATTGTTAAAAAGTTTTTATTTTGATAATTAACTAATTAAATTAAAATGTGACGTAAACTAGGAATGAACGACTGAAACAATACGTAAGAAATAAAAAATGGAAGCTCTTTTATGAGCAGAAAAATAAATAAGTTAGAAGAATTTAAAAATGAATAAAAGCATGAAAGAAGAAAGAAAGAAAAAATGAAAGAAAAAAGGAAATATATTTGATCAGCAAAACAAAACATTCTTAGGCAGAAAAGAAGATAGTGTGTGTATATATATATATATGTGTGTGTGTGTGTGTGTGTGTGTGTGTGTGTGTGTGAAAAGAAAAACGAACAAATAAATAATACTATAATATTTTCTTGACGGGTATCAAACCTAATAACATTTTAGCTATTAACTTATTTTAACTAACAAGTTTTTTTTTTTTGTTATTGTTAACATGTTATGGGCAATATAAATTAGGCCAAGATGACTACAAATATGAAACATTAAAATAAAAATGAAAAAAAAACAAGTGTTATAAGTTCAATCATATTTTAGCTTGATGAATATAATATGACTTGTCTACAGTATATGCAAGCAAATGAGATTAAATAAAATGTTTTTAATTATTTGTTAAAGAACAGTAAAACGAATATATTCAAATACGTTTTATAAAATAAAAAGAAAATGTTAAGAAAAAGAAACAAAGACGACAAGAAACGAGAGCAGAAAAATGAAAAATGCAATAATTAGAAACAAATTGAGGAATTGAAAATATGAAATAATAAAACATATCGTCGAAAAAAAAAGGAATAAATAGAAAAGGAAAGTAAATCAAAGGTCAAAATATACCTCAGAATTGAAAGAAAAAAAGAAGTAACAAAATATATTTTTGATGAAAACAAAAATAAATTTAAATATTCTAATGAATAAGGAAAGTAAACTTAACAAAAATGCGAAGAATAAAAACTAAAATGACAACCTAAAGAAAGGAAGAAAAATAATGCAATTAAAACCTAATTTTCACAAGATGAGCGCTTGATAAAAAAAGTGTCTTCTATTTTTTTTTAAGCTAACGATGTAATATCCGCCTAAATTCAATAAATGTTGATAATTATCAATAGGAAAACTCAATAAACACAAACGAATAAAACGATCAGAGCAATGAATCTGATACATGTCTCGACTGGCAATTATAAAATGGATACAAACGCACATATAAATATGTGGAAGTTTATAGAGTTAGATAACTCATTTTGATTCGCAATGTGTTTCCATTATACTCTCTATTCAAAATAAAAATACTCACTCACTCACTATATATATATATATATATGTATATATTTACATATGTATATATATATACGTGTATGTATATAAAGTATTGAAATAAATTAGATTACAAGTTGGTGAATCTAATGGTTTCAAGTCTTATCGAATATTTGAAGGACATATTCATATAACATTTTACCTGTTGATTTTCGATGCATTATTATATTTAAAAATATTACGCTATAAATTTCATAATCTAATAAATTATAAATATATATACAAGGTGGAACGATAACATTGTTGCCATAGAAAAGACGACATGATTCCATTTCCGTTTGATGAAAACCTATTTTGTTTCAGATCATCTACTAGTTGGCCAGTTGTGTGTGAATCTCTGTCTAGAGCAAAGGAGCCTTCTATCATGTCTACGAGTGAGGACACAGCTCAATGAAGTTTCCGGTTTTAGTGTGGTTTCAAGAAAGGGCCACATCATGCCACCTCTTCGAAGCCGGCTTGAAAGTCAACACCGAAGTTTACCTAGATGCTCTAAACAGAAATGGAGGAAATTACTGGTCATCAGATTTATTGGCATTGATGGCAAACTCCAAATATCCAACAAGATAAAGTCAGATGTTAAATTCATTATTTATTTATCAAAATAAAAAATGTAATAACAAAATATATACAACTTCTTTACAATCCTATTTAAAAGTATTATTAATTGCGAAATATAATCCACCATAAGGAATTTCTATTTTTGTAAACAATTAAAATATTTTCATATTTTGTTGATAGTGTACTAAAAGATAATTAAACGTAAAATTTTATTTGTTTTATATAAAAGTAAAGACAATGTTTATTTTACTATCTAGCTCAAATATGTATTTGTAGTGTGGGAATTAGATATGCTAATATAAAGGATGCATTTTTTATTAAAAAAAATGTTCACATAACAATTGCGAAATATTAGGGAGTAATTGAATTAACATAAAAATACAAAGATAGTCAGTGAAGTATTTTCTAATACAACGGAAATTCCGACGATTTTTGCTGCAATCTTAGTCATGAATTGAAATAACATTTTTTATTATTATTTAAGGTCTGGGGTAGAGATTAGCGCTAGGAGGTCAGAGGGAATATTCAAGAATAAAGCCATTCCTTTCAACTCAGAAACGCAAGGATCCGAGCGATGTTGATTAAAGGAGAATATCTTAATTTTTAGTTTATTAAAAGTAACAATTTTCTCCAATTGCATCATGAGGTTATGGTTGGAAGAATCAGAAAGGATCTTGATTATCAAAGCTCTTCGAATTGCTGAAATTAATTGATAAATATAGGTTTCGGAACAAATTGCTTGATCATATTAAAAATATTTGTAGATAGAGTTTAATAAATGCAGAAATAAGTATATAATTTTTTACGTTATATTAAGTCTATTTAACAAAATGGCATTTGTTATATTAAGTCTATTTTACAAAATTATCTTTGTTTCAATGGCTTAAACTATTCTAATGATTAGTCACTGTATAAATTTCTGTTTGTTTGCTTGTTTGCTCCTCGCTTGTAATACGCAATGTTGGATTCAGTTATTTCAGTAAACGTTTTTATGTTTCAAGATTTTACTATGATTTAATCTAATATGTCAGTCTCACTTTAATAATGATGTATACAAACGGGAAAATATACATTTAAAATAAAGTGGCGTTATAGGGAGAAAAATGTTTTAAAAGAAGAAAAGACTAGGGAAACATTATACATCTAAAATTAATCTATGTGCGATCTATATACAATGAAAGAATCTCCTAAAGGTTAATCACGTTCAAACTTGAAAGACTTTCCTTCCGTTTACAAGAAATTCTCTTTAAACGAACGTGAATGGTCTCCAAGATGATCAAATAAAAGTCCGAATGAGCAAGACTCAAAATGGTAAATCAGTCAATGTCGAAGCTCGTAGTACATGAAGGCTTTTTAAGAAAATGATCAACTATTGAAGACCTGGACGTGTTACTCAGATAGCATTCCTGATTTTGCTAGGTATGTGTTGTTGGACTGTACTATTCAATCTTAACGTCGTTCGACCCACGCAGTCAGCAATGCAACTACATTTAAATTGATAAATTACATTATTATTATGGTGGGAGTAGAAAGTCATTGACGGTTTCGTAGTGAACGCAACACGTATGTTAGGATCAAGATATCATTTTTCTTCTGTTAAACTGATTTATTTAGCGAATTTCTTACTTACTACTGTAGCCATGGTAAACTAATATGAATTAAATATTTAGCTTTTACCTTGAAAAATACATTTAATTTCCTTTGACCGAGTTAATCACATCAAAAGCGTAGTCATTATTGAATAAAGTATCTGTGATCATTTTTAATTCCTCATCTAATTTTACTTTGCAACAAATCATAAGGGCGCAATGTATTAGGGTTCAAATCAAATTAATCTTTTATGTATACAATTCTGTAAACGTGGGTTTACGATATATTAATGTAAAGTAACACGATATAGTTTTTGTTGTCATTATATCAAGGACAGCTAACGTGCAATTACACTCTTTTTCATTAACGCGGGGGGGGCATGCTATTCATTAACACAGTATAACCACTTTATTTTGAATGTATATTTTCCCTCATAGATTTCTCACAAAGAAAAAGCCCGCAATCCAGCTCTAGAGGAGGGAGGTCGAAACTGGTCAAGTGACCTGCTATTATTTTAATCATGAATATCAATGTTTCCCATTTATGATTGCAATATATAAATTTAGTACCCCACAAAAATTATTATTATATATATATATATATATATATATATATATATATATATATATATATATATATACACACATACACACTGGTCACGAATAGGCTCCTATATGGTTGACTATTATAGAAAACTGATCACATATAATGATAGAAAATGTATCGAGACACAGGAATGGGTATGTTTGATATGGCATAATGATGATTCATTAAAATTGTAGGGTCTGCGTATGCGCCTGGTCCACGAAGTATGGAAATTTTAAAATTTTAAAATTAAAAAAAAACGTTTACAAGTGTTTTTGATATAGATTTACATAATAATACTTTGATAAGTATGTTTTAACTTAAATAGGGATGGTATAATAAAATTGTGGGGTCTGCGTTCGCGCCTGGCCTCCATGGAATGGAAATAGGCACAAACTTTAATAAAGACTTTTCATATCTATCTGCGTAAGTATACTTTGATAATTATGTTTCAGTTTGAAGAAATATGGTATAATAAAATTATGGGGTGTTCGTTCGCGCCTGACCTCCATACAATGGAAATATGTTACAGTTTAACAAGGTTTTTTAATATAGATCCACAGAATACTGTGATAAGTGTTTCAGTGTGAACAGGTATGGTATAATAAATTATGGAGTTTATCTATTTTATTTTTACTTTCATCATATTTTGCTTTGGTTTTGATACCCTCAAATTCGAAGCTATCTCTTTACAAGCCTTCCTTTTCATAACCTATTATACTTTCATAAATCAGAGTCCATTTTCTGTAGGCTGTTTTTGAACCCAGAAAAATGTGAACATAAAAAGTCATATGGTAAAGATTAAACTTAGAAAAGTAAAAAAGACTATTTGTTAAAACTGGAAAAGAAAAAGACAATATATTCTAGTACAAAATATATTAAATTTATAACTTAAAATATTGCAGCATTAAGATTTTTTTTTAATTCAATTTAACATTATATAATTAATTCATACTTTTATTATATAATCAAATCCATGAATTTTTTAGGCTTTGCTTTGTCAACAATCCATTACAAAAATTATTACCAACTTCTCAAATTGACTAAATAAAAAAAAATCACATAAAAGACGTAATTAAGTAAATAAAGAGTCAGCAGTCAGTTTTGGCCGGCGAGCCAAGGCGAAAGGTCAGTTAGTGATTGAGCATAACGACCAAAAATTATCAGCGATAGTACAGCTGAGTGACAGATCGGGAAATCGGTTAATTATTAGTGACAGTAGTAGCTGAATCGACGTAATCATGGCGACATGGCGAACAACGAGGGCACGCAACAAATAAAAACATTGTAAGGAGGCCAAACAGATATGGTTGCCAACAGCGAATCAGAAAAACCGTCCTTACATATTCAGAGAACTTTTGAATACCAGTAATTTTATTATAACTTTTGTTTTACTGAACGAAAATTGAAAATATTTTTTCAAAATATATCTGAGAAGGTGACGTATGAACAATAGAAATTGTTTGAAATTTTGTCGCAAATGAGTGAGCAGTCAAGCTTTAAAGCAGTTCTAAAGTAGTAACACAAACACTTAAGCATATATTCAAACAATACTGTGTTAGAATGATATTCGAAACAAGACCTCTAGTATTTTGTTTACAAGCTGCATCATGCACCACCAAATCTGTTGAGTATAAAAAAATAATGTATTACAGTGCGGGATTCATATTGTATGTCTTATTTTGCAATTTAGTTGGTTTTACGCAAGCCTCTTGCGATATGGGAAAACTCAATTTTTCAAGAAATATGCCTCATTTTGGTGCCAGTATGATATCAAACTATCATCCTCCACAACAACGTTTGCCCAAATCCACATTATTTCGTTTGCTTTCATTAAATAAATTGACGTTTGTTGCCATAACTAAAACGTTTTATTTTTTATTATGCATTTTGTTTAGAGTGATGATTATTAATTAAATGTCTCTTTCGAGTGGTGTTAATAAGTTTAAATGTATATATTTCTCTTCTGTGGTGATTTGCGTTTTTTGTTCTAAATCCTTTGTTTTTATGTCCCACTGGGTTTTGCATTCTACGAGACACACGAGAAGGATTGTTTAGGTTGATTATTTGGAATTGCCTTTTAGTACAAAATTCCACATTATCTCCATTTAATGAATCTTTGGCTTTTAGTCAGTCGATTCATTACGTTCAAAGTATTTTCAATAAATGTGAACATTTAAAAAAAATATCCAAGAAAAACAAAAGTGGGTGTGTTAATTGCAATAATGGACATTAATAATTGCTTCGTAAAAGAATTGTTTTAAAAATGAGATTGTTTGATCTTAAAAACTTTCACTTGAAATATCATATTTGTTTCTTCCATTTTTACGTTCGAAATAGCAGTGTACTTTGTTTGAAATGGCTGATTCTTTATGTCGTTTGACAACAATCAACACTCACATTGAATTTGCATATATAAAATATGTTCGCTTTCTCAAATAAAAATGTAGGTTTTGTCTTACTCCCATTATTTTATTTTCTTATTCCCTCTTCTACTATTATTATCAGTAACCTTTCTTGGATTTTCTCTTTTTAATCGGTCAAGATTTTTTCCATCTTCGTACATCTCATATTTTTCTTTTTCCCTATTTACTTTGTTTTCTATTTCTTATGACTTCCTTTGTATCTTTCATATTTCTGTTTTTCTTCTGTCGAGAGATTTGCTATCCTATGAGATATAACAATTAGAAAATATGCTGTAGATCTAGCAGAACGAAAACCATATTGCATGTCACTAAGGAGGTTATTTTTGCTGCGGTGGTTGGCTACTTCTCTATTTAACACAGATTCCAGCAACTAATTTATGACTTACAAGAGACTTATTAGTCTGTACTGAGAGGGAGATGACTGCTCACCTGAATTCTTAAATACGGAGCATATTGATGAGATTTTGCAGAGTGTTTGGAAGCAATTCTCCTTAAAACAACGCTTAAAGAGATTTGTAAGTATAGGATATAGTTCTGGCTGAAGCTATTCCGACTATAATTGTTAAGCAGTATTACTGCCTGTAGTGATATTTTAATCTTTCCTTTTATTTGTAATCGAATATTCCATTCTTTTAATTATTTCTTCTTTTCTGTTCAGCTCTTCAATCCTACTCTTTTGCCTTTCTTGCTCTCACTTTCTTGCTATTCTTAACCCCTCTATCTTTTTATTGCTTCTACTTTCTCCTTTCTTATCCCTACAATTTTTTATTCTTATTTTCTGATGTCTGTTCCTTCGTTTTTAACCTCCTACTTCTCCATTGGATTTTTGAAAAATCATGATTACTTCTTCTCCATCGACTCTCAAATGATCGAAAGTTTGTTTGATTCTTATACAATTTCTATTATTTTGCTTTTAATATTATTTTCTCCCTTATTTAAAAGAAAAAATATTATGAGTTTTTCTGACTGACATATTTTAATTATTACCTTAACAAGTGATAATTAAAGAAGGTATGTGACTGCTAATATTTGATTTGTCTGTCACCTGCTTTTCTTTTGGTTCTGTCTGGCCTTTCTACTTATGGATCCCTTCCATTATAACGCTACTCAGAACAAACCATTAAACGATACGATGAAAATCAAATGAAATTTTGAACAGATACAATAAAAAGCTTTGAAAAGATGAAACAAAGATAGATGTAGATATATATTATTTTTTTCTGACTCTTAGTCCCTATTTATGGTGAGCACATATTTCTTATAATTAATATTAAGCCAGTCGCCATATATTTTGTAATTCGGTAACAAAAGACTTGTAAATAAATGTATTCGGCTATTGATTTCTGATACATATTGTTTAACGTTGTTAGAAAACAATATTCTACTTTTGATCGCTTTATTTGATTTCATTATTTTCTCTCCTGGATATTATTTTTAAAAAACTAATACATAAAAAAAAGTCATGGGAGTTTTCATCCTTAAACTAAGATTTCCTCTCATCGTTAAAAGCTTTGCGTTTTTGCTGTCCTTTTCTTATCTGTATAATTTTTCAGATCTAGTGCAAAAAGTCCGAGTGGATATATATAGTTTATCAACCTGCTTTCACAAAAAATAAGCTATGTTGTTTATACAAAACTTTGTTTTATTTCAACAAAATGACTCGGCATAAAGAAAGAGAAGAGTGTGTAGCGGAATGCTCAAGTGGCGGTTGACGGAGATGACTACTTTCTTGTGTTTCTTTATGCCCTGGGTTGCATCTGTTTATATTGACAATTTTCCAGTTAGGAATTCGTTTGATATTTCCAACCGAGACCAAAATATTCCGATCGCCGATTGTTCGAATCTCGGTCAATATTAAGAATGTCGATTTACAATGTTTGTACATTCTTTGCAGTTTTTTATTCTCAAATGGAATGTCTTTGCTTTAGAATTTTCTAAAGAATCAGCTGCGTGTGTGCACAACCAGAGATAATTCTGGCGTTGCCCAGATCGATATGCAATGATATATTTCTTTAGCACTTTTAAATTACTTCATATTTTATTCTTGCAATTGTAAGTTAAATGTTCTATATGTCAATACAAAACTAACTGCACTAGCTCTCTAGATACATATTTTGTGGGATACGATTTCGATGGATAATGCGCTAAATGCGCAAAATTGCTCTGATTTTGGTATTCCCGATTACTAGCATATGAGAATTATAAAATGTTCAATAAAAATAGCAGACGCACTATTTGAGTATATTTATCCAAACACAATTAAAACATTACCTGACAAAGTTCCATTATTTAAATAAAAAAAATTTGCTCCGAAAAATCCATATTAAATTAATTTTTTACTGTTATTTTTTATTTTAAATTGTAATGCTATTTAGTACTACCTGTAACTTATCAAAAATATTATTTCAGTAACTTTTCTTTGATATTCTGGAATACGATAATATTAGACGGCCCATTTGTACAATCACAAGAAAAAAAAAACTCTTTCAGTTATTACACCTGTAACAGTTTATGTTCATAGAGTGCTAATGTTGATGGGCGCCTCCAGGTGGCAATAACGTATTCTCTACTTTTTTCGAGTCAAAACGAACATTTAAGTGAGTTACGCATGTAAAAATATGTAATACACTTTGTAAACATCATATTTTATTGCAAAAATGATAATTTTAAATCCCCTGGAATGCATTTCAGTTTCTTACTAAACAAAGAAGTCATTTTTAATAATTATTTCTCGCAAGTCACTTTTTCTTTGCTATCGTGTATTAAAATATTGACATTTTTGAGAAATCAGAATTGAAACGACATTACCTTAATTACTAGGCAACGTCGAGTGGGCATATCTAGTTGTTCTTGTCCTAATCATGTTTCCTTTTACAGCGAAGGAGAAAGCAAAAAAAGAATAAAGGGTGCCGGAGATACAAACATGTTTTGGAAAAAAAAAATAATAATATTATTATTATTATTATTATTATTATTATTATTATTATTATTATTATTATTATTATTATTATAACAACAATAACAACAACAACAACAATAATAATAATAATAATAATAATAATAATAATAATAATAATAATAATAATAATAATAATAACAACTGACAGGGAGAGGCTAAACAAGAAACATAAAGAACTGGACCAAAAAATAAAAGCAAAAGAAGCGAGATTGAGACGATATAGATATAAATCTGAACAATGCAAACAAAACAGAACATTGTAAACTAATGAAAGCCAATTCTACCAAAATGTGAATGGAGGAAAAACAAAAACAGAACAACCAAATCCGACAGAAACAAGACTCTACTGGAGTAAAATATGGGAAGAGCGACGAGACCACAATAGAAATGCCGAATGGTTGAAAGACATGAAAGAAGAGTTACAACAAATAGAAGGAACAGTGAATGAAATCAGCAAGGAACCCCTAAAGAAAACCATAGGAAAAATGGCAAACTGGAGAGCACCAGGGCACGACGGGATACATGCATACTGGTTCAAAAAAAACCTTACACGAAAGGCTAGCCCAAAACCTGAGAAGATGTATACAGGAAGACAGGCGTACCAGACTGGATGACAAAAGGTAGAACCACACTGCTGCAGAAAGACACGGAGAAAGGAACCGTCCCTAGCAACTATAGGCCAATCACGTGCTTACCAACTATGTGGAAGATACTGACAGCACAACTTAGGGAACAAATCTATCACTTCCTGAATAACCGTGGACTCATCCCTAAGAAGTAGAAAGGATGCCAAAAAGGAAAAAGAGAAACATATGACCTGTTATATATAGATCAAAAGATCCTAAAGGAGGTAAAAAGGAGGAGAAAGAATTTTGCCATGGCATGGATCGACTACAAAAAAGCGTACGACAGGATCCCCCAAAGCATGGATAATAGAATGCCCAAAAAATGTATAAAATACCAAGCAGGATCGCCAACGTAATAGAAAATGCAATGAAAACATGCAGACTGAAATTGACAGCTGATGGACAACACATAACAGAAATTAATATACAAAGAGGCATCTTCCAAGGAGACTCGCTATCACCACTACCGTTCATCATAGCCATGATGCCCTTGAACAATATTTTGAGAAAGTGCCAAGCCGGATACAAGTTCTCAAATACAGAGGAAAAAATGAACCACCTGATGTACATGGACGATCCGAAACTTTTTGCAAGGACTGAAAAGGAGCTAGAGACACTAATTAACACTACCAGAATCTTCAGCCAAGATATCCAAATGGAATTTGGAATGGAAAAGTGCGCACAACTAGTTATAAGAAAGGGAAAACTGGAAACGACAGAAAGCATGGAACTACCCAACCAAACAGAAATGAGGGCACTAGGGAAACAAGACGACTATAAATACTTGGGAATTCTGGAAGCGGACACCATCAGAGCAACAGAAATGAAAGAGAAAATTGGAAAGGAATACCTCAGGAGAACAAGAAAACTCCTGGAAACTAAATTATATAGTAGAAACCTAATAAAAGGTATTAATACATGGGCGGTATCACTAGTAAGATACTCTGGACCATTTATAGGGTGGAAAAAAGAAGAACTGAGACAACTCGACCAGAAAACTAGGAAACTCATGACCATGCATAATGCACTACACCCAAAGGACGATATTGACAGACTCTACGTAAAAAGGAAAGACGGTGGGAGGGGGCTGATCTCTATAGAAGACTGTGTGAAGGACACGACAAAAGAACTAGAAAAATACATAATGCAAAACACTGAAAGAATAATTATGGCAGCGAGAGACACTGAAAAAAACAAAACAGAAAACAGAGAGACAAACGACAAAACGAGAAAAGAGAAGTGGGAAGAGAAACAACTCCACGGAAGATTCATAAGAATGACAAAAGATGAGAATAACGAAAACACCTGGACATGGATGCGAAAAGGACATATAAATCGAGAAACTGAATCCCTAATAACTGCAGCACAAGATAACTCGATAAGAACCAACCATATCAAAGCAAGGATCGATAAAACACAAGAAAACAGCAAATGCACACTCTGTGGACAAAGAGACGAAACGATAAACCATATAGTAAGCGAATGCAGCAAACTTGCCCAAAAGGAATACAAAAACAGGCATGACCAAGTGGAGAGGATGGTACACTGGGAATTGTGTAAACGACTGCATTTTGAGCGTACAGACAAATGGTACAAGCATAAACCTGCAACAGCACTCGAAAACGAGAACCACAAACCCTATGGGACATGGACATACAGACGGACAAACCCATCCAAACAAGAAGACCAGATGTCGTAATAAGTAACAAGAAAGAAAAATCCTGTCAAATCGTGGACTTTGCAGTCCCAGCTGATCACAGGGTGAGTATGAAAGAAAAGGAGAAACGAAGTAAATACACAGAGCTAGCCAGAGAGTTAAAAGGGATTTGGATGATGAAGAAAGTCCAAATAGTACTGATAATAGTAGGAGCACTAGGAACAATTCCGAAAAACTTCGAAAAAAGAATGTCAGAAATTGGAATCAGAGGAATAACTGCAAAAGTACAACGACAAACGATAATGAAAACGACTGAAATATTAAGGAAAACCCTTGAATGCGGAGAATAATACAAGACAATATAATGAATAAGCGTTACAGGGAATGAAGAACACCGAAACTGCATATTTACAAGTTCTACACACCCCCCATCATGCACTCCCCCCATTGTTTCATCATCGATCCCCCCAAAAAAAATGATACCAAAGGGCCGAGAAGGGTCAATAAGGACTGAAAGACCGAGGAGCGAGCATCAACCAGACCTCGGCTGGACAAGCGAAAAGAGAACTGGGACCTTGGGGAGGCTGAGTGCCACTAAAATTCCAGCATAAACCAATGGCCACTACCAGCGAGAAATCAATGGTAAGCGGCTGTTGCGATGATGCAAATTCATTGTCAAATGCTATCGAAGGAGGTGGAGAGGTCTGGACGTCTGGGGAGACTTGTTGTCACTCAGCTTCCAGAGAATACCACAGGTTTCCAATCAGATCGTTTTTTGACTTGTGTGAAAGCTCCACGTGAGCCAATAATAATAATAATTGCTGTGTCCTGGAACAACAGTGAAAATAAGAAAAATCAAGTCGAGGTTCGGTTAAGGAACGAGTGTATTAACAATCATGTACAAAGATAGGAAAGCGTGTATATTTGCTGGGCACTCGGCTAGCAGTTGAAGTGCAGTCGCATCTCTTTCACCGGTGTTGGAATTACTAGCGCTATTTATAGTGCTAATCGGTGTAAATTCCTCAGTTCAAGAAAGGCTGGTATTATTATTACTATTATTATTATTATTATTATTATTATTATTATTATTATTATTATTATTATTATTATAATAATAATAATAATAATAATAATAATAATAATAATAATAATAATAATAATCGAAACAACGATACTGAAAACAATCTTTTCGAAATAATATGTCTTTGTCTATGCGTCTTTCTGCCGATCACTATCGATATAACAGGTAACAATAAAGGGCATGGGCAACGAAAAGTAGTGGGATAAAGAAACAGGGGAAAGAAATATATTAAACACAAAATTCTAATAATTTGAAAGATGTGAGTTCAATTCACATACCCGCTTGTACAATTTCATTTCATCTTCAGTCACACACTAAACTACATTTCACTGAATAATATCCGAGAAGAAACTCGTAATCTAAATATCAAGTTTACAAGAAAGTTCTTCTGGTTTTTCACTTTATTTATTGATCGAAATACCATCATCAGAATCAAAACACTTTTGCTAATGCAAAACAAGTCTATTTATGCCAGTAACTTAAAAACCTTGCGTTCTGTTAACGATAGAGTCGCTGAAGGCGTTTTTGATATCGCTTCAAAAGAAGCATTTCTCACGCAGAAAGTTGTCGAGATGCTTGAGAAAGTGGTAGTCGGTAAGTGAAAGGTCTGAGAAGTATGGCAGATGAGGCAGAGTTTCGTAGCCAACTTCGTTCATCTTCTGCGGGGTCGATTTAGCCACATGTTGTCGAGTATTGTCGTGAAGAAAAATTGGACATTTTCTGTTGACTAATGTTGGGTGCTGTTGTCGGAGTTTCTGACGCATTTCATCCATATAGTGACAGCCCTTTTTCGCTGTAATGGTTTCGCCTGGATTAAAAAAAACTGTAATGGATGAGATCGGTCGCAGATCAGCAAATAGTAAGCATTACTTTCTTTCAGTGCACCTCTGCTTCCGAGAAGTGTCGTGGAGCTTCGTCGGCGTCTAATCACTGAGCTGGGCGTCAAAGGTTGTCATAAACAACTCACTTTTCATCGTAAGTCACAACCTGGTCAAAGAACGGGTCGTTCTTATTGCGTAAGAGAAGGTAAAATGATACTTCATAACGGCGTTTCTTTTGGCTGTTGTTCAATTCGTGAGGAAGCCATTTATAAATTTTTTGTCTTTCTAATTTCTCTCAAGTGGTTGGAAATCAATGTATGCGTTACTTTTAAAGCTTTAAAAGGGTTGTGTGTGGATACGCTTCGACTAAGGCTCTTAACAGATTGTTGTCAACATTCAATAGCAGACCACTATGCTCATCATCTTCAAAACTCTCGTCGCCACCACGAAATTTCTTAACCTACTCTTATGCTGTGCGTTCAGTAGTTGTTCCTTGGCCAAACGTTTTATTGATATCGTGAGCTGTTTCAGCAGCTTTTCGGTCTAGCTTGAATTGAAATAAGAAAATTGTGTTTATTCGTTTTTTTTCTATTATATATTCAACGTCCTGAAAAGAAAACATAATTGCTTTAAAATTATTGCAATTTAAACGATCATCTCGAGCGCAAAACGATTTTTAAATGATATTTAAAGAAATGTATAATATAGAAAAATTATTTAAAAATACATCATTTGAAATAAAAATTAAAAATTCGCAAGAACTTTCTTCTCGGCCTCATAATTCATTGTTTAAAAGTAAATACATTTTATTGTGATATAAAAACAATGACTATTTCATAAATGCTTACTTCCTTATTTCGAACAATGTAACATTTCATTCCGTCATATTGTACGAAACAGGCACTCTAATAATAGTGATAACAATGAACATGAGGTATGAGTTTAACAGCAACATCTCCGAAATAACGCCAGTTATTCTCTTTGAAAATTTCCAAAATAAAGCATCTAGTAATATAAAAAGAAAAATAATTATATTATGTTATTACTACAATATCGTCCTGTTGTCTATCTCTCTCTTACTCTCTGCCTGTATCTGTCTCTCTCTCTTTCTTTCTCTCTCTCTCTCTCTCTCTCTCTATATATATATATATATATATATATATATATATATATTTTAAATAAATTTATATATGATAGGCTTCTTCAGATTACTTAAAGATATTCATATTTTACCCATAATAAATAGAGTGTTTAAAAGAATATATGTGCGGTATATGATATATAATAAGAGGAATAAAAATTAAAGAAATGATTATTATCAAATTTTAAAGGAGCTTCAAATCCCTTCTAGATTACCTCCCTTTCACCGATATATTTAGATTTTGAGATCGTAGGAAAATAAAATATATTGTTATAGAAGACGCAAAAAAAACAGGCCAAATATATATAAACAATAAATAACATAAAGATTTTAAACATATAAAGTTTCCCCTCTTCCCTTTTACCACTTCTTTCCATTTTTTCACTTTTTCCGTCTTCCCTTCTTTTTCTTTCCTTTTCCCTCTTTTCTTCCTCTTCTTTTATTCATCCTCTTTTTTTGTTCTGTTCTCCGTTTCTTTTCTTTTTTCTGGGAGTTTAGCATCCAAAACACTAAATGCACTTTAAAAAAAAAATTAATATTATTTAGATTGGGTCATTCAAAAAACGAGAGTTAAATGTGAACTCGTAAGGTATCTATATCTTTCTACTTCCAGTTATAAAAACAGATGAGTATCGGCTGAAGGGAGCTTTATATAGGTATCTAAAACGGTCCCTAATTATCAGGTTTGTAACTGGCGGTACCGATTACTTATCTACCGATGGCTTATCTCATCTTAACTTTGGTAAATAAAACATACATACATACATATATATATATATATATATATATCACTATCTCGCTCTACTGATATAATTGTTCCCATCAAATAGAAAAAAAGTAAATTTAGTATGAGAAGAAGAAAGTAAAATGAGGGGAAAAGAGCAGAAGAAACCGAACAGGTGGTGATGATGAAGAAGTATAATGAGATGCTGAAGCTCGATAG
Organism: Euprymna scolopes; assembly: GCF_053919585.1. NCBI lineage: Eukaryota > Metazoa > Mollusca > Cephalopoda > Sepiida > Sepiolidae > Euprymna > Euprymna scolopes. The sequence continues at coordinate 86,742,550 of NC_136511.1, read as the reverse complement.
GGGAAATAAGTACTGTCTAAAATCATATCGATTATCTATTAATAAAATCGATAAATCGTGATTCATTACAAATAAGCAAATAGGAAAAACTTTCTTTCAAGCCACGAAAAGGAGTCGTCTATTTCTGTGATTTTTTATTGTATCTTATTGATGAAGCTGTTTTATACGATTTGACTGAAACTTATTCGGTTGCTTTTGCTTTTCTGCCGATTTAGAGACATGGTTTGTTTGATCTATCCGAATATCACAGCATCAATGAGATCCTTCCGCCATTTTGTGTGAACAACGTATAGATTATATGTTAAGAGGAAGCTTTGATTATTTGTGGACAGTATGTAGAGAGACACGAACACGGTTCATATATTATATTGATGGACTTGCTACGTTTAATCACACTTTATATATATATATATATATATATATATATATATATATATATGTATATATATATATATATATATATATATATATATATATATATATATACAGATAGACAGATAGATAGATCGATAGATAGATCGATAGATAGATCCCATTTATGTGAGATCAGCCAGGTAAATATATCCGTCTTAACAGTGTATACAAATGACGTAGAAAGGAAATTAAATTTTAAAAGTGGATAACACGCCTTATATTATTTCTCATCCAAGGGCGCAATTGGAGCACAACTATAAATAATTATTAACGATTAAAGTATTAGCCACACACGTGCACGTTTCATCCTTGCGAAATCTCCATTGCGAACATAACTGTTCAAACCGGTCGCACGATTCGAGTCCCGTAACACTAACTTCTTTAACTCAATTCCAAGAGCTCTAACCAATGACGTAAATTCCAACCCTTACATGTGACAAATAGAGAAATAAAGTCTATTTTTGTTTTATTTGGCGGACAAACATAGCAAAGTGTCTTAATTTCCAGTGAGGTTATGTTTATAGCGATTTATACACTAAATTCCTACGTTTGTGTAATAATGCTTTATGATGAATAGAGTTCTTTTTTATTTGATACTAGCATAGGTGCCCGGCGTTGCCCGGGTGTTTGGAGGTGTATGTTGAGCAAAAAAAAAAATAGTGGTAGTAGGAAGGCAAGCTCGAACCCGTACCGCGAAGGAGGAAAAGAACGGGAAAAAACGTGACGTCTTTGCTGTTACGACCACCGCCAAACCGGAAGTGACGTAGGTTTAAATTAAGGCTTGACAATCGAAAAGAGGGGATGATTTTCGAAAATATCTGCGAAAAAAGCGACCCCTCCCTGTAGAAATGTGCCCAGTTGAGGGTGAAGAAATTAATGTTTTTAGCCAATTTTTCGGTATTTGTCATCTATAAGGTCGAGCTTCAAAACGACACTGATATTGTGAAAATCCGTCGCATCTGTCGAAGGTTTTAGACAGACATGCAAACATACATACCTACATAGATTTATATATTTGTAACTCAAATTTTCGACCCAAACCGATTAAAAAGCTTGCCCTATCTCTGAATACCTTTTATGTAAAATTTTAAATGTTTAAACCAGAAATTGTCTGAGTAATTTGGTAGAGACCGCAGAGGTCAAATTCTTTTAAACTTTGACCCCTATTATGACCCCTTAACATTTATTGTTTTGGGTTTAAATCAAGCTATTAAGTTAGATCCATGTCCAAGGAACCTATCTAAAATTTCAATTATTTATACTCGAAATTGGCGGAGGAGTTTAGTAGAATTCTCAAAGGTCAAATCATTAGACTTTGACCCCTTAGCAGCCAACTTTTTGGCCGAAAACGCATTCCAAAGATTTTCCCAAATCTCACTACGCTGTATATCAAATTTCAAGTTTGTACACTGAAAATTCACAGTTATTGTGTAGAGAAATGTACACAAACAGACACACACACAGACAGACATTTGCACTTTATAGATACACTAGCATTTCAGCCCGACGTTGCCGTTGGAGGTGTATATTGAGCAAAAAAAAGCGGTTAATTTTTTTTAACTTTGACCCATATTATGACCCCTTAGCATTTATTGTTTTGGCCTCAAATCAAGTTAAGTTAGATCCATATCCAAGGAACCTATATCTAACATTTCAAGTGTTTGGAACCCAAATTGTTGGAGAAGTTTGGTAGAGTTCTCAAAGGTCAAATCGTTGAACTTTGACCCCTTAATAGCCAAATTTCTGGCCGAACCCCGATCACATCGACTTTCCCAAATCTCGGTACCCTGTATATCAAATTTTGAGTCTGTAGACTAAAAATTGACGGAGTTATTGCGTAGGAAAATGTGCACAGACAGACAGGCACACAGACACACACACAGATACACAAACACGTTCACTTTTTATATAAATAGATTTTTCGATTTCGGAGCTGCTTAGCAAACCTTACACAATGCTATTTTTCGTTTTCTTTTACTTTATTTTACAATGAGGCGTTTTTTATTATCTTTTTATACTTTTTAACATTTACTTTTAATGTGGGCTATTTAAATAACTTACATATTTTCCTACGATTAGCTAGATTTCAATCATGTTACTTATCTTGTCCGCATAGGTGTTCGACTATAAGAGAGAAATACTGCGAGTGAGAGAAAGACATAGAGAGAGAGAGAGAGAGAGAGAGAGAGAGAGAGAGAGAGAGAGAGTTGGGAAAATATATACAGAGAGAAAGAGAAGGAAAGAGAGAAGAAATAAAAACTGGTGTAGATATTGTTAAACGTGATTTTGTTCCATTGGCATAAAAAGAAATGTAAAACGCGAGCGAGATAGAGAAAGACAGAGAGAGAGCGTACGAGAGTGAGGTGGGGAGTTGGGAAGAATGAGAATGAGAGAAAAAAATATGGTGTAAATATTGTTCGCCTTGTAATGGGCTTTTTTATGCCGAAGAAAACACAACAAGCATTTAACGGCATCAAAATTATTTACAACAGTTTTTATTTCGTCTCTCTCTCTCTCTCTCTCTCTCTCTCTCTCTCTCTCTCTCTCTCTCTCTCTTCATCTCTTTCTTTTTCTCTGTATATACTCTTCTCTCTCTCTCTCTCTCTCTCTCTCTCTCTCTCTATCTATCTATCTATCTCTCTCGTGTACGCGAACTCGCATCTCTCTCGCTGACCTTTTACATGTTTTTATGCTGAAAAAATAATTTCACAGCGTCAACATTATCTATAACAGTTTTCATTTCCTCTCTCTCATGTCTTCTTTCTCTCTCTCACTCCCCCTCTCTGTATATATTTTCTCTTTCTCTTTCTCTCTCTCTCGCCTCGCTTGCTCTACCTCTCTTCCTTGCTCGCTTTTTACATTCGTTTTTATGCTAAAGAAAAGCAACAAAAATATCACAGCGTCAACATAATGTACAAAAGTTTTTATTTCTTCTCTCTCTCGCTCTCTTTCTTTCTTTCTCTCTCTGTCTCTCTCTTTGTATATATATATATATATATATATATATATTCTTCCTAAATTTCTCTCTCGCTCTTCTTTTACATTACTTTTTATGCCGAAAAAAAAACAACAAACATTTCACGGCGTCAACACTACCTAGAACAGTTTTTATTTCCTCTTTTTCTCTATCTTTCTTTCTCTCTCTCCCTCTCTCCCTCTCTCTCTCTCTCTCTCTCTCTCGCTTGCTCGCTCGATTTTTAGATTTCTTCTTCTGCCAAAATGAAAAACACAAACATTCTTCGGCGTCAACATTATCTACACCAGTATTTATTTCTCTCTCTCTTTCCTTCTCTTTCTCTCTCTCGCTCGCTTTTTACATTTCTATTTCTGCCGAAATAAAAATCAAACATTTTACGGCGTCAACATTATCTATAACAGCTTTTTAATCCCATCTTTCTTTCTATTTCTCCCTCTTAGTTTATCACTCTCTCTCTCTCTCTCTCTCTCTCTCTCTCTCTCTCTCTCTCCTTCTCTTTTTCGCTCGCTTTTTATATTTCTACTTATGCCGAAAAAATTAAACATTTTATTACGTCAACACTATTCAGAACGGGTTTTATTTCCTCTCTCTCTCTCTCTCTCTCTCTCTCTCTATATATATATATATATATATATATATATATATATATATATTTGTATATATTCTTCCCAGCTCTCCCATTTTCTATTTCCATTCTTTCTCACTCTCTCGCTCGCTCTTTGCTCACTCCGGTTATTATTTCTCTTGCATGTTTCTGTGTTCGTGTCTTCGTTTTACCATACATTTCGCTACGATAAATTGCCATCACAAAAGCAAAAAAAAAAAATCAACTACTTACTTTTCATTTCGGCTTTACTTATGTATCCACAAATGGGCATGAAACAACAACTATAGGAGATAAGAATAACAGTCCGCAAATAAATAAATATATAAACTATTTTAATTAACTTACGGATATTTTTCTATAATGAAAAAATATCAGTTTGCCACACAAATCCCTTTTTAAAAAAAATGAATTTTGTATTTTAAGGGGGAGTTCATTTACACAAACTGAGCCACAGCAACTCTTGGCCGGGTGCGGCTTTTTATAAATAATTATGTTTGCATTTACAGGCACTAGTGTTTCATCGTTTCAGAATTATCAGTACGGGAAACCGGGAAAACTATTTCACGGATCTCTATAAATGACCTTCTGGGTGCAATTGCATCATTGATGCATGTATTTATTTATTACAGCGCACTTTATTCCCAGTACAAGAGAAAAATAAATACCCACGCATGCAAAGAAATAGTCGAATCCTTTAGTTAAAATTAATAGGCTTTGTCTTGGTAGCATTACAATGTTACCAAAGGAAAACCATTTTCTTTCACAACTATTAGAAACGAGTTTCATGGCTGACAGCACTCTTTGATTTCCGGGAATACATAATCGAAAAATGGTTCTTATGTCGCAAAATTAACAAACCAATATTAATTCAAATCCCCTAAATTATAAATATTTATGGTACTTATGCAGTTTAAAGACGTTGCTATCATTAGAATCGTATTGGCAATTTACGAAAAATGTCGGAAGGTGCCGAACGAAAATTTTGTGATTTATTTTCTTATTTTCGCGAAAACACTCGCCAATTTATTTTCATAAGACATATAATTCTTATCAGTATGAAGCTAATTCAATAAAAAATTAAAATATGAATACAAGGTTTCTAAATAATTATTGAACGATTTTTACGAAAATTAAAATAAAAATCAAAGAAAAAATTCATTTCTATGTAAGTTTCATAAATAAATATTTATTTTTTGAATAACAATCAACTGATAGTAAAGATTTACTCTTATTTTTATAATTTTGTATATTTTTTTTGTTCAAATCAAAATAAATATTTACTTTTGTTTAACCAATGATTATAAATCATATTTTTCTTTATGAGTTTTGTCTTAAAGTTAAGGCGCCCAACGTTGCGGCACCTTCTGAATTTTTCCGTAAAGCGCATCGACAATTCCGACGATAGCGGGGTCCTTATACTGTTTAATACCAAATTTAGTTTACTAAAATATAATGTAGTGCAGCAATCACCGGTCTTTCCAACTACACGTAAAAATGTCCGATTTAAACCTGATGTTTTGCACACTCACACACACATCTCAATCATCAACGAGTCAGAACAAAATGAAATGTGCTGCCCTGCTAAATAAAAATGATAAAAATAACTCCCAAATACAATGTCTGTAAATGTCGCAGAAGTTTATGCCTCTGGATTCGTACCATAAATAACTAAAGTAAATATATATTTATATGCAAGTACTTTGTTGGTCCCTATGGCCAACAAAGAAAGTAAAATTAACTGTCAAGTTGCTGGTCAGGATTGTCTATGTAGCAAAATGAAATATAGAAAAATCAATCTCCGAAATGATTGCATAGAGAAAGCATCTAAGAAAGGTTTAGAAATGTAAAAGACCAATGAACAAAGTTTACCCATCAATAATCACATTAAGACCAAGTGACAAACGTCATGAAACTCTTGTCCAAAGTATGAACTTATCAAACGCAGCCATTGAAGAAGGGAATCTAAATAATGAATATACAAGAAAGTATTCAATCGTGATGACTAGATTATGTGTAAGTCATGCACGTATGACGACTTCGGATATGCTAACCCGAATAAACAACCTACGATGTCTTTAGTGTGCAAAGACCTACGCATTTTCAAATACATATTGCTAAACAGTGGTGACATGAGTCCAAACTTCCGCAGATATTATCATGTAAATAATATAAACAACTTCTCCAGCGAACAAAACATATGCTTTTAAAAAAGAAACACTTTCTAGAAGGTAAAATTATAAAGATAAAAATAAAAAAAATCATTAAAGTTATAGAATTTTCATCTATTCGAAATATCGATTTCTTAAATTTATATGGTAAGACATTACATTTTGCTTAAAGTCATCTATTGTCTGGCTCAATATACTTGATTCTTTTAGCCACTCTAATGAGTCGTGAAACAACGAAACATTGCTCTGTCATAATTCTCTGATATATGTATCCACTACCATATAAATCTATATATTTCTTATCCCACAAATTGTATGAAGTGGGTTAAGCAACACCATTATTTTATTTATTATATTTTATACGTGTTTTGCTGAACCACATTAAACATAAATTAAACCAGTAACCACACAAACGACATCTTAACCTATTTGCTTCATTAGCATTTGAACCAATTTGAGGTAAACTTGGGCGAAAACTTAAAACTAATAGAATAATAAGTGCGACTCATATTTCGCAATTCATTCAGAAAAACAGAGCAGAATTATTTTCAGTCTACATCCAGTCTTTTCTGTATTTGTAGATGCGGATTGGTCATTCGTATTATTTGTATTCTTCAGACTACCTTTTTCATCTTAATTTTATTTTTACAACGTTTAGGTCGATGTAACCTCCGACCTTCTTCGGGTATATCTTTTCGAACTCGGGAATCATCTTTTCAAATTCAGAAAATTTCCTGTCAAACTCGGGAATCTGTACAAATTAGAAACAGAAATCTTTATTTAATCTGTCAGCCATAATTGGATAGAAGTCTTAAGTAATTCGCTATTGAATTTTTAGTGTAACTCGCACTAAGGATTGAACCTTTAACCTCCAGAAGTGTAAGCTTTGCAGCTGAATTTTTACAAAATACTCTATCAACTGCACTGTTCGACAATATAAATCTTAAAATTCGAAGGTTACATCGAACGAAACATTGTGAAAATCACACAAAAGTTGAAAATAGTAGTCCGAAGAATTCAAATAATGCGAATGCCTCTAACTTATATGAAAAGAATCGTCAAAATCTGTAAATCAATGATAGTGTGCATGATGTACATCAGCTACAGAAGAATGTTCTTACTTTTGGGGTTTTTTTACTTTTAAATCCACATGAACATATATCGGCTCGTTTATTTATCGAAACGAGCACTATCAAAATCCTAACACATTTTGCTAATGCAAAACAAGTGCATTTATGCCAGTAACATAAAAGTCTTGCGTTCTTGTGGCGATGAACGGTCGATTTAGCTACGTGCAATCAGGCATTACCGTGCAGCAGAATTGGGTTTTTTCTAGGTGAAGTTTCTCATGCATGTCATGCATTTGTTGACAAATCTTCGCTGTAATGGTTTTGCCTGCATCCAAAAAACTGTAATGGATGAGATTGGTCGCAGATCAGCAAACAACATGACCTTATTTTGCTGCAACTCTGGCTTCAGGAAGTGTCATGGAATTTCGCCGGCATCTAACCATTGAGCTGAGTGTCGCTGGTTGTCGTAAATAACCCACTTTTCATCCCAAGTCATAATCCAGTTGAGGAACAGGTCGTTCTTGTTGAAAGAAGGGGAGATGACACTTCATAACGGCGTTTCTTTTTGTTGTAGTTCAATTCGGTAGGAGCCCATTTATAAATTTGTAGCTTTCCAATCTCTCTCAAGTGGTTAGAAATCGCCGTATAAGTTACATTTAATTCAGAAGCACGTTTTCTAACGGTTGTGCGTGGATTGGCTTCAACTAAGGCTCTTAATTGATCGTTATCAACATCCGATGGCCGACCACTATGCTCATCATCTTCAAAACTCTTGTCACCGCCTTGAAATTTCTTAAACCACCATTGTGCTATGCGTTCAGTAGTAGTTCATTAGCCAAACGTTTCGTTGATATCGTGAACTGTTTCAGCAGCTTTTCGGTCTAGCTTGGTTCTTATCTTTATTCCTGTTCTGAAATGGAACACACACATCAAATCCTTTGTCAAGGTAGTTGAAAAAATGGTAGGATCATCCTACCGCTTCAGTATATATCTCACTGATGATGGAATTCTCTATCTGTATAAGAACCAAGTACGTCCAAGGATGTTGCCACATTTGAGCAGGAGCTGTATGAAAGATTTTATCCTGCCTTGACAGAGTTCAAAATCGATTTTGTAGCCTAGTGAGGGATGCCTTTTTCTCTTCCCTGCAACCTCTTTCCTAAAGAAAAAACGTTGCGAAACTGTCTCTGCTTTATCGTTGTTTTATGGCAAGTGCTCGTCTGAGCTCCTATCTATGGCGTCCCTAGCCTGAATTTCACGAAAAACACTCGTCCATCTGAAACCACTATCAGTAATTTCCCCCACTCTTTATCTGTGTGTAAACGTAGATTCCATAAACAAAGGTTTTTTTAGAACTGCACACCTGTGGAACTTTCTTCCGTTTCCCTGCTTTTCAGCTGACTACAATATTGTCATCTTCAAGTCCAACGTGAACAAATTCTTGATGCGCCGTTCTCCTTAAGTAATCCAAGTTACCAAATGTCCACTATTAACGATTACTACGGTATTGTTTCATTGACTACTTTACACTCATTAACTCTTATTTACGAGTGGCCTCTGGGCCTTGATAAGTGGTGACTCCTTTGTTAAAAGGGGGGGGGCATTAGTTGACTTTATGCGTGTTATTATCTAGTTCCTTCGCCCCAGCTCATTGGGGTTTGGAGGCGAGCACTTTTTGTAGCTTTTCAGTTATAAATCTGTTAGGAAAGGAACAGCAATGTTACTGTAAGAAAATGGTTTCCGATTTTCAATTCTGTGTATTCGCTGGGGTTCACATTCTACCCCTTCAGCTGCCAATAATTCTTAGGATTTCAAATCACTATTCTCAAATGATGGCTTTGGTTATCTAAAAAAACTGAATCTTTGTTTATGAAAATCAAAACATTTTTCACTCACAAATGACTCAACCGACCATAACGTTCAATTTTACTGAATATTAATCCAGTTCATACGAGCAAATATTTGCTAAAATCAATTTTTTTATTACGGGGGGAGCAAATAACCCAGAATCATTTCCTATTTCTCATTTGAACATTATCCCAATCTAAGAATAATTCATACACGAATTTATTAGTGAATATTAAACGTTTATATTCCGGTATGTTACTGTCGCGATTAAAAGTCTGCACATCCGGACGTTTTTTGCGAAGGGACGTGATTGTGATTTTGTGAATACGATTTAAAATATATGTGTGGTGCCATAGGTCTCTTCATAGAACAATTCTATAGGGTACAGGGCGTATTGCTGTAATTAGTATTGCGTGTTGTTAATTGTAGCCGCAGTGATAGACCAATTAATGTTAACTGAATATCAAGAGCCTCGTTGTGGTGATCTTTTCGTTGAAGGGCAGCGACTTAGGAAGTAGGTATTGGAAGGAGTGTGTTGCATTCATCTACTAATTTCCTCTGGTGTTATTGGTAAACATTAAATAGAAAAGATAGAAATTTATATACATAATATTGACACAACTTATAATATTAAAATATCGACCTTCCATACAATTCCAGCTACAATTACCAACATTTAACGAACCCCAGTCAGTAATTAAATCAAAGATCTCAATCCATGGGAATAAAATAATAGATAAATATTTGGATAAGTAAATCGAATATTGTAAAAACTGGACATTATTTATACCACTAAATAAATAATTCAAATCAAGATAATAAAAACAAGAAAATACTTTATAATATTAATTAAACTAGAATAAACGACATTCGTATTAATAGTTACTCAACATTGAATGTTGAATAAGAAAAATAAAATATTGAACTAGTGAATTAGACTACCGCGTCAAGAATATCCACTTTATAACAATAACAGTTAGGCCTAGAAATTTGCTTTGTGAAAGTAATGTTTACTTCATCATCACAAAAGAGAGAAAAAATTGTAAACAATAACTAAATTAAAATATTTTGCATTAATGAGCATCAATATAAAATCATATTTTAGCAAACATGGACGACTACCTCTTTTGACGGAGTTGTCTCCCCTATTTAGGATATATCAACAAATTATTTGAACTAAACTTAATACAGATACGGACAAAGAAAAATATTGATTTTTAAATTATTTTTTTGAAATTATAAAATAAACATAAAAAACGAAAATTAAAAGTATTAATATTGAGATTGAAATTAATAATATAAAAGGCGAAGCAAATTCTTAAAACATAAATTTTGATATCAAATTCATATAATTTTCTGCCGAATGCCCTTCGCCAGCAACGGCCTCGAGGTGCACAGTTTCGAGATGCAAAGGGTAATGTTTCTTAAATATTTTATTACACGGAACTTCAATCCGACCTCACTGACGCAAGTAAACTTATGATATGATATATATACACACACATACACACATACACACATATATTGTATTAGTAAAACAGTGAAAAGTGCATAAATTATTTCTTCCATTTTTATTCCATTTAATTAAAACTACTCATTAATTTACTTTTTGCGTCAATGATAACTGAAAGTATTCAATTCCCTTTTTTACGCTGATTTGAAAACTATAATTTCTGCTGCGATAGATAGATAGATAGATAGATAGATAGATAGATAGATAGATAGATAGATTTTTTTACATGGTGGTCACCACTTATCAAGGCCCAGGAGCCACTCGGGGATACGGGTTATTGTGTGTACAGTAATTAATGGGATAGTATCGTAGTAATAGTTAGTATTGGGGATTTGATAAGGTGTCATTACTTAAGAGGGCGGTTCATCAGGAATTTGTTTGTGTTGGGCTTGAAGACATCCAAGTTGAATTCGGGGCGGGGGGAAACAGGCAAGCGGCAGAGAGTTCCACAGCCGTGCAGTTCTAAGAAAAAGCTTTATTCATGGAATCTAAGTTTTGATTTAGGCACGGATAAAGAGTGGGGAAAATTATTGACAGTGGTTTCAGCTAGTCGGGTGTTTTTCGTGAAAGATTGGCGAGGGGGGACCAGAGAATGGAGCTCAGACGAGCACTTGCCATGGAAATAACGATAAAACAAAGACAGGCTCGCAACGTCACTTCTGTGGGAGAGAGGTTGCAGGGAAGAAAAAAGGACATCCCTCACCAAGCCACGAAGTCTATTTTGTACTCTGTTAAGGCAGGATAGGCTGTTTTTAGCAGCTCCCGTCCAGATGTGACAGCAGTGCTCCATCCTTGGATGTACTTGGCTTTTATATAGATAGAGAATTGCATCATTAGTGAGATATCTTCTGGAGCGGTAGAAGGACCCCACCATTTTCCCAGCGACGTTGGCCACAGACTTGATGTATGTGTTCCATTTCAGATCAGGAGTAAAGGTCAAACCCAGAAGCTTATAAAAAACATGGGGCCTCCCCAAGACGAGAGCCATTCATTTCAATCGATGCCAGATGAGGATCAGAGCGTTTATGATGTAATGATAGGAGCTTGGTCTTAGATGCATTAAAGGTAACCAGCCACCTCTTCCCCCATTGAACCACGCGCTCAAGATCTGAGGAGAGAGAATCAGAGAGAACGTTGTCATTTACGGCCTTTGATGTGTTGCCATAGATAGTCGTGTCATCAACATAGATGTGAACGAATGATTTTAGTATGTGTTTTGGGAGATCATTGATGTCGAGAGATTCGCTAATTCTATGTGATATAACTGTTAGCACGTCTGATAGATAGATAGATAGATAGATAGATAGATAGATAGATAGAGTCGAGAGAGAGAGAGAGAGGGCGTAAGATAAAGAAAAGCTGAGAACGAAAAGTAGAAAGATTTTCTGAGAGATTGAATGAGAAAAGAAATCGGTGAAACAGATAGATTGATAGATCGCTGCTCAGATGAACTTCGATTTTCCACATTCTAATAAAGACTAGGAGATTGTAAAAATGATTTATATTTATATGTTTGTATACAGACTACACACTTAACTTTGTTAAACCTTATTTTCTCTCTTTCTGCTTTTTATTTGAACTTTCTCTTATCAAGACTCTTGACAAATCCACTTTAATTCCAAGATTTCCTTCAAAAGATGGATGGATTTTTATGCGAAAGAAATTAGATAAGAATTTTGCCGATCCTATTTTTACTTTAAAATTCGGATTTTTAGATGAGGATTGATAATTTACAATATTTCGATAATTCGGCCTACTCTTCTCATATTGAGGTAAGAAATGAACAAAAAAAGTAAACAATTTGGAAAAAAGAGTGATGGTTGATATGTTTCTTCTTTTTTTTACAAAAGTATCACCATTTATCAAGACCCAGAAGCCTCTCGATGATACGGATTAATGAGTGTACAGTGGTCAAGAGGAACATGTCGTAGAAATTGTTAGTAGTGGAAATTTGGTAAATTGGATGACATAGAGGGATGACTCATCAAGAACTTGTTTACGTTGATCTTGAAGACAACCATATTGTAGTCAGTTGGAAAGCAGGAAAACAGAACAGAGTTCCACAGTTGTGCAGTTCTAATAAAGAAGCTTTGTTAGTGGAATCTACGTTTAGGTTAAGGCGGAGATAAAGACTGAGGGAAATTATTGATAGTGGTTTCAGCTAGACGAGTGTTTTTTGTGAATGTAAGGCCAGGGAGAACCATGGATTGGAGCTCAGACGAGCACTTCCCATGAAAACAACGATAAAGCAGAGACAGTCTCTTCTGTGGGAAAGAGGATTGTAGGGAAGAGAAAAGGGCACCCCCACAAGGCTACAAAGTGTATTTTGAACTCCGTCAAGACAGGATAAGCTGCCTCTAGCAGCTCCTGCCAAAATGTGGCAACAGTACTCCATCCTTGGACGTACTTAGCTTTTATACAGGTAGAGAATTGCATCAGCAGTGAGATATCTACTGGAGCGGTAGAATTATCATACCATTTTTTCAACGACCTTGGCAACGGATTTGATGTACGTGTTCCATCTCAGATCAGGAGTAAAGGTCAGATCTAGAAGAATATCCCAAAGACGAGAGGCATTCATTTTGATTGATGCCAGACGGGGATCAGAACGTTTATGATGTGAAGTTTGGTTTAAGATGCTTTAAAAGTAACCAGCCACCTTTTTCGCCATTGCACCACGTGATCAAGATCAGAGTAGAGAGAATCAAGGAGAACTTGGTCATTTATGGACTTTGAAGTGTTGCCATAGATGGTAGTGCCGTCAGCATAAAATGATCTTTGTTGTTTTGGAGATCATTTATGTAGATTAGGAAGAGAGTTGGGTCCAGGATGGACCCTGAGGGACTCCAGCATAAATACTGTGAGTTTTTGATTGCTACCCATCAATTACTACTCTTATGAACTTATCAGAGAGAAATGATTTAATAATTGAAAAAACATTTCCATCTATACTACAGTTAGTTAATTATAAAGTATAGCTTATTAAAACAGATGCTGTTTAGAAGTGAACCAATACTAGAACAGGTCCAAGGGTGGTTAAGTTGTTAACGGCACGAATTGAAAACCTGGTTGTACCAAGTTCGAACTCTGTTCGTTTTACAGACATACTTCCTTAAAACTAAAATTATGTCGAATCTCATGGAGAACGAAGATGTGTGCTATTGAAGTTTATAGGAAAGTACCTTATCGAAACAACGTTAACAAATATATGCGTGTGTGTACATATCTAATATATAATTAGCTATAAAAATATATCGCAAGTTTTCATAGCTTATTACCTAACTCTAATCACGTATTGAGCACTGTTGAGATGAATACTAAAAATCGACGTATAAAATAGTTTATGTGGACACATGAAGTAAAACGTATGTTTGTTTGTGTATTTACAAATACAAATATATTCTGGCTAACATATTCAATCACTATCACTAAATGCCGATGTGTTTATATGTTTCCTGCTGAACTCGAGAATCATCATGTCGAGTTGGAATTTGTACCGAAATTTGTACACTATTTAATCCATGGAGGTAGTTTGTTTTCGTTCTGTCAGCCATTATCGGATAGAAATCATTAGTAATTCTTAATTGTATTCATAGTATCGCTTGCACTGGGGCTTGAATCTTTAGAAAACGGACGATGATTAGAATATAATTATAAATTACTTAAGACATTTGTGCGGCCATGGCTGAAAAACGAGAACAAGCTACCCTCGTCGATTAAATAAACGTTTAGTTTACACTTCTGTACTGATTCTTATCAAAATTTTTGAATTCAAAGCGGTGTAGATCGATTGAAACATTGTAAGTATAACATCCATTTTTTGTAGATTTTGGTAAATTGAACTAAAATCTACAAGATACATTGCGAAGCAGCCGCGTAGTGTCTCTCTCTCTCTCTCTCTTTCTCTCTCTCTTTCTTTCTTCCTTTCTCTCTCTCTCTCTCGCTCTCTCTCTCTCTCTTTATATATATCCGAAACATTGTTTCATGGTAAACAACTGATAATCTCGTTAAGAACATTGGTACTATTATTTGTTCATGTAAGAAAACTATTCAACGATGCAGGAAATTGATTGACTTACTGCCAAAATAATGTTTCAACGAAAAACGTTTTAATATATAGTTTTAAAGTTTATAAAGAAACTTCCAACTTATGTGTGTGTATGTATGTGTTTGTGTATTATATTAAATTTGCGCTTATCAACGTTTGCGGTTTATATACTTTAATGACATTAGTATTGATTTATGTTTGAAAAATAATCATTTTAATTAGCCATACTTATATTCCGTTTATGAAGTCACTTCTCTTTCTCTTAGAATATGAGCATTGCATCTCATACATTACTGAATTGTTTACTTAGTGGTCTGAATTAATCTAAGTGTCAAAATACGTCTGCGTACCTATCAAAACCCTGTTCTTAATTATCGATAACTAATCAGGTTTTGAACTTATCCGTCAAAATTTAATTTACTTAATATATTGACATTATATTAGAACAGCGCTAGAGTTGTGTAACTTCTAGGAGGATATTGAATTCACAATCGTCCTCAACAAAATATATTCAAGTCAATAGAGATTATTTTGACGATGTAAACTTTTTGTAGGAAGGTATCGTGGCTCTCTCACACACAACGCCTTGTATTCCCAAAATGGTCATTCCTCGGGTACTGTCAAGGCTCAACGTCGCTTAATGTCGGTAATCTAATATAATGTACTGTGACACAAGGCTGCTACAAAAAGGTTAGCACCTCTAACTATACTAGAAAAATACTCACCATGAGTATATTCTATATTTCTACCAAGCCACTGTTCACTTATACATGGAGTATTGTCGCCACATCTGGGCTGGTACATTTATCATCAATCTACCTCTCTTAGACAGGGTCTAAGAAAGTCTTAAGATAATAGGGACCACACTATCGCTCAAGCTCCAACCCCTACCTTATCGCTACAATGCTGTGCCTGTTTTACAAGGATTTTAGTGAAATGTGTTCTGATGAACTCATAGTACTTGTGTCCCCTCTAACTTGATAAGCAGAAAAATCACACCTCTTTACTATTCAAGTTCCTAGATGCCAGAAAGCCTTTACTTTTATAGTTTCTTCCATTGAACTGCTAGACTTTGGAATTCCTTTCATGTTTACTGCTTTTCTGGATGTACTTATATGCGGAAGTTTAAATGTAATGCTAACTGATATATAGATACTCAACTTCCTCAGTTATCTGTAGACATAATTCCAAATAGTAGTCCAAATGGCAATGTGCCTTGTTTAAAGTGAATAAGAGTCAAAACATATTTTAATATTATTCTAATTTTCTGTTAAATATATGCTGTTAATATTCGGTAAATATGCTGTAAATATGATGTAAATATGCTGTAAATATGCTGAAGATGTATTATTATCATTCGTTAGCTCCTAAATCTTGCATATGTTTGCTTTCAGTTATAAGATATTACCATGATTCTGCCTGACATCATCGAATGTCGAATAAAAAATACAATGTTACACAGAATAATGAAAACATAACAAAAGTTTTTGCCATATCGTAGACACGATCTAGAAAAGTGTATTCAGATCAAACTGAAATGTTAATTAATTTTTAATTTTTATTTATTGCGGACTATTATCCTAATCTTTTTATTAATTGTTTTTTCACGACGTTTCGGCCAACTATTCCTCTGGCCTTTGTCATGTGGTAACTGCGGCGGGATAGGGACTTCGAATCTCCTAACTGCATTCTCAGCAATTACTGCGATCCATAATTGTTGCGTCTCACCACGGCCAGAGGAACAGTTGGCCGAAACTTCGTGAAACAACAACTAAAAGCAAATAGATAAGGATAATAATCCACAATAAAATTAATTAATAAATAATACTCATCTCAATAATGAATTCCAATTAAATTCTATCTGAAATGTTAATGTTCACAACTAAGCTATTCGCGAGAAGTGTATTATCATTATATACACTTGTCGCTAGGGATCAGTATGTCATGTTTGTCTTTAATCTCATTGCAGGATACATCACTTCTTTTTGGATATAGGTCTATTCATGTGAGAAATATGCTCAGAAGTCAGCTGTAGCAATCAGAGAGCGAGATAGGTATATCCAGTTATACACAGAGAGCTAGAAAGATTAAGATAAGGAACTCAATTTATGACTCGCCTTCCCCCACTCGCATCAGGGTTAAGATAAGCGATTGCCGTAAGTCTACTCGCTTTAGTTGGAACAGGAAGTTACAAAACTCTCCATTCACCAATGTCACATTTTTAAATCCACAACCACAATTCATTCCGCAGGTTAATGTGTTGTGACTAATCCTCCATTCTTAGACCATATAACATACAGAAACATATAGGCATATAACATACAGAAACATATAGGCATATAACATACAGAAACATATAGGCATATAACATACAGAAACATATAGGCATATAACATACAGAAACATATAGGCATATAACATACAGAAACATATAGGCATATAACATACAGAAACATATAGGCATATAACATACAGAAACATATAGGCATATAACATACAGAAACATATAGGCATATAACATACAGAAACATATAGGCATATAACATACAGAAACATATAGGCATATAACATACAGAAACATATAGGCATATAACATACAGAAACATATAGGCATATAACATACAGAAACATATAGGCATATAACATACAGAAACATATAGGCATATAACATACAGAAACATATAGGCATATAGCATACAGAAACATATAGGCATATAACATACAGAAACATATAGGCATATAGCCTACAGAAACATTTAAATACCTGACAAATAAAAAATATAAGCATTACATAATATAAAAATACGAACTAATATTAGCAAATTATTCAATGAAACGAACTGCATAGAAATGTACAGCCTGAATATATTTGAAAGCTCTGAAACATAAAAACGTTTCCCAAATTTCAAACATGCGTTAAACCAACTAAGTAAACAAGCATTCCCTGCTAAATGAAGTGGTACAACTTCAAAAAGACTGATGAACTCTTTAACCAGAAAGTGTCGCTTAAATTCCACCGCATCGTTTCTATTTTGATTTCTCATCTCCCGGAAGCAACACAATCGTTATCTGCTGACGCCACAAATCGTTTCTCTTCCTTTTTTTTTTTTTTTTTTTTTTTTTTTTTTAGTTGGTGCCATTTTCATTGTTTCCGACAAAATAAATTCGTCTGAAAACATATTTTGTTCCGTTTATCATTTAAAAAGAATTACATTAAGCAATAATTTTGGGGGCGGGAGGGGAGATAAAATTTATGGATGGATTGAATTAAACGTGAATTATGTCAATGTTTGACATAATTCACGTTTAATTCCATCTCGTTTTCATCTTAACTGGAAGTAATATCATTATGTACTCAGTTATAGGTCATCATTAGTAATTGCTCACTGACAATAATCGTCGAGGTTTCCTTGAGTTTTATGCGTTCGAATTAAATCTCGAAACATATTACCAAGAGTAATTTAATGTTATAATAGTCACACTAGTATAATTAATTTTTTGAAGTATCCATTCATAGTTAAGTGTTTCTACTGACTTTCTCCACACATGAATTTCGTGTTGTTGTACTGTCATCACTATTATCTGTCCATAATAGATGTTGCCACATTTCTTACCTTTGTGTTGCTCATAACAGTCGGTTTTGCTTATTCACTTTCTGTATTGGAGTTTTCCTCTCCCGCTAATTCGTGTTCATCTAAATTAACATTTTCCTACCGACAATAGCTATCACTCAGCCTTCCTGATTCCGATACAATTACCGATTCCGAGTCTGATTCTTTATAAATCTCTAAATATTTAACCATAAAAGTGTTATTTTCTCCCGATTACTGTGAAATACAAATGATAAATGTACATATCTTTTCCCAAACGTAAAAACACATTTGTGATGAGGTGATTTAGAGATTTTAGTCTTACTGGAAGTTTAAATCAATAAGTATTTATTGTTTTATTATTACTGCAATCAGTGGAATATGTTTCTTAAACCAAAATCAAATAAAAAAAAACGATAATTTAAGGAAGTGGTTTTGGCATTAGAAAATAGGCTCAATTTTTTCCTATTTCGATACATCCAAAAGCTTCGATTTTTCCGATTCCGAATTTGATTCCGATTAAGCGTCATAACACTAATATATAATATATACATACATATATATATATATATCCGCGTACATTACATTTTCGCTGCTTCACAGCTCATCAGTGCGGCTAGACAATAAACTACCTCAAGCCAAAATCGAAACCCGATCGCCTAAACGACAGTCGGGGCTTCTAACTGTTGCGCTATACCGCTACTGATATGCGGGCAGTGAATTTATAATGTTTTGCATTGTCCAAATACCTAAGAGTAATTTGTTTACACAAAGAGCATCGCTTCATACGCTAATAGTAATTTGCATATCACTTCCTAAATGCTCAACCTAAGATAAGGAGCATTATAATCATCCACATACCGTACTGTTTCGCTGTTTCACAGCTTATCAGTGTGGCTAGACAAGCAACTACGTCAAACCAGGATCTAAACATATATATTTATTATAGTATATATATATATAGATAGATAGATAGATAGATAAATAGATAGATACTATAATAAATATATATGTATATATACTATAATAAATATATACTAAAATATAATATACTAGCCGTACCCGGCCGCACGTTGCTGTGGCTCAGTTTGTGTAAATGAACACCCTCCACACACAAAAAAGACAAAATTCATTTTTAAGGAATTAGTGTGGCAAACTTTTTTTTTCTTTTTTCATTATAAAAATATTCGTAAGTTAATTAATAAAGAAAATTATTTATTTATTTATCTGCATCCCAAATAGTTGTTGTTTCACCTAATTTGTGAATACGTAAGTAAAGGCAGACTGAAAAGTAAGTAGATGAATTTTTTATTTTTGCTTTTGTGATAGCAATTTATCGTTACGAGCCGCATGTAACACGAACAAAAGAACACAGAAACACGCAAGAGAAATAATAACTTTGTAGATAATGTTGACGCTGTAAAATGTTTGTTTTTTATATCATTAGAAAAAAATGTAAAAATCGAGCAAGAGAGAGGGGGAAATAAAAACTGTTGTAGGTAGTGTTCACGCCGTGAAATGTGTTTTTTCATTTAGGTAGAAAAAGAAATATAGAAAGCAAGCAAGAGAGAGAGGAGGAAGAGAGAGAGGGAGATCTGAAAAGAATAAATGTAGAGAGAGAGAGAGAGAGAGATTGGGAAGGATATATGCAAAGACAGAAAGGGAGACAGTAAGAGAGATAGAGATAGAGAGAGATGGAAAATAAAAACTATTGTAGATAATTTGGACGTAAGGCACTGCTATTTGGTATTATGTCTACAGATAATTGAGGAAGTTGAGTATCGATATATCAGTTAGCATTACATTTAAACTTCCGCATATAAGTACATCCAGAAAAGCAGTAAACATGAAAGGAATTCCAAAGTCTAGCAGTTCAAGGGAAGAAACGTTTATAAAAAAGGCCCCGTAATAAAAACAAAGTATATAAAAAAAAAAACCGTAATGAAACAAAGTAAAAGAAAACAAAAAAAAATAACATTGTGTAAGGTGCGCTAAGCCGTTCTGAAATCAAAAAATAAACAATGGTACCCGTACATATTTTTTCAGGTTATGTTTTTGGGAGATAGTGACGTGTTGTTTATGTATTTCATTTTCTGTTTATGAGCGGTTATTAAGATTGTATTTGGCTTATTTTTTAAAACTCTTGTAAAGAGTGCTGCTATATTCAAAATGTTTTAGAGCGTTCGTTTATGTATTAAGAGGTAGATTCTTGAATAATCGAATTGTCAGATCTTAACCAATGAGAATGAGCGAATTTGAGAATGGAGATTTTTTTTATTTTTGAAACAGGAAATAGAAAGATTATGTTATGTCTATGAGTTTATGATTCACTTACGAAGGATGCAAGCACAATATCTATATAATGTGCATATTTCCTTCCGATCCTGACTAAGGGCGGTAGAAGGACTTAATATTTAAGAAGAAAAATAAGAAACTAATAAGATGCTGCGATTGTGATGGTGTTGCTCCTAGAATGAAATATAAGATTTTATGATAACGACTAAATGTGTCTAAAATGTCGTTCTAAAGTTACATATGATAGTGACTAATAGTCTATACATAAGAAATGTGTATGTGGTATCTGTTGTTGCAAACCTACGGTACTTTGGTCCACATTGAAATTTCTGCAATCAAAATATTATATATGGAGATTATACTTTAATAAAATAACTATGCGCTAAAATATACATCATTCTTGGATTTTGATGTCTAAAAGTCATGTCAATTATGAACCACGATTGATTAGATGAAGCCAACGATCTCTCTTAGATATTTATTGGAAGAATAAAAATAATTATTCAAACAAACCAATTATGCACCATCTTATTTCACTTTAAGTAGATGATAACGCATGTTTGTATTATTTATGCCTAGAATGTTGACACTAATTGCATTACATTATTTTGTTTCTAAATTATGTTTCTAATTTAAAAACTTAAGCTTCAGATTTCATAAGAATAAATTGAAATTCTTGTTTAAATAGTGTCTAATGATTATGAAATTTAATGCAAACCTGATATATTTGTATTTTCATCTGGTGAGTTGCACTTACATTATGGTTTCTAAAAACTTTTCTAAAATGCCACAAGAAATTGAAATTTGAGAAATACTATTTAATTGACGTCTAATATTTACTGTTAAAATGTCACAGATATCGAAGGCATCTGAATTTTCACAAAGAACTGCCACTACCTTTTACCACTTTGCTCACATTTAAAACCCTTAACCTAGCAGATTTGTTCAAAGGTTTCTAATTACTGATTAAGCAGTTTTTGAGTCAATCATGAACATATGAATAACTAAGTATATAAATAACCTAACTTTATAAAGATACTAGAAGAATAACCGTCCAAAGACGGGTAAAATTAATTGTTTTTTTTTACAAAGCAATCATCACTTATCAAAGTCAAGAGGGCACTCGAGGATAAGGGTTAAAGAGTCTACAGTAGTCAAAAAGACAATATCAGTAATCGTTAGAAGTGTAAATTTGGTAAATTGGATTACTTAGTGATTACTTACGGCTTATAAGGAACTTGCTTACATTGGACTTGAAGACGACCATATTGAGCAGAAGAGTTTCGCACTACTTTTCGGCCATGATATAAATGGTCAAATTCGACGCAAATATTTGACTTTACAAACCGAAGGTTGTGTCTATATTATGCTCTCAAAAACTTTTAATTATCCAAACAAACTAAAATTTCCGGAATAATTATTAATTGGTGCTAAATATTTATTGTTAGAATTTTACGAAAATTAAAATAAATATAGCCTATATTTACATTCTTTATACCTAGTAGATGTACTTCACACTCATAATGATTAGTGTAGGGATAAATTCTGTATATACAATTATATAAATATCTATATATTATCTACATATCTATCTTTATAAAGATATATATATATATATATATATATATATATATATATATATATATATATATATATATATATATATATATAATAAATTTTCCGATTTTAATATATAAGATTTCTGTCCGTTTTTTTTAATTTCTCTGATAAATAATAAATTCGAAATATGCATTCAAAAAACTTCCTCGGTGATTTTTAATTTTCAACATTGAGGCACATTCAAAACGGTTAACTTCAAAATTTTTATAATCGGCTGTTTTCCTATAGAGGAAAATATTAAAAAAATAATATAGAAAAAGCACTGGAAGAAAATGATATTATCTCTAATTCTACCATTATTTCTTTTCGTTAAGTCTAATATTTTTTTCATTTCCTCCTTGCGTTTCAATTTTTATTTTTCTCATTATTTCATGCTCTCATAAAATCGACGCGAAAATTTTTCCACGTTGCCATGTTTTCCTGTTTTACTGCGGTATTTGTTTTTTACACTGACTTTCGGCTCATCGATTCATGCTTTTTTAGTTTCACGTATCTAGCTATCTGTCTATCTTTTTATCAATCATCATCATTATTATTATTATTATTATTATTATTATTATTATTATTATTATTATTATTATTAGAGAGTTTTCACAGGCTATCATCAAAGATTTCTGTTTGAGAACAAACTCTGGCGTTCTCTGAAGTCTGTGACAATAAGTCTCCCCAGATTTCGAACTTTTTTCGATAACCTTTGCAGATTAGTCTGCATTAGCACAATATCCGTTTACCATTTATTTTCATTGGTAGCGACCATTAGTCCTCACTGGAATCCTAGTCCTCTTCGAACTCATCCAGTGGAGGTTTAGCTAGTATTTTCTCTTCTCCATCTTTCCGTCTTCGTGATTCTTTTCGATAACTTGGTGTGGTACTAGTTTATGCTGACACTACAATTCTTGCGGGCGGAATGGTAACTTACAAGCATACAGTTTCAGTTTTCATAATTCCATGTGTTTATTTTTTGTGTGTTTTACATCTGTATCAGTTTCTATATATCCGGCTTATGTACATAGTCTCCATATTAAAGGGTTTTCCTTTATATTTCAGCCGTTTTCAATTTTTGTATCTTCTCAGCCCTCCCCCCTGGTTCAATTTCTCCACTTTTAAAAAAGTTTTTCAGGAAAGTTTCCTAAGCCATACTATTAGTTGTATTAGCTTGACTTTCTTCATCTTCCAGATCCCTTTTGAGCTCTCTAGCTAGTTCCACGTATTTACTCCGATAATCTGTCCCCTTGATATTCACTCTGTGGTCCACTGGAGCGGAAAATTTACGATCTGGCAGGACTTTTTCTTTCTAGTTAACTATTTTGGCATGAGGAATTTTTTTGGATGGATTTATTTGTTTGTATACACATGTTCCATAGGATTTTGTGACTTTCGTCTTCACGTATTGCTGCCGGTTTGTGCTTGTATCATTGGTCAGTGTGTTCAAGATGCAGTTGTCTGAATAATTCTCAGTTTACTGCTTTCTTCACTTGATCGTCTTTTTTCTTATATTAATTTTGAGCTAGTTTGCTGCATTCGCTTATTATGCGGTTTATTATTTCGTCAGTTAATTAACAGATTATTATTATTATTATTATTATTATTATTATTATTATTATTATTATTATTATTATTTGTACTTTTTAGTTCTCATGCAGGTCATTATCAAAGATTGCTCACTGACAACAACCGGTGGTGTTTCTTGGAGTCCGGGTGACAAGAAATCTCTCCAGATTACATGTACTCTCCAAGTAAATGCCTTAAATTTAGGACCCTTTTCGTAGATCGATGTGAAGGTGATTTTGCCTGCAGTGTTGATCATGTGTCCATGTTTTTAATAGTAGGATACCTGATGAGTATTAGTATTCACAAGCAGGGACTAAATTAAGTTTTCCGGGACGATATTGTAACTGGAATTCATCAGTGTTCTTTCTTTTTTCATACTTTCATGTGCCTGGTATAATTTTTAATCATGGGAGATGATTCAATGTTATCAGCAAACCATGGCATGAATATGCAGCAGGATTCCAGTCCATAGACCAGGGCTTAAGCTTCTCCTTTCATATCGCGATTCTGCGTCATTTGTAAAACGGGGCTGAGCCAGAATAGGCTTCCAGTGACCATCTGCACATAATGGCAAGCAATCTACGAAAGATTAATGCAAGCAACAGTAAACGTAGTCACTAGTTTTGTCTTCTCTGCGCCAGCCTCTCGAACCAAATGTTCTCAAGTCCTTCGCCACCCTTACTCAAGGCACGCCTCCATGCTGGTCTATCTTCGGCTACCTCCTTCCACACATTCACATCGATGCCAAGAGCGATCAGATCCCGTTTGGCCACATCTTTAAAGCGCAGCACCGGGCGACCGCGGCTTCTTGATCCATTTGCCAGTTCGCTATAGAGGATATCCTTAGGGAGACGGCCATCGAGCATTCTGCGCAGGTGTCCAAACCAGCGAGATCGTCGTATCTTGAGTTTCTGGAACAAGAAGCGACTGCCGGCACGTCTTAGCACCTCTTCGTTAGTGATTCTATCCCACCAATTGATGCCCATGATATGTCGCAAGCATCGGAGATGGTAGACGTTCAGTCTTTTCTCGTGACGAGCATACGTGGTCCAAGTCTCTGCTCCATAACGTAGGGTACTCAGAACACAGCATTCGTAGATGCGGCATTTTGTGCGAGAAATAAGTTATTTATTGAACCATGTTCTTTCATGTTCTTGAAAGTAGACGCTGCTCTACCTATGCGCGTTTGTAGCTCCTGTTAAATTGATACTCCCTTGTTGATGTTGGATCCAAGATACGCAAGGTTCTCGACAGTCTCTAGTTCGTGGTCATTGATGGTAATTGGTTATGCGCCATCCTGGTGCATCACAACTGTCTTCTTCACACTGATTACCAGTGCGAACTCCACACAAGCAGCGCTCAATTTATCAAGCAGCCGCTGGAGTCCACTTGCGGAGTGCAAGACCAATGCAGCATCGTCTGCAAGCAGCAGCTCAAGTATTAGGATTTTTCGAATCTTGGTTTTGGCACGTAGGCGAGCCAAGTTAAAAAGTTTTCTATCAGAGCGAGTATGAAGGAACACACTGTCTTCGTCCTCGTGATTTCCAAAAGCGTGGTGCAGAAGAACTGAGAAGAAGCTGCCAAACAGCGTGGGGGCCAACACACAACCTTGCTTGACTCCACTGCACACGGAGAAGTTGTCAAACATGTCACCCTCGAAGAAGATTGCGGCTGTCATGTTATCATAGAGCAATCTTATCAAACTAAGAAGAGTTGGTGGACAGCCCAACTTTTGTAGGATGGCAAACAGACTATCTCTACTGACTATGTCAAAAGCTTTCGTGGGGTCCACAAATCCGATATGGAGAGGTCTACGTTTTTCTCTGCATTTTTTCCTGGATTTGACGCACTGAAAATATCATGTCTGTGGTTGAGCGCCCGTTGCGAAAGCCGCATTGCGATTCTTGATAAACGCGGTTTGCTGGAGCTTTGGAAGGAGCACTTTGGCAAAGACTTTGCCGGTGACACTGAGTAAAGATATACCACGGAAGTTATTGTAATCTCCTTTGTCTCCTTTCTTGAATAAAGTGACAATTTTAGCATCTTTCATAGCTGTTGGAAATTTTCCGTTGCGCCAACTGGTGCAGAGGAAGTCGTACAAGTGCAGGAGCAGGAACTTATCGCACTTGAGCAGGTCTGCTGGAATCTCGTCGGTACCTGAGGTCTTTCCTACATTCGTGTGTCGGAGAGCTACTTCGAGTTCTGACAGTTGGAATGTTGTCCAGTTCACAGTGTCGAAGTTTGGAGTTGAATTTAAAGCTGTGACTGTGATGTTGCGAGGTTCGCCATATAGTACAGGGTAGTGCTCCACCCAGCGTTCAAGCTGCTTCATAGGATCAGTGATGAGCTCCCCTGTATTAGATTTTAAAGGGCAAACTTTCTTTGCGCTCGGTACAGTTGCCTTGCGGAGTCCACGTTACATCACACTTAGTTTACCGCAGTCAGCAGCAGTGTGGATTTCGTCGCACAGGTTGTTCCAGTAGTTGTTTGCACAGTGCCAAGCAGCTTTCTGGAATTGATTGCGAGCCTCTTTCAGCTTGGACAGGGTGCTGCGTGTCGGCCTGCTCACATAGTTCTTGTGAGCATCGTTTTTGGACAGTAGTAGAGGTTTTAAGATGTCTGCATTCTCAGCCATCCAGTCTTCGCAAGGCGGCCGCTTGGTTCCAAAGGATGTGACTGCAGCGTCATGCATCGCAGTTTGCAGGATTTTCCAGGATTTATCCAGGTTCACTGCTTCCGCTGGTGAAGAATCTCTCAGCTTATTTTCGAGCGCAGTGCGAAACGCATTGATGCTGTCGTTGTTCTTCATTGCAGCCGTGTTGAGACTACGACGTGATCTTGGCTTACGTGGTGCAGGTTTTTTGTTCGAGAGATCGAGTTGTGTCAGCATGAGTGAGTGGTCGGTATCACCATCGATGAAGTGGTAGGTTCTTGATCGTTTGACAGAACCGATGTCTCTTTTTCTAAACAATGCAAGATCCAATTGGTGCCAATGTTTGGAATGAGGGTGTCTCCAAGAGACACGATGACACATTTTCTGTTTGAACCAGGTGTTTGCAATACAGAGTCCCTGTTGACTACAGAGCTCCAGAGTTCTTTGACCATTTTCATTTATTTTACCAGTACCAAAGTGACCAATGATGTCAAGCCAGGCAGTACGGTTTGCACCGACTTTGGCGTTGAAGTCTCCGAGTACTATGAGGTGATCGCTGGCTGGGATCCTGCTCAGTATTTCGTTGAGACAGTCGTAGAATCCATCCTTCACATGATCTTCGCTAGGCAGTGTTGGCGCATAGACGCTGATGAGGTGTACTGGTGTGTCGGCACAGTTGATCTTCAGCGTCATAATTCTCTCTGAAATGCTGACCGGTGTGTCGACTACATGTTCTCTGAGTAACTTGTTTGTCACTGCAAAACCTACTCCATGGATCCGATGTTCCTCTTCTGCTTTGCCAGTTCAGAAGAAAGTATAGTTTTTTTTCCGAGATGGAGCCAGTTCCAGCCAATCTGGTCTCCTGTAGAGTGACAATGTCGACAGACAGCTGGGCAAGTTCACGGTCAAGTAATGCAGTCTTACGAGGCAGACCTTGTGCACGAAGGTTGAGATCCGGGTCATGCGTGAAACCCGGGCACAGTGTACGAATGTTCCAACTTCCGAGTCGGAGTCTTTGAATTGTGATTTGTAACAGATGAATGATTTACTCCGTGATTGCCTGACCACCCCATCGAAGCGGTGGGCGTGACGGGGTAGCAGTACTGACCAGGGGCTGCCTGGTTTGAGGCGGGCGGTAGCCACCCACTGGGGCTAAATAGCCCCTCCCACCGTTGTGGAGGATCCGAAGCGCCTGATCGCGACGTCAATTTGACCAGACTTTCAACTGATAACTATCTTCCGCCGTTGCGGCACGAGTGGAACTTGACCAGAACCGGTAGAACAAAAGGAAAGACAAGGTCGATACGTTGGTACCGAATCTGGCTGCACAACACATGTTCAATTCACTCTGCATCTGAAATGTTTCTGAAATAGGAAGCATGATATGATTGTCTTGCTGTAATCTGTCGCAAGTCCTGTCACTGTTCATTTGGTAAGTTTGAATACTTTTCTCAATTCTATTCACTATTACTCTCTTCGATTATTGGAATAGGCGCTCAAATGTTTCAACCCAATAGAACTTTCTGTTCGTCGTCCTCAATAGGTCTTGAAAGAGGGCTATAAAGAGGCAAACGAGACCTGATTCACGAGTTCAAACCAAGACCTAACTTCAGCGATATTTGTTGTGATAAGAAAATGAAGGATGGCTTCTGTCATTCTTGTTTCTGAATTTAACACCGTTTGTGGTTATGTAGGAATCCTGCCAAATCCACCCCCGATTTCGCTAAGGTGAATCTTGTCTGTGTTAAATACAATCCCTTTGTTTGCACAATAAATGATGTAGTCAATCAATGTTACTCTAAGACTATCATTATTCAACTTCTGTATATCGCCTTGGAGACCCATCCATTTCTGGCGTGACCATCATCCTTGAACACCAAGTAGTTGGTCAGCCTATCAGCACCGGTTTTATTATCCTCAGTGCGACGTCTTTGTTTATGTTCTTCTTCACATTTTCTTCCAGGTAACAGGTATCGGTGAATGAATTGCTGTTAATGTTTGCCATATGATTAATTGTATTTCTATAGGATTATCTTCAATTATTTTCAAAGATTGATGTGAATATGTGGAAGATGACCTCTGTGGTATCAGTTTAGAAGAATTCTGGTAAAAGGAGTGACCCTCCCAATTATTTCCATATCAGTCTCCTCCCCCTCTTCGTTAAAATCTTTGAGATTTTAATCAAACAAGCACTAGTCCACGACCTTGCAAAAGCTAACCTTCTCTCTGTGAAACAATATGGATTTAGGCAATGTTGTTTTACTGCGGATATTTGGACAATCTCTTAACGCATATATAATGCACTATACAATGCCGTTAATATATCCAAGGCCTTTGACAAAGTTTGGCACGAAGTTTGCTAATGAAAATGAAATCGTGCGGTATAACATGACGTATGCTAAATATAATTAGATACTTCTTAGAAAATAGGACCATCCAAGTTGTCCTTGATGGATATACATCCAAACAACGAAACAATGATACAGGAGTGTCTCGGGGGTCGATCGTTGAACCAGTATTCCTAATATTCATTAACGATCTCCCTGATAATATTATGTCTAAGATGGGTATATTTGCTGATGATACAATACTCTATAACATACACGAGGGGAGAACATTTGTACACAAATCTAAGACAATCTCAGAATATTTGGAAAATGACTTCCAGACCGTAGTGAAATGGGACCGTAAATGGATGGTAACATTTAATGCTAGTAAGACTAAGCCTCTCCAATCACCGATATCCATGATAGCAATCTACCTGAAATTCTCCCGTCAAACTACTGGATTTAACAGTCACAGACAATATGAATTGGAACAAATACATTGAGGATATTGCGAAGGCTGCTGCAAAGAAGGTGGGTTCTCTCTATCGTGCTAGAATAATACTCATACCTGAGAGTATCCTGTATCTCTACAAAGCTACTATCCGTCCATGTATGGAATATTGTTGCCACATCGGGGATGATGATTTGACCACATGTCTCTCCCTCTTGTATACGGTTCAAAAAAGAGTATTTAATCTAATAGGTCCCACTTTGTCAACTAAGATCCAACTCCTGTCCCATCGCCATAATGTTGCATCCCTGTGCCTGTTTTACAAGAATTTTCATGGAATGAAATGGTGATGAACCCAGCTACTTTTGCAAATATCCCCAACAAACCAGCTTAACAGCAAAATCACAACCTTTCATTGTTGAGGTGCCTAAATACCTGAAAGCTTTCTACTCTAATAGGTTTTCCTTCGAACAGCTAGACTTTGGGATTCCCTTCCTGTTACCTGCTTACCTGACTGTACTGATATGCAGAAGTTTAAATGTAACGTAAACCAAAATCTTGTTAATCTTTCCTAGCCATGGTCCAAGTGGCGATACGTCGTGTTAGGGGTGAACGTGAGCAAAAAATTTTAAAAAAGGATAATGTAGTCAATCACTTTCTCATGTATTACGTACCGTATTTAACATGTATTAACATATTTTTTCCACAAAATTTCGCAAAAATGTTTCATCTTAATAGTATTAAAAAAATGTTTCATCTTAATAGCATTAAAAAGGTAAAAATGTAAATAGTGAACTATTGTATTAAAACCGTTTAAGGAGCGGGTATAAACTAGTACAAAGTTAAGTATCATTTATCATTATCGTTCATATCAAGAAGCAATATGGCGATGTAAAATCATACTTCGTTAAGAAAAATAAATAAATAAATACGAGAGCTGTAAAAAGTAGAATTAATTAAAGCTAATTTACTCGTTGGGTCGAGCGAAAATATTGCTGCAGGGGATGACGTTGTCGCGTCGTTGTATCGCCGAGGAAAACAGAATTAAAATACAAAAAAATTAGGACGAAACGTTAGGCGCAAGTAAGATGGCGTCTACATCTCATTGGAGATTCAATCAGAAGCGGGAAGATAACAGGCGATATTAAGTATGGAAGACCGACGGTGCATAAATCAACATATATTTCGCCGGTTTATGCATACGTTTACATTGAACTTAAATCAAGTCTTGCATACCACTACGACTTTATTTTATTCCTTTTCAAACTGAATAAAAAAGAAAAGTCATAAATCTTATTTGCAAGTTTCATTTTTAATGTTGTTTTCTTTTTTTATAACTTATTGTAGTGCATCTTTTAAGAAGAACTTATCGTTATCGAGAATTCTATCAGTTACAACGGTAATAAATACAATGACAACAACAATCACATTTATCTTATGGAAGTGACAGTGCAACAGCGGTTAATGGTGCGGATGGTTGACTTTGTCCGAGTTTAGAATAATGACTGTATTTACCTGATGTTACCCGGGAGTTTTCTTACTTTCACTGTTTACATTTTTGTTGCTTTATAGAAATCTACACCACTTTTTTTTACCAAATTATAATTTTAATATAATTTTTAATGTCAAGTTAAATTGTGATAGAATCGTTCGGTCATTGATGAACATTCTCATGAAATTATTCGATATAAATAGCTTGCGAAATTTTTAATATTCTAATACATAAATATCTTCTAAATATTAGCTAAAAATTTAAGTTAAAAATGACTTTTTATTCAACAGTTTTAGTGCTACCACATTCGTTTCATATTCAAAAAGTTAAGAAGTTATTCTTTTTCAACAGATTTAAATGGCTGAATCGTTTACGAATAAAACGAAACACGTTTACTTCTGACTGGTCAAATTGTTTTTTTTTTCTACTTTAAAAACATGTTATGCAAGGTTGGCAATATAATAGTGTATTTAGTGTAAATTCGCTGGGATTTAATGATGATTAACGAATGTTTTACGCTCTCATATTTTTATTGTGATCGAAATCAGTGGACTCGTCCATTTATTTAATCAAATCGATTGATCGTCTACTTTAGTTGAGGATCCGTCGCGGTGTAGCGGGAAAAGGCTTCACATGCCTCCCCGCAGTGACTTAGTAAACAATACATTGTATCTTACATTGCACTGTAGAGAACTTACTGCTGATTTTATGCTTGTTTGTATATATGGCTTGAATTAAAGTTTAAAATGCAAAAGTCAGGTATCATACTTCAATTGTTCTCTAAACAGAAACATTTATTTCGAACGCTCCTATCATATGAAAGAACTCAATAATGATTTTATATTTCGAGCATTTCTGCTTGTGTGGTAATAAAACTTCTCATTCTCAATTGCACTTCTGACGTTAGGCTGTGTAAGGTGTTTACTTTGGTCAAAATTGTCTGTTCTTTCTTTCATCAGATTATTTCGATTATTAAAACTTATCGAAAACATTCCGAAACAAAACCCATTTAAGAACATTGTTACGCACATAAACAACCTTCGTATGAAATTTCATAAAAAATGGCCCACCCGTTCTCAAGTTTATAGGGAACGAACTCATACACACACACACAGCCCTTTTTATGTGATAGTAATATCACACTTTTAGTTAAGTGTTAACAAGTTGACTGGCAAAGTTAATTAAATAATAATTAATTAAATTATGATAATAATTGTTTTATTGAACAATTTAAAATTCGTTTGAGTTGCCTACATTTTTTAAGAACCAAGTGTGATAAACTGCCATTGAGTGCAAAAAGACGGTGACTCGAACAAAAGCAAGATTTGATCTATAAAACTGTCAATTAAACAAAACCCATCTTCAGGTTTATGGACTTTTCAAAATTATAAACAAATTATACAAATAAAATAAATTCGTTTTGGGAATCCAACATTTCAAGTGCAAAGAGATTGTGACTCGATCAAAGACCTATAAAACTAAAGCAAAACAATTTGCAGGTGTTTACGCCTGCTGAAAATCATAATTTTTAAAATTTTAAACAATAAATATATTTCTAAGTTGGCAAACATTTTGGGTTCGGCATAATTTGGAATTGAGTACAAGTTTGGCACAAGGACTTGGCGGCTATACATCATTCATCAACTAATCGCAGAATTGCTCCTTGTTGCCCCTAACAATGACTGCAACTGATTGGCCGATTATCTAAACTCAGTCAGAAGCTAACCAGGGTGATTGTTACGACGATAGCCATTAGTCGGCAATCTCCATTAGCTGACCAATCAGGAACTGATTGCTCAAGGATTTGGGCCAATAAATAGAGGATACCCAAAGCGAAAAATCGAGTTGGTTCGTTTTTTCTCACCGCTTAAAGAACCAAATCTGTTGCCACTGCATTCCCCATCATTAACGCTGCCTAATTGCAGTTAAGATTTTCTAAGAAAACTTTATTCCGCCAGTCAACCACAATCACTCCCATTCCATGGTGTTTGTTGAAGATTGTGTAAATAAATGTTGTTATTGTTTATAACAAGCGCTTTCTGACATTTTTTTTTATTGCTTAGCAACTTTTCTTCCTTCCAGCAACAAATACAATCTTCGTCCACTGAATCGCACTCCTCTTTTCTTTCTACGGATCTTAAAGCAACGTGGACATGGAAGGAAACCTAGAAAGACCAGTCGAAAGATGCGGTGATCACGAAACCATCAACCAACTCGGTGTCTTGAAGATAGTTTTAGGGTTTTTTACCGTTACCGGTTTTTACGGGTTTTACGGTTTTACGGTTTTTACAGTTTACGGTTACAGTCCATGTCTTTTTTCACGGTTTACAGCAAGAAAAAAAAAATCATTTTTTACGTTTTTGAGCCCAGTTACCTATAAAACAACCTAAAGAAAGCTGGATTAGAAATGAAAACCCCGAAGTAGGGCTACTTAGTTTTGACTGACAGTCGACCTAGAAGTTGTATCTTGAACAAAATTACTCTTTAATGATTAAGGATAAAACTTAAATATATATACACACAGAATTAATCGTCGCCTGATTCAACAAACGATCGTATCTCTCATAGTTAGTATGTGTGCATAAACATGCACAGCTAAACTATAAATATATAAATATAATTAAACTATTTCAGTACAAACGTTCTTTTTTTCTATGCGCAAAGTGTAGTATCGTGTAACATCATCAACATAAATAATCTGAGAAAAATAAGTGGGGAAAGTAAAATGGGAAGCTCAATAGGTATATGGACTACTGTTAGCACGAATCAAAGAACAGCACAAAATACATTGGTGCGGTTACAGAAAAGAGAAACTGAACCGAAAAGAACATTTTAATCGAGAAACGAAATCGTTGTTGACACTCGAAAAAGACAACGCGATCAGAACAAACTAAATGAAAGCCAAAGTGAATAAGGTCCAGAAAACCATAAACGTAGACTGGACACAAAAAATGAAACGATAAACAACACGAGAGAATGTATGTAGAAGAAATATAAAAATAAACATGGCTACGTGTGCAGGATATCGGAACTATACATACCATAGCACTTTGAATATGCAGACATCTGGTATAGGAAGTTACTAAAGCCAGTATTAGGAAATGAAAAGCATAAGATATACTAGTATATACAAATAATAAACGAACAAACCCATTTAAGAAAGAATACCGAATATGATAATATCGGCATGAGAAAACCGGCGAAATCATATATTTCGCTATCCCAACAGGGCATGGGTTGATGTTGACAAGGACAGGAACGCTACGCAAATACTTAGAGCATGTTAAAGGTTGGAATGTATATGTAGAACTATCAGAACAATTTGTATTGTAGAAGTATTAAGAACTGGGGGTTCATGACAATTTTTTACTTAACTAAAGTGGTCCATAACGAGAGCGTGTTCTCTCTAGCTTCTGGCATTGTGAAAATTTTTTCTACTGTGGGAAGCAAATAACCCTAACCCTAACCCTAACCGTAACTCAAATCAAATTAGGTTGACAAGAAATTTCTTGCGGAATTGTTACATTTTGTTTCAAATGATGTATTTCAAATAAGTTTACGTTATAATACCTTTACTTTATATATCATTTTAAATAGCGTTTTTGCTCTATCTAATCGTTCAAGTTACAATCGTTTTAAAATAATTATGTCTTTTTTTTTCAAAACGTTGAATACAAGACGGCAACAAATCAAATTCGCATAATTTCCTTTTCAGTTTAAGCTAGATCGAAAAGCTGCTGAAACAACTCGCGATATCAACAAAGCGTTTGGCCCAGTAACCACTAATGAACGCACAGCACAATGGTGGGTTAAGAAATTTAGTGGCGACGACGGGGGTGATGAGCGAGGTGGTCGGCAACCGGATGTTGACAACGATCAATTAAGAGCCTTGGTCACAAACCAATCCACGCACAACTGTTCGTCAATTTACTTCTGGATAAGACGTAACGTATATGATGATTTCCAACCATTTGAGAGATTGGAAAGACAAAAAAAAACTTGATAATTGGGTGCCTCACAAACTTAACGACAACCAAAAGAAACGCCGTTATTAAGTGTCATCTTCCCTTCTTTTACACAACAAGAAGGGCCAGTTTCTCGACCGGATTGTGACTTGCGATGAAAAGTGGGTTCTTTACGACAACCGGCAATGCTCAGCTCAGCGGTTTGATGCCGACGAAGCTCCACGACACTTCCCGAAGCTAGAGTTGCACCAAAAAAGGTCATACTGACTGTTTCGTGATCTGCGACCGGTCTCATCCATTAGTTTTTTTTAATGCAGGCAAAACCATAACGGTGGAGAAGTACTGTCAACAAATGGATGAAATACATAAGAAACTTCCACCCAACACCCAGCATTAGTCAACAAAAAAGGCTCAATACTCCTCCACAACAATGCTCGACCGCACGTTGCTCGACCGACCCTGCAGAAGTTGAACGAATTGGGTTAAGAAACTCTGTGTCATCCGCCATACTCTCCAAACTTCACCTACCGACTACTGCTTTTTCAAGCATCTCGAAGACTTTCTGTGTGAGAAATGTTTCAAAAACGCCTTTAGCGACTTCATTGCCACCAGAATGCAAGATTTGTTCCTTATTAACATAAATCCACTTTTTGCGTTAAAAAGTGTTGATTTTTATGGTGCTTAATTTTTATTTGAGTCAAGATATGTTAATCTGAATTCGAAAGTTAAAAACCGCAAGAACATTTTTGTCAACCTGATATATGCCAAGAAAATAAATGTGGTTATGCCTCAAATATCATTAAATCTCGTACAATCAGATGTAATCTGCAAACCAAAATTAATGAAATTCGATTATGTTGATTAAACCCCATGTATTACTGAAAAGCACCCTACTCTGCATATAAACATTAAGACAATACGATTAAAGTACATTCGGTACCGACACCCTTATTTCTGAAATTCCAGTGTTGATTCGCTTCATACTTTGAGGTTAGTAGAAAATATCAGAAAAAAGAAGGTGCAGTCCTTTCAGACGTGTTATATAACTAAGTCATTAAACTTGTGACTCAAAGCAGAGCAAAGAAAGTCGTTCTAAGTCAACTAATATCACTAGTTGTTTCACTTTAATTTACATTTTAACCAAATAAATAATTATTTCATAACTTAAAATAATGCCTCTTTACTCCTATAATAGGCATAATGATAATTTAACAGTAAATCAATTTATTATCTTTCTATCTATTATGCAAAAAGTTGAAACAAAAACATTAAAAAATAATAGAGTGCTCGAATTAATATAAATAAGAGAAGACGAGTTAAGACAGCTGAGATGGAAAATGTGTCCATTTAATTATAAATTACGATTAATTAGAAGAATAGAGACTGAATTATTTCCTAACAATCTCAGAAATAAACTATATTTTAGCATTCAGTGTGATTCACTACAGAAACCGATTGAATAATATGGAAAACACACTCGTGAAAGATTAACATGGTTCTTTTTATTTGAATCACACGTTTGATTCGGCAAGTTATTACAATTTGTAGATACAACGGCGGAAACTACTATTACTAATATGACTACTAATAAAAGTAATGATAAACTATAAAAGCTCCATCCTGGGCCCAAATCTCTTTCTGATCTACATCAATGATCCCGAAAACACATCCTTAGATCATTCGTTGACATTTATGCTGACGACACTACCATCTATAGTAGCACATCTAAGACAGTAAACGACCAAGTTCTTTCCAATTCTCTCTCCTCTGATCTTAAGCGCGTGGTACAACGGGGGAAAGGTGGCTGGTTACCTCCAATGCATCTAAAACCAAGCTTCTATCTTTGCATCATCAACGCTCTGATCCCCATCTGGCATTAATTGAAATGGATGGCGCTCGTCTTGGGGGGACTACATGTTTTGACAAGCTTCTGATCAGAAATGGAACACGTACATCAAATATGTTGCAAAGATCGCTGGAAAAATGGTGGGATCCTTTTATTGCTCCAGAAAATATCTCACTGCTGACGCAATTCTCTATCTATATAAAAGCCAATTATGTCCAAGGATGGAGTACTGTTGCCACATCTGGGCAGGAACTGCTAGAAGCAGCTTATTCTGCCTTGATAGAGTTCAAAATAGACTTCGTAGCTTAGTGGGGGATGCCCTTTTCTCTTCCGTGCAAACTCTTTCTCACAGAAGAGACGTTGCGAGCCTGTATTTGTTTTATCGTTATTTCCACTTGGTGTCTCTCTTTACTAACTTCGATTAAAAACATAGAAACTTCCACTTACTCCACATATGATAATATGACACAGACTTTCAGATTGTTTACCGTAAACATTACACACAGTTTTATTTGTTTTTAAGACACACTACAATACTGTCTACTTCGACTAAATACATCACATTTCACATTGACTCATTATTTAACGCACATGAGTAAATGAAGATGTTTGTTCTCATTGGTTGCAGCCAGTTTCAAGTATACCTTTGACATTTATACATAATACTTTACCTACATATTTTGCTTACATTTCATCCAACTGAAACACTTTATTTATACCAACCGGTTTTAGTTTAGGACTGTTTTAAAGCGTTTTCACAGAAATAATAGCTTAACAATTTCACTGTCTGTTTTTCTTTCTCAATTGAAACCATTTTTTCCTAAACTTTCTTAGTCATATCGCAACAAAACCTTAAGAATTGTTTTTGTTGGTTTTTTTTTTCATATAACGAACACAATAATCACGTGTCCTATCATTCATTTCGGTCGGGATGATTAAAGGAAGATTAGGTATTACACGATATCATTTCTATGTGACTTTTACGAAACGGTATCAGAAAATTGTTTATTGCATTTTGTATCAGTCTACAACTGTATTTATATTTTACAGCTGCTAAACATTAATTAAGAGGTGACTTTACTAGGGCATTCATCGTAAAGCACAAACAACACCTAAGTGTAAAAAATAACAGACGACGTTTGATTTTAACTCA
This sequence comes from Euprymna scolopes, assembly GCF_053919585.1. Taxonomy (NCBI): domain Eukaryota; kingdom Metazoa; phylum Mollusca; class Cephalopoda; order Sepiida; family Sepiolidae; genus Euprymna; species Euprymna scolopes. Next base: position 86,704,962 of record NC_136511.1, on the reverse strand, counting down.
TTTTCCTATTAAAAATTATTTATTTTTGAGAGTTTATAATTTGCTATTAAACTGATTACCTTATATTATTGAGAAACTACTTTCACAAACAATTAATAAACTTGTATTCCTTACATTATTTGATAAATTCATGGTAAGCGACAAAAACTGGTTGCTAACGTTACCTAAAATATTAACATTATAATTATAATATACTTTGTTCGCAATTTGTAATAAGTATTTTACAAAACCTGCATTTTTACAAAACCTAGATTTTACACGAATATTCCCATTTACATATAAATTAATGTAATTATGAAGACATATAAAAAATTAATGAAATTCTGATCATGTGTTCATTTTTAAGATTTTTATTAACAACGCATTTACATGTACCTAACAAACCGCTATGCCATAAGAACGTTGTTTGAAGGCGTCTATAATGTAAACATTATATTAGTTTCGCATTTTGATAATTCAAATAATTTATGAGGTTAACTGAATTCAATCAAACTAATGATTACCTCAGTATAGGAGGATTTCTCAAACAAGGAAAAGTTAGAAATAACGAAAAACAACAGTTTCAACACTATAAAATTCTTATTTCCTACTAATTTATAATTACCTCAGTCTAGAAGAAATTCTTAAATCAGAAAAGGTTTAAAATAACGAAAATTAAATATTTTCATTCCGGACATATTTATGTTAACTCAGCCTAATAGGCATCCTTAATGAAAGATTACATGCAATGAAAACCGAATTTTTTCTGCATTTTAAAATATTATTTATAAAATATACGTGTATTTTATTCATTAATGTTTTTGCAGATTTTACGTACCTCCATTTCCAATTATCATTTTTCTTCTCCAACCCTTCTTCATTCAATTCCAAAAATTATATTCTACGTATATTCTGCCGGGTTAAAGATAAAAATTATATACACTGGTAGATTGTTCTAATTTTATCAGCTGTGACCCGTGAAGTTATGTTATTTTAGTTACTGTCGCCAATAGTAAGTTTGAACTTTTAATCCCTAGAAAATTTTTATTTAAAATTTTATTGTTAACAAACGCTTTTAATTAGTAGTCCATAAATTCCCAACTTACACAGTGTATTTCAAATTCTATCAAGGTTCCTTAGTTCGATATAAAGCGTAGTAAATTATAATTTACCCAAGTTTTCTGCAGAAGGACGAGGGTTTAACTGACAGAAACGTTTGAACAAAAGAAAGTAATGATAAAAGTTCAAATAATCCAAAATAAGACACAATCATTTGAGATATCAGATGAAAGGTATTTAAGGGAAACCAGTTTACTATAATTTGAAATCATAAAATTGATATTAGAAACCGATAAAAATGATACAAAGATCCTTCTGGTTCTTCTATGCGTGAATTAGACTGATGGATTAAGTACGGATGTCATATTGTATGGTCTTTTACAAATAGGAAATTACTAAAAGTACTTTACATTTTCAATAATGGTTTTCAATTATTTATTGAGTAAAAACCACTTAATCGAAATCCTTTCGCATACGTTTATATATATATCCAATATTCATATCACTATTTCAAAAGATCTAAAACTGTACGTTCGCAAACAAAAGACAGAAATGATAAGAGAAATCCGGCTTGTCGTTAAAATCTGTGTTCCCATCGATTTGGAGATCTGTTTTTCTTTATTTTTTATAGCAGATGCCGGTCCCCAAGAGGGACGACCGGTGCTAAAACATCGACAGAATATCAATTTTTGATGATTTGTTCACCTGAAAAAACGGACACAAAACAACTACGCTCGCCATAGGTTTCTTTTAATATACATATATATATATGCATATATATACATATATATATAAATATATATATATATATATATATATATATATATATATGAAAGAATAGAGTTCGTATTAGATTAAATCAGTACAGAATGAGTTTGCAAGTCCAGTTAAATTTATAAAAGAATATTAAAAATTAATCTTGCAGTTCTTTCTTTCTCTTTCTTTCTTTCTCTCTCTCTTTCTCTCTTTCTCCATCTATCTATCTATCTTACAGCTTTCTCCTTTCTTATCTCTGGTCCTGGATATGACCTTAAACTATATCCAGTGGTGAGGGTCCCAGCTTGTGGGCTTTGGGGAGTGTGGAGCTACCCTTTAATTACCATTGCTCCCAGGTCCACTCTGACCCGGAGTGGTAGTACCTGTTAGGGTTCCAACTATGGGTTAAATAGAAACCGACTTGAAAACAACAAATATATTCTATTCCAAATTTTTTCTTCAAAGTTTTTGGATTCGACATTAAATAACCCGAAAAGGGTTGATATGCCGTAAAACAAAAACAACCAACCAACCAACCTTTCTTATCTCACCGGATAATGGCTTATCAGTGCGTATTTGACCAAGCGAGAAAGAAAGAGACAGATGAGATAGAGAGAGGGATAGATATTATATTATATAAAATTGTAGAATCAAACACCATAGATTAAGCTAGGGCTTGAGTAATAAACCGACGCTTTTTAAGAGATGCTTGACATTGTGAGTTTATTGCAAATTACTGCTAGGTAAACAATTGAATTATAAAGAAATCCGAGTTCTTATTGATTTGCGTCATGCTGCCTCTTTATAGAAAATACTAAATGAGACATCCAATGCTAAAACTACAATAGAATAACAATTTTTGGGTATCTGTCCCTAACATCGAAACAAATAATTTAATATATATTCGGGTTTTGATCTTGGCTTGAGGCAGTTGCCTGTCTAGCTTCACTGATGATCTGTGACAAGCGAAACAGTACTCTATGTGGATGACTATATATATATATATATATATATATATATATATATATATATATATATATATATGATGACTATATATATATAGACCAATTAACGTGATGCTTAAAAAAATAAAAAATGAAAAAGGCCTAGATAACCGGGTTTTGTTTCTTGCTCAACAGAGCTAAATCGAGGAAAATTGAGATTTTAAAACTTGTCATATGGTGGTGGGGGGGACAAAATAATTGATATAAAAAAATAAACGGAGAAAAAAATCACATAGAAATCAAATTAAGCCCTAAGAGATTGTCTATCTTTTCATAAATAACCGGGCGTGAGCCACGAATTTCAGTGCCGACGTGTTTACGATCTTGAGCTGGTCGCACTCGTCCTTTTATCTAAAAATTCTAGAAACCATTTTTATAAAGTTCTTGAGACCTCTTCTCTTTGCGAGCAAAAAGAAAATCTTTTAAGACTTAATTTGATTTCTATGTGATTTTTTCCCGTTTATTTATTTATTTGTTTATTTATTATATTAATTTTTTCTCTCCCCGCCATATTAATGACAATATTTTTAAGCGCAATTTTCCTCGATTTAACTCTGTATAGTGAGGAACGAAACCCGGTTCACTAGCCTTTTTTTTATTTTTTATTTTTTTTTAATCATCATGTTAATTGATCTCTCTCTCTCTCTCTCTCTCTCTCTCTCTCTATATATATATATATATATATATATATATATATATATATATATATATATATACAGTAGAACCCTATTAAACAGTGGCCCTGGAATACGTTTTTTTCAGGTTACGATGTAGAATACGATGTTTTTTCCTGATTACGGTATTAACACAGCCTTATAAGGGTTATTTATAATGTTATTTGATTATATACATGTGCATTCTATACTGTATTTTGTTATAATTTTTAATGCCGTATCTTGGAATTCTACTATATATATATATATATATATATATATATATATATATATATATATATATATATATATATATATATATATTATCATTCCTATATAACCACCAAAGTGTTTTACTGTTATCTGGATAAATAATATAGCAATATACTATATATATATATATATATATATATATATATATATATATATATATATATATATATATATATAGTACAGATAAACGTTGAATAGACAGTTCTTTGAATCCCTAATTTTATTAGCTATTTTTAACAGTTCAAAATATATTAATCTTTGGTATCATTAAAAGTAATTTTACGATCGTATTTAAGTGATTTAATAATATAAAAAAAACTTTTAAGTGAATAGAAACTTTTTTAAATGAAACTAGCCACGAGGTATAAGCGAGATTAGACAAGAAAGAGGTATGGTATCTTGCTCGCTTGATTGCTTTCTCACCCTCTTTTTCTCTCAGCGATATCACGTTTCCGCAGATTTCCAACCACATCTAAATCTTTTTGATAACCGTTTCGAATCATTTGCTGTTGTCACAACAGCCGTTTTTAGTCATTCTTCTGGCAACGACTATTAGTTGTCTCTGTAATTTGAGCTATAAAAGGTCGCTCCAACATCCTAGTACTCTCTGCGCCATTTCAGAAAATGGTTCTCTCTTGCATCATTTTTTGTGTGGCCGAGTATATTTATTCCAAAATTCATAACGATCGCTAGAATAATTTAGGTTTTTATTCTGTTTAAGTGTATACATATATATATGTGTGTGTGTGTGTGTGTGTGTGTGTGTGTGTGTGTGTGTGTGTGTGTGTGTGTGTGTGTGTCTTTGTCGGCAGTAAGTCATTATCTAAGCACATCTGATTGAACACGATAGAGTTATTCTTTTTTTCTGGTTTTTCTGGATAGCTTTTCGATTCGCCGAGAGGTCTTTTTTATTTCCATGTATTTATAGCTTTTTTTTTTTTTTTTTTTTTTTTTGCTAAAGGTGGATGCAGGATAGTTAGGGGTGTATTACTTTTATTTTTAATTTCGATTTTATTTAACACCGTGAAAATATACTGACAGTATTTAATAACTAACAAGAAACTAAATAAATAAACTATAGAATAAGAAAATCAAAATTAAAAATAAAAATAATTCGACTCGTACTATATTGCACCCACTTTTAACCAATAAAAAAATTTTAAAAATAAATAAATACACTAAGTCTCCAAGGAAAAGAAAACAACAACAACAACAACAACAATCGCTCCTGATTATAACCGGACGAACTGATAGAAAGCGGTTGAGTAGAATATAGCTGAACAACAAATTTTGGGCGCCATTTTATACCAAATACCGACTGAAATAAAAAAAAAATTAAAAAAAACGCTCGGCAAATCTAAAAGATATCCAGAAAAATCGGAAAAAAGAATAACTCTGTCGTGTTGAATCAGATGTGCTTGAATATATATATATATATATATATATATATATATATATATATATATATAACTACTTCATTTACTCACATAAATTTAATATACGAAAGTATAGATTTATGCGTAAACTTTAAGTATTTACTTCAAAAGTGCTCAATACGTAGGTAGAGCTAGTTAGTAATTTATAAAATATATGTGGCGACTAAGCTACACTGAATATTCTGCGTTTCATCCACTGTAGGATTCGTCAGGCTTATGCGCGTATTTGTGGTTGCTTCTTGTTTTTATATATGTTGAGGATTTCTAGTTAGCCAATCAGCTTTCTAGTATCCACCGCGCCACCTCCTATCAGCCAATGGGCATGCATTTTATCGAACAAAGGATCTGTTTTAGAACTAGGTTAGTGGTTTAAGGTAGATCTTTACCCTCCTTTTTATATATATATATATATATATATATATATATATATATATATATGAATATACCTATGTGTACACACACACATGCACACACACACACACATATATATATATATATATATATATATATATATATATATATGTGTGTGTGTGTGTGTGTGTGTGTGTGATCGTTTATGTATATTCATGTTTATTATACATAAACGATCACACATATATGTATATCCATGTGTATTATACATAAACGTATGTATATATATATATGTATATATGTGTGTGTGCATGTGTGTGTGTACACATAGGTATATTCATATATATATATATATATATATATATATAAAGGAGGGTAAAGATCTACCTTAAACCACTAACCTAGTTCTAAAACAGATCCTTTGTTCGATAAAATGCATGCCCATTGGCTGATAGGAGGTGGCGCGGTGGATACTAGAAAGCTGATTGGCTAACTAGAAATCCTCAACATATATAAAACAAGAAGCAACCACAAAATTCGCGCATAAGCCTGACGAATCCTACAGTGGATGAAACGCAGAATATCCAGTGTAGCTTAGTCGCCATATATATTTTATAAATTACTATATATATATATATATATATATATATATATATATATATATATTATGTCTTGTTTAATAATATTTTTAAAAACTAGAATTTTCGTATATTTTCTATTACATACATCAATATAATGTGAGTTATACTGCAATGGTTGAGGATAACAGAGCAAAATGAGATGAACTAATGCTTTCATTTGACTTATCTTTAAATCTTCACACCTAAATATTCAGCAACGTGAGTAGTTCTATAGACCTTTTCAAAAACTTACGTTATTTAAGATTATTTACCCTATAATATCAAAATGTTGCCACGTCCGAGTTGGGGAAGGGAATAAAGGAAAAAAGAATAATAGAATTTCATTTGTAATGAACATATTTCTAATTAGAATTAGTTTGCTGTCGTGGGAGAGGAGATTATGTCGCCTCATCGACTAAAACTTACAGTATGAAAAACATTACATTTCATTGATTTGAGATTTCGTTGATACTGTAAAACAACAGAGACTATGAATTGTTTAAAAAGAATTTAATTGCTACACCTATTCACTTTATTTAAAATATATTTAGCTGTCAATTACAATAATTTTTGCGAGAAAGAATAGAAACGTTTTTCTCAAAAGTATTGACACTGGCATACATTTATCAATCAAAAGGAATATTATCATCAGTAAGTTATATAGATTGATAGGAAATGCATTCTGGAATCTCCACGGAGTCCTGCCAGTTGAAATTTATTTTCTTCGGAAAGAAATTAAAATGCGAACTAAAATGTCGAACTAAAATGCGAACTAAAATGTCGTTTTACAAGACAACGTGGTAAATCTTGTTGCTTATCTTTCTGCCCAGATTTTCAAAATAAAAAAGCATCGTTCTAAGATCTTGACCATTTTTTCCAAGATGAAAATGGCACAAAATAATACGGTTAATGCAAAGACATTCCAGTTTCTTTGATAATGGTTTTCAATCCATTGATTCGTGACTTATATTGAAATTAGCTAATTCGACATTCTTTGAAATCGTGTAGATTATCTCGGAAGCAAATGTTCGGTTAAGTGCAAATTTCATTAAAAATAACACGAAGACAATCTTTTTAATAAACGTCAAACAATAAATAGTTTGTACATTTGATACGGATGCGTTAATATTTAACGAATGTCGATTGCAATGTCCAATTGTTGTGGGCTTTTTTCACAACTTATAAAGGCCCACGCTCCACTTGAGTATAATGATTAATAAGATTCTCAGTTGAATTATGAACAATACTATAAGAGGATTAGAAATGATACGTCGAATAAGAAAAGATTTGATAAAGACAAGTGTGTGTTAACATTAACTAACTACCATATTTTAGTCAGCTAAGAAACATTGTGTGCCATAAACATGAAAGTATTGGAAAATAGTTTGTTCATAAGAGTTCTATTTTATTCTATTGCATAGAATAATAAAGGAAAGTTCTTTGCAGGTGTAGTTCATCGAAATTTTTTATCAGAGGAGAATCTGACATGAAAATAACGATAGAGTAGAGAAAGACTAGCAACGCCTCTTCTGTGCGAAAGGGGCTGTAGAAAATAGGAGAAACAAATTTGTAGTAGATTGCAGTGTAGGTTTTGCCACTCAGCGAGCCATCTAATATCTGGATGCGCAATCTTATTGACAGATGGTCTTTTCACTGTCCGCCAAAAAATGTATGTAAATACCCCCATAAGAAGATCTGTGGAGAGATACAACTTGATAGATCGTCGAACATCTGGTAACATGAACCGCCATCGAATACATCAAACGGAAAAGTGGCAGTGTTCTATGACAGAGACATACAGACGGGCAGATACATAAAAGACAAGGCCATAAACCCATCATTGTAATATGGAACACGCCTGAAAGAACTACGCTCATTATTAATGATTTTGGCCTCAATACAGACGAACGGGAAAAGATAACAAAATATCAGGACCTAAAAAATGATCTAAAAACGACATGGTCTCTGAAAGAAATAAACATTATAGCAATTGTGATAGGAATAACTGGCCTAATAAAAAAGAATTCCAGAAATACTTAGAAGCAATTCCTGAAGACCAAGCTGTAACGAAATACAGATAGCAGCCATAAAAGGAACAGCATCTATTCTTAAAAGAGCCCTCAAATATGAATTTAAATCGTAAACGAATCAAGTGTTAGCTCCAGGAAGGAGCTCTTTGATCTCCTAAAACTAATTTAAATATAAAAAAGGAACACTACAAACGTTAACAGTAAAATACGTAATATCTAACATACAACACTGCGATGTTGTTTTTATTTTTGTTTTGATTTGTTTTTTATTGTTTTAGATGTTTCTATTTTCTTGAAATAAATTTAAAATCTAAAAGAGAACATACATCTGCGAAATTTTGAAGTTTGTATTTACATTACAAAAATATTTCAAATATCACTTTAGGTTTTTGTTTCCTTCTTATATTATTATACTAAATATGACTTTATCAACCTTTGCTTCTCTATATATTTTAATAAATGCTAAAATATTATTTAGTTTAGATTGGGTTTTGTTTAAAAAAACTTTCGATATAATTGTTTGTATTAGTTTTACAATTGTAATTAATTCACCAACTTACTAAGTTTTCGTTAATCTCCCCCCCACTCACTCTCTCTCTCTCTTTCTCTTTTTCTCTATCTCTCTCTCTTTCTCTCTCTTTCTCTCACCGTTTCTTGTTATGCATATCAGTTTTATTTTATAGACTTTCCATGAATCACTTTTCCATTTCCCTTTTATCAACAAATATAATAAAGGGAACAAAGAATAACAATTTTGAAATATACAAGTTATTTATAATTCTTCGTTTGTCATCATTCAGCATGAAAGGTAATGTGTTTTTGTGATCATCTTTGCAAATGAACTTCATATGAAACACTTTCGTTCGATAATGTTAACTGAATCCCCTTCATCAATTATGTGTTCATACCCTATGAGTTAAAAAAATGTATGCATCTCTCTTTATATCAAGCTACTATTATAAATATGAACTGTATGCAATCTATTATAAATGTCGTTATACGTCCCTGTTCTGTGTACCCCGTTATGCTTCGTGTGATATTCACACCCAAAATTTTTGTGTCGTCCCCGATATACACAGCAAGATTTTTATGTAATTGACATAAATATACTTGTTTTGAGCTGATAGACGTGTGTTTATTACTGATGGTGTTTATTTCGATCAATGAATTTTTGTTTGAGCGAGATATGTCCATGTAAATTTAAAATTGAAAAACCGCAAGAACTTTCTTGTCAACCTGATATACATTATTAATTATTAAGAATATATATATATATATATATATATATATATATATATATATATATATATATATATATATATATGCGTTTTATTTTTTATTACCGTATCTTTCTGTTAAGTTACATTATTGTTTCGGCTATACGGCCGTTTTTTTTTTTGCCGTCTGTAGCGTCCTCAGACTTTTACAGACGGCCAAAAACACGGCCGTATAGCCGAAACAATAATGTAACATTAACAGAAAGATACGGTAATAAAAAAATAAAACGCATATTTGCTCTACAATAGTATTGAGCACTCTCTTCAGTTTTTATTAATTACCATCTCCACTAAATATATATATATGTTAATAAACATATATATATGTGTGTGTGGGGTGTGTGTGGGTGGGTGTGTGTATGTGTGTGTGTGTGTGTGTGTGTGTGTGTGTGTGTGTGTGTGTGTGTGTGTGTGTGTGTGTGTGTGGATGACTATAATGCTCCTGTTCTTGAGTTGAGCATATTACGAAGTGATATACAAATTACTATTAGCGTATGAAGCGATGCTCTTTGTCTAAACAAATTGAGCTTAGATATTTGGACAATGTCAAAACATTGTTAATTCACTACCAGCATAGAGCAACCGAATAGCCTAGCTGTTAGAAGCTCCGACTATCATATGGCGGTCGGGTTTCGATCCTGGCTTGAGGTAGTTGCTTGTCTAGCCGCACTGATGAGGTGTTAAACAGCGAAGCAGTACTGTATTTTGATGCTTATTATGCTCCCTATCTGGGGTTGAGCATATTGAGAAGTGATATACAAATTAGCATTAGCGTATGAAGCAATACCCTTTGTGTAAACAAATTGAGCTTAAGTATTTGGACAATGTACAAAACATTGTTAATTCACTGCCAGCATAGCAGCAACCGAATAGCGCAACGGTTATATGGGCAGGTTTCGATCCTGGCTTGAGTTAGTTGCTTGTCTAGCCGCACTGATGAGCTGTGAATATATATATATATATATATATATATATATATATATATATATATATATATATATAGTCATCAACATATAGTACTGTTTCGCTGTTTCACGGCTCATATATATATATTACAGCTGATTGTTAATGAGCACATATATATAAATTATTTATTTTAAATGTATATATCATAGTTTTCATATAGATATATAGATGGTTTCACTGACATGGTTAGGTCTTTAGTGTTTAGAGAAGACCCTTTAGAAACCATCATTAATAATACAGGTACACTACATAAATATTATGCAAATAGCAAAAAATCTTATTCCCCTTTAGACCAGCCCTTTTCTGTTGAAGGAGATAACCTACGTTTTCATTAAATTTCAAGTTCAATTTTTATATCGCAGCCTTATGATATAAAAATCGCATCCTTTAGTGATATAGTACAACATAACCATTTTATACTTACGCATGAACACTCTCACCGATAAATATATGAATGGTCGTTCCTTCAAATGTTTAAGAGCTGCGAAGACGGTAGTGGTATCATTAAAACGAGCGTGTGGCACAATGTTAAAAGTCTCTTTTCGAAGGAGCTGTTGGGTTCCTCACATTTTGAGCCGTTGTACCAAACTTATAATTGCAGAGAGAAGCACAATCACTAAATTGCAGCCAGCCTGTCAACTTTGGACTGATTTACAGGCGACGTGAGAGAACGAAATTGCTTATGTAAACCGAGTGTTCAGGGGCAAAAGGTCAAACATGCTTACTGGCATCAGGATTTTTTAAACAATGACAATATTTCAATGTCTTTGTTTTTTAATGTATGCATGTTTTTCTCTTTCTTTTTTCTTTCTCTTTCTTCGTTCTCTTTTTCCATTTTTAATGAGAGAAGAATTTTAATTATATTTTTAAAAAATGTTTTGTTGTGTGCATCACCTGCGAAAAGGCGTATAGAAGTTTGGGCTGTGATTACAGACGAGAATGGGTCTCAAATTTAATATGCTCCATTTAATGTTAAAATAAAATAATTCTATTTTCATACAAAAAAAAAACGTGTTCTTCGCTATTTTCGAAAAACGTTCAATTCCAATAAACCACCATTCCCTGCCATCAACGCCGATCAAACCTGCCCATAATGACGCCAGGAAAACACGGAGACAAAAGTCACGGCAGATATAGCCGATTTCAAATCAACCCTATCGAACACTGCGTGTAACGACCGTTTGTATCGCCTATGAGCATATTGCATAACTTTTGGTGAGGCCGGTTGCCATGTCAGGACCTAACAACAGTTTCTGAAACCTTTCAAAGAAAAATTAAGTCACTCTCCCCGGCAAACAATCGTTATGCAACGACCTTTTGTGCTCAAAAATTTATTTTTCTATATAGTCACATACTATTCTCAATGCACTTTTGCCAGAGTTTCATATCGTATCTGAAGATTTTATTGTTGCCATTAGTTTCCCGATATTTTTCTCGTCAGAATTATTTCTAGGAAGGTATCTGGTACTTTCGGGAAGGACCATGTAAAGGTTGCTACCATCCAAAGTGAAAGTCAGTTTTGTGGACCAGGTTCGAACTTGGGACACTCAGATCGTCAGTCTGTGACGTTAACCATTGAAACACTCTCCTCTCTGCTTTTGACTCACGTCCATGACAGATGTTACATTCTTAGAATCTCACACCATCCATATCTGCAACAAAAAGATGAAAGGTTGAGGTCATGGATTAATAAGTTCAGTCATCATAACAATGCAATTTACATTCTTCTCTGATCAATTCGAGTGAAATAAAAATATAAGGTGCATTACTTCTGGAAGGCCCTTATAACATACAAATTCTTTAACAATATTAATACATCCCTGATATACTATAGTGAACAGAAAGCAACTGATTTTAATCTTTGTCGGTTTTTAATTTTTTATATGTAATTAGGTTTGTAAACTCATATTTTCTGGTTGAATCGGTGACCAAATGCGTCACATTTTTTGAAGTCTCCTGCATAATTCTAGCCGGTCTATGAATTAATGTGTGGTTATTTAAAGTAATACATAAGCGCGTAAATTGTCCGATCGCCATTATTTCAAGCATAGCGTTTCTAATAGGAAACTTGCCAGGGTCTTTATTAGCGAATCTTCTCGTTGAACATTTGCGAGACACATTGCAATAACGGCACACAGTTAAGGAACAATAAAATGTAACATTATTGAAAGACTTTTACACGAGAGACGACGTAGCTATTTATATTGTTAGATGTGTCTTTGGTCGTAAATGTTATTCAAATTAATTCGAATCAAAAACAGCGTCATTTCTATTCCTTTTATTATTTCGCCTTAGTTGATAAGTCGTTTATTTCAACAAAAGTACGTAATGAATAATATATATATATATATATATATATAGTAATTTATAAAATATATATGGCGATTAAGCTACACTGAATATTCCGCGTTTCATCACCTCTAGGACTCTTCAGGCTTATGCCCGAATTCTGTGGTTGTTTGTCGTTTTTTTATATGCGCATTTTCTATTGAGATTTTAGTTAGCCAATCAGCTTTCTAGTATCCACCGCGCCCTTCCTATCAGCCAATGAGCATGCATTTATCGGACAGAGGCCTATTTAACCGCTGGTTGACCTGTTCCTTTGTGTGTTCTCTATTTAGCCTGGATATTTAGTTTCTTGATCTGTTTTAAAACTAGGTTAGTGTTTTTTTAAATGTTAGTTTATATATAAATATATGTGTGTACATACATATATGCACATATATATACATATATATATATACATACATATATGTGTGATCGTTTATGTATATTCATGGTTATTTAATTTATTTATTTGTTTATTTTCTATTGTTTTTGTTAGTTTTAAAACTATTTTGTATCGCTATCCTAGAGTAAATTTTATCTTTTGAACACATTTGTTTGCTATTTCTCTTCTACAGTTTAATAGATGTTGGGGTTCTTTAAAGTACAGGATAGCAAATTTTTCATGAGGGCATAATCCACCTTGGGTCGTCTAGGTCCCTACACGTGGTTGTTTGTCTTATTATTTTCCATTCGACTACCGGCGAATGTCCGCTTTCTTTGAGTTCCCAGTATTTATTCGCTAGTGTTGTTTTCATACGGTGTTTTTTTTATTTGACCCCAAAGTACATTCAACAATAAAAAAAACACCGTATGAAAACAACACTAGCGAATAAATACTGGGACCTCAAAGAAAGCGGACATTCGCCGGTAGTCGAATGGAAAATAATAAGACAAGCTACCACGTGTAGGGACCTAGACTACCCATGTAGATTATGCCTTCACGAAAAATTTGCTATCCTGTACTTTAAAGAACCCCAACAGCCGATCTAACTTTTTTCCTCGGACACATTAATACAAATAATAAAACTTATCACTGATACAACCTATTTTCAATTCAATAATTCCTACTACAGACAAATATTCGGACTCCCTATGGGTAACCCCCTTAGCGGAGTACTAGCTTTCTTATACCCTATAAATAAATTAAATTCAGTAGAACGATCCATAAAATTTACACACGAATCCGAACAAGACAACTCTCTAGCTTTTCTAGACATACTTATCATCAGATCAGAAAACGAGTTTCAGAGTACATAGAAAGACCACACATAAAATGATTACATTCACTACTACTCATACCACAATAATAAAATAAAAATTGGCATGATCATTGGGTTTTTCTTGCGCGCCTTTAGAATATGTAGCCCCCAATATCTTAATGATAAAATTCAACATATTATGAACATTTTAAAAACATTACAATATCCGTCTTTTTTCATTTCTAACGCGAAGAAAAAAGCTACGAAAATATATTCTAATATAAACAAACAGAAAAATAAAACAGACACCTCCCTACTAAACAGGTATCTTTTCATTTCTACCCACACTAATAATACAAAAATTTGCGACACTCTTAATAGATTTGGTATTCTATCAATACAAACAATTTTTCAACAATAAAACAGACATTAAAACCACCAAGCACTCTCCCAAAACCCTAACATCCAACGCCGGCATATATTCTATCTCTTGTAATGATTGCCAACAAACATATATAGGCGAAACACAGCGTAAATTAAAACTAAGACGAACATAGAAGAGATATAAGGAATGGTAACTCCCTTAATACACACTTTTGCCACTGTACAACACGATCATTCATTTAATTTTGATCATGCGAAAATTATAAAATTCGTGGTATATAGAGCCAAAAGAAGACTTTTAGAGTTAGCACTGATATGAAATACTAGTCCCATCACACAAAGAACGGGCTTCTATAATTTAGCCCCTATTATAGGTAATATAATAATCAAAGAACAAAATATAAAGACAGATCCTGGGTAATTCAGTCTATTGTCCTAAACCGTCTTTCCTTAATTAATTTAAACAAAATGAATAAGATTTTAAAAAAAGCTTGTACATATATATTTAAATAACGTTTTCTAAAAGTGTATATATATATATATATATATATATATATATATATATATATATATATATATACATTAAATAATCCAACCTTCCCACACACACATTTATAGTTCCTGCCCGTTATGGGTAGGATTTTATTATTGTTTCCTTTTCATCCACGTATGGTCTATGGTCGTTTTCTTCTTCTGCATTTTTCCTTTTAATATCCTGAGGATGTCCCCTGCAATAGGGACGAAACGTTGATCACCATTTTATAAATTATTTCGGTTTTTCTTGTTTTTCAAAACAACATAACGTCAACCATCACTGGTATTTTTATTTTATTTTTACTCATATATATATATATATATATATATATATATATATATATATATATATATATATATATATATATAACCCCAGCACCTCTGGCCTTGATGAAGGGGAGACTAAAACTTGCTGCTATGGTTTCAAATTATCTGAAATAACAGCAATGGAGGTCTTGGTTCCAAATATTTGTTATATGTTACATCTCCCCTCTTTGGTTTTCATACATAAAGTAACTTCACAGTGTATAAGGATTATTTTATACTGGAGATATTCATGATCGTATCCTATTTCCAAAAGAGGGAAGATATAACATATGCGAAATATTTGGAATCAAGTCTCCCATTGTAGTTATTTCAGATCACTTGAAACCATAGTAGCAAGTTTTGTTTTCCCCTCACTCAAGGCCAGTAGTATTGGGGAAATATCAGATATTTTGTAATTCCTATGCAGAACTAGGAAAACAAATGACTGATTGAAACATTATATGGCTGTAAAAAATTGTCCAAAATAGGCTTTGGATGATAGATGATCTCCCTAATGTGGAATCATAAGGGCAAATGTCACATAGCCCACTACACAATTCATGTCATTAGCTTTTCAACGAGCCCTTATTTGTTAAATTCTCAT
The DNA here is from genome assembly GCF_053919585.1 of Euprymna scolopes. NCBI lineage: Eukaryota > Metazoa > Mollusca > Cephalopoda > Sepiida > Sepiolidae > Euprymna > Euprymna scolopes. The sequence goes on along the minus strand of NC_136511.1, from coordinate 86,689,203 downwards.
TAATAGTCGCTGAGATTTGAAACTCAATAAATTGCCAAAAAAGATGGTATATCAATTATATATCTATCTATCTATCTATCTATCTATATATATATATATATATATATATATATATATATATATATATATATATATATATATATTCTCGTAGCCAACTTGAATATTGAAATGAAATACATGAAAGTTTGCAGGCTTTTTATAGTTTATAATACTAGTTAATGATTAAAATGTTATGACAATTGAAAAAAAGAACCTATATTTACAAACAAGTAAACTATTTTCAAATTTGCCTACATTTGTATTAATAGTGTCCTGGCAAGCAAGCTTTAGTTTTACTGCTTTGGGATGAATTTTCTTGTTTTTCTTTTGTTTGTTTGTTATTTTGTTTTGTTTTTTGTTTTGTTTTTTGCTTGGTTGTACCATCTGTGGCCTTGCTAGGTCAATACTATATTTACAGGATGGAACGTTAAAATTGCCGTCCCAGAAAAAACGATATGATACCATTTCCGTTTGATAAAAACCGATTTTATTCATTTATTTTTGCTACAGACCATCTACTACTTGGTCAGTTTTATACAAATCCCAAGTGCGAGAGGAGCCTTCTATCATGTCTGAAAGTGACACAAGGCTCAATGAGCGAGATTGGAGATGCACCGTATACAATTCATGCTTTCTACGGATCTCGTTATGAAAACAGGACTTTTGCTAGACTACTCAAATTGCAAATCCGGACGATTCACCGCCTGAGGACACAGCTCAATGCATCAGTTGACCCATGGTTATGGTCTTTCGTGTGTTTTCAAGTGAGGGCCTTATCATACCACTTTACATCTTCGAAGTTGGCTTGAAAGTCAACACCAAAGTGTACCTGGATGTGCTCAATATAGTGGCTGGTGCAATTAGGTGGCTGCTGGCAGATCCTGGATGTTGCAGCAGGACTCGGCGCCGCCTCGCAAGTCCAAAGAGACTCGGGATTGTCTTCAGGAAGGCTACGACTTTGTCCCCTTCTCTCACTGATCTGCTAGACTACTTCGTTTTGTCATACGTCGAAAACATCACCAACATGACCTCCTACAACAATAAAACCAGATTGATCGCCCACATCCGCCGAGTATTCACCGAGCTTGCGGAAAGTACAAGCTCCCACTTCCGGACCCGTATCGAGGCGGTGATTGAGGCTGAATGCGGTTACATTGAATAGGTCAGCTCTACTAGATAATCAAGTTATTTTAATTGATTTTTTTCGATAAAAGTTTTAAAATAAAGCTGTAGTGTTGTTTTCTTTTCGGCGACAATTTTATCGTTTTACCCCGTATATATACAGGGTAGTTAAAAAGTGGCGATAGTATATGGCGTTTCAAATTTATATGTTATTGAATGTGTTAGAATATACATTATTTTAGTTCAGAGTCCATATATTACGCATGTATTCCAAACTTATCCATCATAGAAATGAAAAGGGAAGACAAGTGGGATTAATACATTTTTTAACAGTTGAGATTAAAAAACGACCCTGGTGTCCCGTGGGGAGGCATTGTAAATAGGAACAGTTGAGATTATGAAAGACAAGCAATGTACATTATACAAAACAATAAAAGATACTTAGTTTTTTTAAGATATGAACATTGCGTATTAAGAGGACCTAGATTCTTTATTTTCTGGAGTTTCATGGGAGAGGTTTGGCAACATTTATTTTATGGCACAATCAAGGGGTCAATCGGCGATTCTAAGAATCGGTTCCCTACACATGAAATTGCATCTTTTTTTGCTATTTTTTTTTATTTTTATTATTAAGACTAGCAGAATATGCTCATTCGGATCGCATATTTTATTAGTATAGATGACTAACGAACATATACCCTATCCCACAAAGAGTAAATGATGCCTAGAATGGTTGATATCATGACGAAATAACATATACGACACTAACGCCGCAGAAATAGGTAAGGTCTAATTGACAATAGAACAGATTCTACACTATTTTTAAAGGGTAAGAATGGTAGCATGACTACAGAACATTTACTACCCAACCCCTTCTCCAAAATGATGACGTAATGCCTGGGAGAATGATCTTGTGGCAACAGAACAGATACTACACTACCCACCTACAAAAGACGAGTTAATGCTTTGAAACACGATCTTATGACAATGACATATATATTAGTACGACTACTACCATCCTACAATGAAAATGCGATCACCTGGAAGCTGGTTAATTGATCACAGAATATATATTACGACGAGCATTCCAAAAGAAATGCCTTCTATTATGTTTATTTTACCCGAATGGATCAGAGAAAATTGAAAATTGAATTGTTATAACTGAATTTAGGCACTCATAACCTGAAAGTTTTATCTCTCTGTTGCAGATGTTGACGGTGTGAGATACTAAGAAAGCAACCCCTGTCGTGAACATGCATCAGAACCAGGGATGCATCATTGAATTCCTGGGAAAAGTGCATTGAGGTTGCTTGCTTAATGGTATCTCTCATGTCTTCGTAGCTTTTCAATATTTTGAGTTAAAACATTAGAAGGCTTTAGGTTTAGAAGGCCCCTCGTACACATATCCCAAAGAAAATGAGAATATAATGCCTGGAAAGTTGGATCGTGATGTACGAACATATACTACAGGATAAGTTAATGTCATGGCACAGAACAGATACTACACTATACTCCTGAATTAAGTATTGAAAGGTATTACATAATGCTAAAATAGAATACTAAACTGAATTGATCATTAAAATATAGTAATAGTACATGTTCGGTTTCAGATACAAAATCTCCATTAGTAATACTTTATTAGTCACATTACAGTGTTGACTTTCTCTGCATAATAGTGTTGTGTTCTCTCACGTATTTTTTTACTGAATTAAACATCTTTTGCTCTTTAGAAAATGTAGAAAGCGTTAATTTAATCAAATGCTGAAATCGCTGGTAGCCATTACTGAAATATTTTTCTGTATTCATGAAAGATGTCAAAATAGTTTTGGTGTACGGAAAAACCAAATAACTTTAGACGTCAGCGATTTCACCATTAAATTAAAAGTAAACGAAATTAATGAAGTCGAGAAAATGCCGATAGGTAATCTATCAGTAAATCTATAAAAGTGAAAATGCATCTGAGAGCAACTCTCAACCTATATACTTAACGAATTTTTTATCTACAGACTTCAAATTCAGCATATAGAGGATTCAGACATGTGGAATACTTTGTAATCGGTTTTTATCCAAATAAAAGGGCTGCTAAAGGGTGAAAATTGAATAATTGTTACTTGGGGGGTCATTAGATTTTTAACTGTTTGCGCGAATCGTTCACATGACAGCTTCTTTGTGTTAAGAATTAGTAAGTTTGAAAACACTTTTTAAAGATCATGGCAAGCTGGCATAATGGTTATTGTCCTCGATTCACTATCTTTGAGTTTTGGTTTCGATCTCAGCAATAGTATTTTTTTACAAGAAGTGAAATATTTAGAAAAAAACAATACTCGCACACATATGTTTCAGTTGTTTTGAGTTTTTTTTTAAAACTATATTGAATACAATATAACAATCAGTAGAAGATTAGCTTTAATAATAATAAATGCGAAATCTGCATAAATTAAATGACATTTATGCATATTTTACGATACGGCTATGCCGAGCGGCCTGCTAGTATATCTAATATAGTGCTAATATGTATGTGTGTGAGAGCACTTCACAGCCTATATACTCAAAGAAATTATAATCTACAGACTTGAAATTTAGTATATAGGGTATTCAGACATGTGGAAAACTTTTTAATCAGTTTTTATCCGGAAAAAGAGCTGTTAAGGGGTAAAAATTAAAAAATTAGTACGCTGGGGGTAGGTTTGAAAAGACATTTTACCCACGGGGCAAGCTGACCAAATGGTTATCGTACTGACTAACTGTCCTTAAGTTTTGGCTTCGATCTCAGATCGAGTATTTCTTTTACTTAGAAGAAATGACTGTTTAGAAAAAAAAAGATAATACTCGCATGCACATATCTCAGTTTCTGTATAAATTAAATATTATTTTTATGCGTATTTTGCAACCGCGCAACGCCGGGCGGCCTGCTAGTAATACATAGTTTCAAACATGTAAAGAATTTTGTTTCTATATCGAAGGTAATGTCTTTAAAGACGTATAGTATGCTGCTGTTGGTCCACTTTTCTAATTAGTCCATTATGATTTTGAAAAGTCTGTCGATTTGTCTGTCACGCTTTAATTTCCAAAAGCATTTTCTTTGCTAATCGTGAAGTATAAAAATATGCATTATTGTTAATATTCACTCGAATTCTAATAAATTACATTTGACGGGTAATTAATACTTCCTGAATATTCAATATTTCCTTAATCGTTAACTAATGGTGAAATGAAAATAAAATTAGAACCGACTTACGTATTTGACTTTTTCATAATTTTTTTTGTATTTAAAAAAAATATATACTTTTCAAATTTAAACTTTTTAAGGTTTACTGACAATGTTACTAGTTCTTTGTCAAGTGATGCTGAACACGTTCTTTTTATTTAGAATTCATATTTTCAAACACATGCATATGTGTGTGTGCATATATGTATATATGCGTGTGTGTACGTATATATATATGTGTGTGTATTTGTGTGTGTGTTCATATATAGATACGAGTGCATATATGTGTGTGTATATATATAAGTGTGTGTGTGAGGGAGTTAAAATTATGCAAATTATAATGTAAATTCATGGTTAATAAACAAAGAATATAAGATAAAATGAATTCATTTAATTATTTGAACTCCGAAACCGCTGGGCCGATGTTTCTTTCTTTTTTTTAACTTCATACAAATGTTCTTTGTGTCTGGGAGTGTTCTTTGATAGGTTTTTATCAGAATGCTTTTGATAAGAATCGAAAATTGTAAAAAACAAAGAAAAGTGTTTGACGAAACTCTACCCGCGTAGATTAAAAACAAAATTATTTTATTGCACTTGTATTCAAATTTCGGTACTTATTCATACCTACTAAAATAAATGGCTATTAAGGAAGACGTCACCATGGAGGGAACTCTTAAAAACCTTCTGGGAGAAGAAAAACCCGAGGATATGAATATTGAAATGATACGAGAAAAATTACTGTCTTTTAAACGAAACCGGGCTACACATAAAAGAAAAGTAACAATGTACTTTAATAGCCTGGAGACCATGTATGACAATTCTACCCTCAATACTTCCCTGTGTAAAAAAAACAGTTAAAAGCCATTGATGATGAAGTGTCCAAAATCAATTATTGGAATGAGGTAATTAATACCTTTTCACAAAGGGTTGATTATAGTATTAAAGACGAAGAAACCTTGAATAATGAATTAGATAGTCAAGCCGAATGTTTTTATCTTATTGAGTACAGACAAATACGAGGACTATTTAACCAGTAAAGATGACAAGACTCCTTCAACGTTGTCTATTGAAACTTTAAGTGAGGGAAAACCTCCTCCTTTGAATTGCAGCACTTTTTCGGGAAATGAAAAGGACAAGTTCGCCTTTCACAATTTTTTAATTCAATTTAACAATGTGATTTATTCAAGAAGAAAATTGTCAGACTCAGCTAAACTGTCTTATTTGGTCGGTTACTTGAAGGATTATGCCTTAAAACAAATAAGACATTTGTCAATAACCGATACGAATTATAAAATTGCTTTAGATTTATTGAAAGAGTTTTTAGATAAAGCATATATTATCGACGAAACCTTAAAAAACATATTAAAAGCTAAACCTGGTGAGGAATATAGTCCACAATATTTGAATGTTAAATGTTATATATCAGAAATAAGGGCCTACGTATATGAGCTAAAACAATATGAAATTGATTTTTTTGGAAGAGGGTTCTTCTGGAAATATTCTAATTAGTCATATTATTATGACTAAACTTCCCAAAGTAGTTGTTAAAGAATTAATTAATAAAGTTAATAATAATTATCCCAACTTAAAGCAAATATTTGATAACTATAGGGATATTTTAAAAACTCTAACTCGGACTTTAACTATAAAAAATATTGCTAAGGATAAAAAAATTCAGTAGCTATGACTTTAAACGTAGTTTTAAAATAAACCCAAAAGATAAAGTACCAACGGTACAAAATTTCAAAGTACAAGCTATAAAAAAATCAGTGTGTAAGCTATGTTCCTCGGAAGGACACTACTTCGGAAAGTGTGAAACTTATCCTAATTATGAGGCTAAGCTAGCAAGAATCTTAGAACTGACCTTGTGCACCAGATGTGTTGGTTCAGGTCACAATGAATCAGAATGCTATGGAAAAAAGGGGTTCTTAAAGTTTCCGTGTCTCACATGTTAAAAAAAGAACATGTAACTTCTTTGTGCCCTACTCAAAAGGCTGTTCAAACAAACTTGTGTTACGCCTTGAAAAATACGGGCACTTGTAATATGTTACCTACTATGACCCTAAATTTAAAATGTCGTCATAAGCAAAGACAAGTTAGGTGCTTATTAGATTGTGGCAGCCAAAGATCTTTTATAACAAAAGAAGCTGCTCTGGCATTATCCCCAAATTATGAGTTGTTCTCATCAGAGCATGAGATACATAGTTATTTAGGACGGCAAGTTAAGAAATTTAAACAAATGTCTACTGGTGTAAAATTAAAGAATAGAATGTTTTTTGTTCCGCTATTGGTAGACGAAAGCATGAATATAAATTACACGATGCACGGAATGAAAGATGTAATTAATAAATTAAAATTATAGGGTGTAAATCTGCTTGACGAGTCCTTTTACTTAAATAAAGAACACGACACTATTGAAATAGATATGCTCATGGGGATAGACATAATTCAATATCTTTCCTTTTCCATAAAGATAGGGGGTGGTTATAACTTTATCATAGATGATAGGGTAGCTCCTATTGGAAACATTTTCAATTTTATCAGTTCAGCCGAGAGAAATGACTTGCTTAACACTCAATTAAAACTAATAAAAAAATAATAAAACAGTAATTAACCTAATAATGGATCCCCTTAAATCGTATTTCAATCCCTTAGAGAATATTTTATTCGACAGTGAAGTAGACAACGGCTTAGAAAATCTCTTTAGTCTTGAATCAATGGGAATAAGGCCCAATGATCAAGAATCTATTTCCTTTGACAACAAGCAAATAAGTAAATTTAGGGAAGGAATAAAACAGATCGATGGGCATTATTATATAGAATTGCCCTGGTATCCTGATAGGATCGAAAAAGTTCCATCAAACCATTTCATAGCTCTCAAGGTGTTAGACCGAACAATGAACTTTTTTAAATAAAAGAGGATTAACTAAAAAAATACGATGCAATTTTCAGCAAACAACTAGATGAAACCATCGAACAAATAGAAGTTAATCCTTCAAATTGCTATAAATATACGTGGATTCCCCACAGACCCGTTTTGAAAACTGCGGAACAAGTGACAACGAAAATAAGGCCCGTCTTTAATTGCTCGTTAAAGACAAACAAGGAATTACCTTCAATTAATGAAGCAGCCTATACGGGTATAGATATAATGGGTTCTTTATTGAAGTTGTTGCTTTACTTCAGAAGCAACAAATATGTGATGTTAGGAGATATTAAACAGGCCTTCTTAATGATAAAACTAAGTAGTGAATACGACAAAAATAGGTTTTGTTTTTTTAAGAGAAAACAAACTTATTTGTTATAGATATAAAACGATATTATTTGGCTATACATCATCGCCTTTTATACTCGATTATGTAATGAACCATCATGTTGAGTCTTACCCTCAGGATAAATGCAGCAAAATATTGGGCAGTAACTTTTATGTGGACAACTTAGTAACTTGCAACAATATAAATGAAATGAAAGATTTGCATAAAAAAATGTTTTGTTAGAATGCAGGAAGGAGGCTTCACCTTACGATCTTGGAATTCCAATTCTGATGAATTAAGAAACCTAATGAAGGCTGAAGGTAGATTGGTAGAACATGGCTGTCAGGATGAAAAAGTGTTGATATATAGATACAACACTGAGAAGGATAGTTTAAGCTTAGCACCTTTTACGTTAAAGGAAGCTTACACAAAGCGTCTAGTACTTTCACAGATTTCCAAAGTGTATGACCCCCTAAATTTTACCTTGCCTGTAAGCGTAAGAGGCAGGGTATTAATGAGAAAAATTTGGAAATTAAATATAAATTGGGATGAAAAGGTGCCTAAAGAAATAATGATGAAATGAACATAATAACTAGAGATTTCGAAATGTTGCCAGAGTTGTCTTTTCCAAGAGCTGCAATTAATGATAATGAACCTTATCGCTTACATATATTCTGTGATAGTTCAACAGAAGCTTATGGGTTCGTAATATATGCCTGCTCAAATGAAAAAACAAGTTCGTTTTTATTTGCTAAATCTAAATTGTCCCCGTTAAGGAAAGGTAATGAACTTAGTGTCCCTACCTTGGAACTAATGGGAGTAATACTGGCATTAAAATGTCTTCCAACATTAATTGAAACTTATGAAAATATTCAGTTTCAATTTATTAATATATGCGTGGATACTCAAGTAGTTTTAATTGGTTAATCACAAAAGAAAGTAAAGTAAAATCTAAATTTGTTAAAAATAGAATATCCGAAGTAAATGGATTAATAAAATCTCTTGAGGATGAATTTAAGCTACCAATAATGTTTTACTATGTTCATACAGATCGAAATCCGGCTGATATGTTAACTAGGGGAATATCTTACGATAAATATTTAAGAAATAGAAAATTATGGTTGGAAGGACCAAGTTGGCTTACCAACGAATTTAAAAATTGGCCTAAATACCCTTTAATGAGTATTTCACCTGACCATAAGGGAACAGTAAATGTTAATTGTAATCAAATAATTAAAACAAAAACTGCCATTTTGAACATTGAAAAATATTCTGATTACAATAAATTATTGAGAATAGCAAGTTTATTGTTCAAACCGTTTTGTAAGAAAAAAAATGGTGTTAATCCATTGAAGAAAGCAAACATGTACTGGATAAGGTTAATACAGAATGAGCATTTCTTCAAGGAGATTGACTTTTTGAAATCACAGGACAAAAGTAATAAAAATGTCCCCACTTTGGTTTCAAATTTAAATTTATTCATAGACTCTGATGGAATTTTGAGATCTCAAGGGAGGATAAGCAAATGCCTATATTTCAACTATGAAGTATATAACCCTGTGTTATTGCCTAAAAGAAATAAATTTACGTCCTTATTCATTAACTATTGCCATGCTAAGGTGCAACACCTGGGAATAGGTACCACATTAAATTATTTGCGAGAGCAAGGTGTGTGGATTCCCCAAGGTTTGACTGTTGTAAAGGCAGAAATAAATAATTGTTCAACCTGCAAAAAGTATAATGCTTTGGCTTATAAATATCCTAAAGTTGTGGATATGCCTAGGCATCATGTCAATTTAGTGAAACCTTTCAATCATGTGGGAATCGACTACACAGGTCATTTGTGGGTAAAGAATGAAGTGGGTGGAAGTACAGTAAAAATGTTTGTTTTAACATTTACTTGCCTTAACATAAGGGCAGTCCATTTTGAACTGTTACCCGATATGTCCACCCGAAATTTTATGCTGGCCTTTCAGAGATTTTGCAACATGTATTTTGTACCTCAATTTTTATACAGTGATAACGCTAAAACCTTTAAAAAGGCAGGTTGTATTCTTGAAAGTTCTCTACAGTCAAAGACGTTTCAGGAAGAACTAGAGAAATTAGATATCCGACATATCAAAATCCCTTTATATTCTGCATGGGTTGGTTCGGCTTGGGAGAGATTGATAAGAGTTCTTAAGGGTTGTCTATTCAAGGTCATAGGAAGATCTAGACTTAGCTATTTTGAACTTTTAACAACATTGTCAAATATTAAGTTGGCTATAAATTCTAGACCTTTAACTCATAGATTAAGCTCTCCTAATCTTGAAATTATAACTCCTAATTCCTTTTTGAGAATATATGGGAATTCCTCTTTAGTTCTAAAATCTGAAGAGGAAGAGGTTTGGCAGGAAGAACCTGACTCAAACTCATTAAATAAAACTTTAAATTTTCAAGAAGAAATAATATTAAAATTTAAATTATGGTATGAAAGCTATTTTCTAAGTTTAAGAGAACATGGCAGGAATATTTACCAAAATAAATGGGAAAATAGAATAAAAGTAGGGGATGTCGTATTGATCAAATCCACGACTAAATCGAGACACTTCTGGATGCTGGGCAAGGTTTTAGAAAATGTAATAGGGTTTGACAATAAAATACGAGCTGTTAAACTGAAGCAAGGTAATGGGACAATAGAGTATCACTCCATTTCTAACCTATACCCTATGGAAATATCATGTCCCCAAGGTAATACTCGAATGGAAGAACCTATCAGTAAGCCTTTCCAAAATGATTCTAGTGAAGGACTTAATGATAAAACACTGCAATTAGGCAATAGTAATGAAGAGGTGTCCAAACAACTCAGGACTAGACCCAAACGCAAAGACTCTGCCAAATTCTATCAAATGATGAAAGATAATATTGATTATCTGTAATAATTAAACAAATTCAACTTTCCTATTTAAAAAAAAAAATTGTTCTTGGCATTGAATGACCTAAAAAGGTTGATACCAAAAAAAAAATCAACCATCCAACAATTTAAAAAAAAAAATGAAAAACAAAGAAGTAGAAAAATAAAACTGCAAATTATTTTTTATAAACTCTTTATATATATTTCAGAGACATCTCTCCTGTTTTTATTGCAATAAACGTATTGCAATCTTCTTGGAAGGAGTGTGTTAGAATTATTTGTACTCAAACTTTGTAAGGTAATTTGCATAAAGCCACTTATGCAAATTACCCACTATTACTTGGAGTTGCTTGCAACAATAAAAAAGAAAAAAAAGATTAACAGCGAGTACTTCTCAGAAATTACTCTCTTTTTCTGCAACAAACAGAAACTCCTCCAGAACAACTGTTTTGGAAACTTTAACCTTTACTTGTAAATATACGTTATTTTAAATACAAGAATTTTATTGTGCTATTCTTTCTCAAAATTAACCAAGTTCTTCGGATAACAAGGAACCAAGAAAAGAGAGGCGCGTTAGAAATAAAAAAAAAAATTTAGAGTACAATTGAAGCATGATACTTGACATTTGTATTTTAAACTTTAATTAAATTACTTACAGCTAATTTTATAAAATCATCAGTAGATTCTCTACAGTGCAATGTAAACTACAATGTATTGTAGACTAATTCAGTGCCCGGGAAACGTCGGTTCTCTCTCTCTCTCTCTCATATATATATATATATATATATATATATATATATATGTGTGTGTGTGAAGATTTTTTTTAATTATTTTTCACCCCAAACAAGGCACAGTGCCACTTTGAGGTAGGAGGCTACTATCGGGGACATAATTTGCAGGGGCATTATGAAGGGAGATGAGTAGCAAAATGTTTATTCACATTGCACTTGAACTTCTGCATATCAGTACAGTTGGAAAAGCAGAATCCCGGAAGAGAGTTCCAAACTTGCAGTTCTGGGGAAGAAACTATTAGAGTAGAAAGCTTTCTTACACCTAGGGATCTCTACTGTAAAGGGGTGGGACTTAGTTGTTTCTCGGGGGTAGTCACGTCGAGGAGGTACAAGTGCTTGTAGTTCGTCAGAGCATCCACCATTAAAGTATTTGTAGAACAGGCAGAGGGATGCAACATTTCGTCATGGGGCAGAGGCTGAAGCCTAGATGACAGTTACGGACCTATCAGATTGGCTACTCTCTTTTGAACCCTGTCCAGGAGTGAGAGACAAGTAGCAGATGCACCAGCCCAAATGTGACAACAGTACTCCATACATGGGAGAATGGTGGCCTTATAGAGGTACAGGATACTTTCAGGCATAAATAATTTTCTAGCACGGTAGAGAGAGTCTGCCTTTTTTGCAGCAGTCTTGACAATGCTCTCAATGTATCTATTCCAGTTCATGTTCCCTGTAAACGTTAGGCCGAGGAGTTTAAAAGAAGTACTTTCAGGTAATGTGTTCTTGGGTATTGCTATTAGTGGTAGAGATGGTTTCTTGTAGTTATTGAAGGAAACAAGCTTAGTCTTGCCAGAATTGAATGTGACCATCCATTTTTGTCCCCATTCCACTACAGATTGGAGGTCATCCTATCTGCCATGTTCTTAGATGTGTGTTCATTTGTTTTTCCCTCATGCCTGTTATAGAGAGTGGTATCATCGGCAAATATACCCATCTCCGAAACAATTTTATCAGAGAGGTCATTTATGAATATCAGGAATAATAAAGGTCCAAGGATAGATCCCTGAGGTACTCCCGCATTTATATCATATTGTTTAGATTTCGTCGAGGATTTTTCTCTTACTTAAGGATTTAATTACATTATGTATTCTTCCAGTGATACCATATGATCTAAATTTCCTAATGTATCAGATATGCAACTAATTCATAAGAAGCTTTATTAAACTGTAAAATGTTTTTGCCATCGTCCTTGTTTCTAGGCGAGGATAACGAAATTCAAGATTTTGCTGGAATCACTCTTTATTTCCTAGTTAATACCAGAAGAAAAGGTATTAATGCCTAATTGCTCCTATTTCAATTATATATCACTGTTTTACACCTACATGAGGATGCGCTCTTACTGAAACAACTGCTCAGAACACGCTGAACGGCAGGACAGCATTAAGATTTATGCAAAAACAATAAACGTAAAAATTAGACTACGTTTAATTAAATATATGTAAATACTTGCGCTGACAGGATCCATTGCAGTTAAATATATTTTGTAAACACTCCTAGTATTTTATCATGCATTTTTAGGTTCTAACAAGCAAATAAGAACGATTCCCCTTAACCCAATTCTATTTAAATATTCATTTAAGTTTACCTACATATTACAAACTTCTGAACCGGATTTATTATTTTAAAGAAATTATACCAACTATTTAATAAGATGATCCAATCTATATATCTATTAAAGTGTGTGTGTGCGTGCCTGTCTGTGTACATTTCTCTACCATGTAATTCTGTCAATTTTCAGTCTACAGGCTCGAGATTTGACATAAGGGGTATTGAGATTTTGGAAAATCTTTTTAATCGGTTTTTGGACAGAAATTTGGCTGTCAAGGGGTGAAAGTTAAACAATTTGACCTTTTAAAACTCTATCAAATTTCTCCGCCAATTTTGGGTCGGAACACTTGAAATTTTAGGTGTAGGTTACTTGGGCATGAATACAACTTTTTAACTTGATTTGAGCTCAAAACAATAAATGTTAAGGGGTGAAAATTGGGGTCAAAGGTAAAAAAATTGACCTTTAAGCCAATTTTTGGTGTAAACCTATAAAATTTTACATAAATTGTAATCAGACATAAGGAAATCTTTTTAATCGGTCTTGGGCCGAAAATTTCGCTACCAAGGGATCAAAGTTCAAAAGATTAGCGGTCTCTAGCAAAATATTAAGCCAATTTTGGTAGTATATATATATAAATGTGAAATTGTGTGTGTGTTTACCTATCAAGCTACTCTGTCAAGTTTTGGTCTACAGACTCGAGACGTAATATAAGGGGTATTGAAATTTGAGAAAATATTTTTAATCGGTTTTCGGACAGATATTTGGCTGTTAAAGAGTCAAAGGTCAACGATTTGACCTTTGAAAATCACCCTTCGCTAATTTTGGGTCTAAACACTTGAAATTTAAAATGTAGATTACTTGGACGTGGATCAAACGTTTTAACTTTATTTGAGCCCAAAACAATCAATGTTAAGAGGTCAAAATTGGGGTCAAAGTTTTTAAAAAATTGACAATGATTAGTCTAAAAAATTTTAATTTTACATAACGTGTATTCAGACATGGGGTAAGATTTTTAATTGGTTTTTGGCCGAACATTTGGCTGCCAAGGGGTCATAGTTAAAAAGATTTGATCTTTGCGACCTATTCAGCCAATTTTGGGTCTAAACATTTGAAATTTTACATAAAAGGTATTCAGACATGTGACAAGCTTTTTAATCAGTTTGGGTGTGAAATTTTGGCTACCAAGCGGTCAAAGTTGAAAGAGTTTACCTTTGTAGACTCTACCAAACTCTCCCTCAATTTTGGATCCAAACACTAGAAATTTTAGATGTAGATTACTTAAATATGGGTCAAAGATTTTATTTTGGTTTGAGTCCAAAACAATTAATGTTAAGGGGTCAAGATTGGAGTCAAATTAAAAAAAAAAGGTTGACCTCTGCGGTCTCTACCAACTTTTCTTTATGGTAGTTAAGGAAGCCTATTATATAGAAAGGCATTACCGTACATATGCACTCTTTTTATTATATACATGTGCACATAAAGTAATAAACAATACATAGGGCCCGAACAAAGTCGGGTTGAACTGCAAGTAATAAACAAATAAAAATTGGCTCTTCATAATAGAAAGTTTGATTTGCTAGTTTATATGCTACCTAACTCCAACTTTTAAAATCTAATCGACATAATTTTATGTTTAATCTTAATATAAAGGTCGGTGAAACGTACGTATATACTATAAATATCGTGTTTACTCAAATTTGTGTGTCTCTTTGTTTAACTTGTTAAGCTATTTAATGTCGAAATAGAATCTTTTAAGAAATAATCTACTGCAAACTATTGTGGTTTGAAGATGCATGTGTTTATATATTTGTAATTTTACATTAGATAAATCAGTTGAGTTCACTCGGACGAACCTAAGCTACAAAAACGACGGAAAGAAAAGAAATTGAATTTAGTAGGTGTTGATTTGACGCGAAAATGATCCGTATACTCCCTATTGCCATTTATTTTTGTTTTTAACAATTCTATGTTTTGTTTTCACTTATTCGTAGGTTTTTTTTTTTTACATCGGTGTGGAAACTGACACTAGATTAGAAAAGGTCAGTTTCACCTTTAGATTTATAACCACATGAAGTAAAGTTATTTTCAAACTTGATTCTAATAAGATCTCTGAAAAAATTGCCACCTGCTGAAAACGTTTCCTTTTCTTTCTTGTATTTTCGTTTTTATTTTTGGTTTCAATTATATTGAACCAGTTGCCAAAGATAGAATGACAGTGAGTGTAGATAACTCGGTGTTAAAATCACGTGACTGAAGATGTGTTGGGAGAGAGAAGTAAAATTTTACAATTACTTCATCTATATATTAATACGATAGCGTGTGTGTTCTTTTGTGTGTCACGCTTTTCGGCAAATTTCATTTGCTGAAGTAGTTTATGATTTAAATATTACTATATTTCAAGTATATTTTTAACAGGGGGTGGGGGGATATAAAGTCAGTCCCGGAAATGGCTGAAGCCGTTTACGATTTAAACATTACTTTATTTCATGTATAGTTTTAATAGTGGGATGGGGTATATAAAATAAGTCCCGGAAATGGCTAAAACTGTTTACGCATAAAACATTATTTTATTTCATATATATTTTTAACAGTGGGGTGGAAGATATGAAGTCAGTCCCGGAAATAGCTGAAACAGTTGAGGATTTAGATATTACATTATTTCATTTCAGTGGGTTGGGGGATATAAAGTCCGTCCCGGAAATGTCTGAAAAAGTTTACGATTTAAATATTAGTTTATTTCATGTATATTTTTAACAGTGGGGTGGCAGACATGAAGTCAGTCCCGGGATTGGATGAGATAAGTGCAAATATATACCAGCAGAATACCCAGCGTCGCCCAGGATTGAATGGGATAGGTGGAAAACATTTAGTAGCAGAATACCCAGCGTCGCCCGCGATCGAATGAGATAATGGAAGATATTTACTAGTAGAATACGCGGCTTCAACCGGATTTGGATAAGATAGGGGGAACATATATACTATGAGAATATCTGGGATTGATTGACGAGTTTGTAATGAAATAATCAGCCCAGGCAATATATCAAAGTTTTTATTTAAGTACGGGGGCAATAATGTGGGTTAAAATTATGAAAAATGATTGTAGAAATTAGTAACATATCCCAGAATTATGAAAAGTGATAAAATGCAAGTTAATTATTGGTGTGTTTGTAATAAAACATTCAGCCCAGACAATACATCGACGTTCTTATTTTAGTACAGGGGAGGTGATAATGCGGGTTAAAATTATGAAAAATGACTGTTGAAATTAGTTAAATATCCAAGAATTATGAAAAATGATGAAATGTGAGTTAATTGATTAGTGTGTTTGTAATAAAATAATCAGCCCAGACAATATATCAACCTTATTATTTCAGTAAGGGGGTGGCGATAATGTGGGTTAAAGTTATGAAAAATGATCGTCGAAATTAGTAACATATTCAAGAATTGTGAAAAATGAAAAAATGCGAATTAATTGATTGGTGTGTTTGTAATGAAATAATCAGCACAGACAATATATCAAAAATATTACTTTAGTAGAAGAGGGCGATAATGTTGGTTTAGATTATAAAAAATTATTGGCGAAATTAGTAACATATCCAAGAATTATGAAAAATGATGAAATATGAGTTGAGTGATGCGTTTGTAATGAAATAATCAGCCCAGACAATATATCAAAGTTGTTATTATAGTAAGGGAAGGGCGATAATGTAGG
The DNA here is from genome assembly GCF_053919585.1 of Euprymna scolopes. Taxonomy (NCBI): domain Eukaryota; kingdom Metazoa; phylum Mollusca; class Cephalopoda; order Sepiida; family Sepiolidae; genus Euprymna; species Euprymna scolopes. Next base: position 86,672,635 of record NC_136511.1, on the reverse strand, counting down.
TCAAAAGTATAAAAAATTATTGTCGAAATTAGTAACATATCCAAGAATTATAAAAATGATGAAATGATAATAAATTAATTGGTTTGTAATGAAACAATAAGCACATGTATTAACATATAATTATTATTTTAGTAAGTTAGGGGATTGTGTTGATTTAAATTATGAAAAATGAATGTCGAAAGTAGTAACATATCCAAGAATTATGAAAAATTATGAAATCTGAGTTTATAGATTGGTGTGTTTGTAATGAAATAATCAGCCTAGACTTAAAGTTATTATTTTAGTAAGGGGAAGGCGAATATGTTGGTTTAAATTATGAAAAATGATGATCGAAATTAGTAACGCATCCAAGAATTATGAAAAATGATAAAATGCGAGTTAATTGATTGGTGTGTTTGTAATGAAATAATCTGACCAGACAATATATGAAAGCTATTATTTTATTAAAGCAGAGCGACAATGTAGGTCAAAAGTATGAAATATGATTGTTGAAATTAGTAACATATCCTAGAATTATGAATAATGATAAAATGTAGTTAATTGATTGATGTGTTTGTAATGAAATAATAAGCCTAGATGATATATATAATTATTATTTTAGTAAGGGGGTGATAATGTTGGTTTAAATTATGAGAAAGTATTGTCAAAATTAGTAACATATTCAAGAATTATGAAAAATGATAAAATGCGAGTTAATTGATTGGTGTGTTTGCAATGAAATAATCAATCCAGACAATATATCAAAGTTTTTATTTCAGTAAAAGAGGGCGACAATGTAGGTCAAAAGTATGAAATATGATTGTCGAAATTAGTAACATATCACAGAATTATTAAAAATTATAAAATGCAAGTTAATTGATTGGTGTGTTTTTAATGAAATAGTAAGCCCAGGCAATATATCAAATATATTATTTTAGTAAGTGGAGAGGAGGTAATAATGTCGATAAAAATTATGAAATTTTTTTCGAAATTAGTAACATATCCAAGAATTAGGAAAAATGATTAAATGTAAGTTAATGGATTTGTAAGTTTGTCATGAAATAATCAGCCCAGGCAATATATCAAAGTTATTGTTTTAGTTAAGGGAGAGCGATTATGTGTGTCAAAATTATGAAAAATGATTGTCGGAATTAGTAACATATCTAGGAATTATGAAAAATCATGAAATGCGAGTTGATGTATTAGTGTGTTTGTAATGAAATAATCAGCCCAGGCAATATTTCAAAGTTATTATTTAGTAAGGGGAGGACGATGCAGTTTTAACGAAAGGGATAGAACAATATGGTGTCTTTATTCACGCTGGACGCCCACAGAATGCACAAGTGCAATATATTACACATAAAAGATGCTGCTGTGGAATAATTATTTGGATTATTCGGACTAATTTTATTTCGGGTGATGTAACCTTCTCCAAGTGCATCTTATTGGAGTTGCCTGAATAAGTAAAATAATTCAAATTAACAATCCTCACGAATCTGTTACGAAACACTTCATCTTAACTTTTGTATTTTCTAACCCGACCTTCCTGGGCAACGCCGACGATACGTGTTATTCAAAATACCAACTCGTGTTACACGCATATATGGAATAGTAAAGAATTATTCTTATTTGTTTAAGTCAATGAAAAGAAGGAAATTTAAAAACGATGATTATCTGCCACTTCGGGCATTGGATGGAGAGGTTGAGTTCAGAATAGATTTTTTGCTAAAGAGGATTAAGAGGATTTAGAAGTATTTATGATTGAAAAGCTGAGTACCGGAATAAGAAAGAGGACGGGAAAGAGGAGAGAAACATGAAGAGGAGGAAGAGGTGAAGAGGAATGTGTTGACATGTATAAATAGATATAAATAAGAAACTAAAAGAAGAGGATGGAGTACTGCTGCCACATCTGGACAGGAGCTGCTAAAAACAGCCTATCCTGCCTTGACAAAGTACAAAATAGACTTCGTGGCTTAGTGGGGGATGCTCTTTTCTCTTCCCTGCAACCTCTCTCCCACAGAAGAGACGTAGCGAGCCTGTCTTTGTTTTATCGTTATTTCTATGGCAAGTGCTCGTCTGAACTCCAATCTCTGGTCCCCCCCGCCAATATTTAACGATAAACAACCGTCTAACTGAAACCACTGTCAATAATTTCCCCCACCCTTTATCTGTACCTAAATCAATACGTAGATTCCATGAACAAAGCTTCTTTCTCAGAAGTGCACGCCTGTGGAACTTTCTTCCGTTTACCTGTTTCCCACCTGACTACAACTTGGATGTCTTCAAGTCCAACATAAACAAATTACTGATGAACCGCTCCCTTAAGTAAGACACTTTATCAAATCTCCAATACTAACTATTACTACGATACTATCCCATTTATTACTGTACACGCAATAACCCTTATCCCCGAGTGGCTTCCGGGCCTTGATGAGTGGTGACCTCCATGTAAAAAAAACACGAGTAAATAGGGGATAAATAGAAATAAATAATAAATAAATAGAAGAAAGGCTAAAATGGCGAGAGAGAAAAAAGCAAAATGAAAGAAAGGAATGAAACAGAATGGAAAGGGAAAGAGGAAGAAACTGAAGACATGACAAATAAATGATCAAAAGATAAAGATGAAGATAAAGTGAAAAAGTAAATAAATAAATAAAAAAGTAAATAAATATAGAATGGGGAAAGAAAAAAGGAAAAAAAAAGAAGAGGGCGGAAAACAAAAATAAATGAAACAGATTGTCACATACTACTCATTGTCTTTTTTCTTTCTTTTCCAGTTGCCAAAGAGAGAGAAAGAAAAACGAGAGGGTGCAGACGAGTTGAGAGATGTGTTCCAAAAGTAATGTGGTTGAGGTTCAGGGAGAAAATTTAGATGTTATGAATTTTATTTTATCTCTTCTATTTTGTTATTTGTGAACCTGGGAAACGCCGGCTAATACACGCATGTGAAACCTTATATTTTTAAAATTTTGAGACAGTATCAACCCGTGTTATATGAACATTTTTACCAAGTCTTTTTATTATAATTAATTTTCTTCACCCCAAGCAAGTCATATTGCCACTTAAACCTAAACGACTACTATGTAGGGGTATATGTATAAGTGAAAACATTCTATGGTCAGTTAAGCAGCAACGAATGTGTTCATATGAAATGTACATTTCCTGCGTGTTTACACTGTCTAAAAAGATTGAGTAGGAAGGGAGTTCCAAAGGCAAATGCGCAAAAAAAGGAGTTATCCGAATAGGACATCTTCTCGTATGTAAGAACTTCTATAGAGAAGAAATAGTATTTAGCACCAATTCGGGAATATTTTCCTTTAGTGAGTATAATACAAACGCAGTAAGAGACTAAAGCACACTAGGTGGAAATACGCGTTTTGAGCAAGTGTTTTCGTATAGATTTAAAGCATACATGCTCTTTTGTGTTTCTGAATATTCTAGATGAGGATTGACAATTTGGTTTGTTTGGAATATTCGGACAACAGTTTTCATCTTGCATATGTGGCGTAACGGATGAAGAACTAAGTAATTCAGTTCTAAGTGACATGTTTCTATAGGTTAATAGGTTCGATCTTTAGTGCGATCGATACGAAGAATTCTATCGCGGATTTTTAAAAACTTCTTATTTAGTTATGGCTGACAGAACGACAGCTAGCTACCTCTGAAGATTAAATAAAGGGTTCGTTCGAAATTTCACTCAGATTTTTGAGTTCTACAAGATACACCTGAAGGAGGTCGGAGGTTGCACCGACCGAAACGTTGTAATGATGGGTACAGTAGTCCGAATAATCCAAATAATGCATATTCTTTTGTAGGTAATTTAATGCCAATATCCAATAGCTATGGGAAACGAATGATTGAACTGTGGTTTTCGAGATGAGATGAATAATGGAGGCGATCAGATTATAAATTTCACATAAACGTTTGATAAATCAGTTAGGTTTGGGCATGGTGCGAAACGACAGGAACAAATGAAAGTAGATGTTCATTTGGCGTGAGAAAGATTGGTAAAATCGCGCCGTTTTTCTTTTTCTTCGAACTTCATTTCAATTTCGAAATTCATTGTACAGCCAAATGTGTGTTCCGTGTTTACATTTGGAAGCACATGAAGACATCTTGCTATTTTAGTCAGAGTGGAAATAAGATCTGCCAGAAACAAAACCACAAGCGAATGATGACCAATCTTCGTCTCGAAAACAGCATATGCTGATGATCATTATTATCATCAGCATCAGTAGCAGCAACGGTAACAGTAGTAGCAGCAGCATCATGATTCTAAGATATTCCAATTTGTCAATTTTGACAACAGTCGAATGGAGAGCCGGTTTTAGAATAGAATATTAGCTAAAGTGGATTAAGAATATTTCTCATCTTTCTATGAAAGAATAAGTATTTCTAATGGGATAATACATAGATAAAATGACGCTTTTGAATATATGTGTATAGATTAATAAAGCGAGAGATAGCGCTATATATATAAAAATATATATATTAATGTCTGTATAAATGAATTTTATATATATATATATATATATATATAGATATATATAATATATATATATATAATATATATATAGAAAATAAGAAGAAAGAAAAAAATCAATGAAGGAACACAAAATAGATAAATTAATAAAAAAGAAGAAAAATGAAAAGTACGGTAAAAGAAAGAAAAAAGAATGAAGAATAGATGTAGATTTGAAGTGAGAAAACCCCGTTGTCTTTCATTTTTGTTGTAATCCTTGTCTATTTTTTCTTTTTATTTTGTTCATCCATATATGGATATTGTACATTTCATCTAGAGATTTGTAACAACATGAAGGTAGATTAGTATTTTATACTTCCTTTCAAAGACGTCACATGATAAAGATGATGATCACGAAGATAACGATGATTACTAAGTTGACAATGGTGATGACGTTAATGATGATGATGACGATGATATTAATGCTGCCAAATTTTATGATGATGATGATGACGTTGATGATGAAAATGATAATGATGGCAAGTGATATCCTTGATGGTAATCATAATGATCACTATCAAGTCGTCGATAATGACGTTACTGAGGACGACGATGAGTATTCTAGGTTGTGAGGTCTATATAGACAGTGTACAGCAGGGCCTGGAATGAGCATTTATATATCATTTTCCTTTAGCTAACAGAAATGAACCTACGCGTAAACTTAAACAAAAGTGAATTCTGCCATGCAACAGTGGATTATTTGGGCCATACTGTTGGTCAAGGACAGGTGAAGCCTCTCTCGGCAAAAGTAGATGGTATCAAAAATATCCTGCCCCAACAAATAAAAAGCAACTAATGAGATTTCTTGGTATGGCTTCATTTTATCAAAAATTTTGGAAAAATGATGATGATGATGATGATCTAAACTATTAACTGGGGACTGGCCAAATTTCATTGTCTCTCTGAAAACGTAACTGCTTTTAATGCCCGATTTCAACCCAAAATTGTAACGAGTTAATCTTATACGTTTCTATTCAATAAAGAACGTGGCTGTTTGGCACTTCACGCACCGAATGAAGAGTTCATGCTTTAGAATGGACTTTTAACTTTGGAGGATTAAGAGGATTTGTCATCATTTAGGAAACGAATGATGTAATGAAAGGAGGAAGATATAAAATGAAAGATAGAAGTATACATTGAGTTGAGAGAGGAAAGAGGAGGATATCTAAATGTTAAAAATAAAAATAAAAGAAAACGTGTAAATAAAGAGTTCAGATAGTAAAGAAAGTAGAAGACCAAAAAGAAAGAAAGTATAAAATTTGAAAGATATAAAGAGTGGACATAAGGGAAGAAGGAAGGAAAGGAGGAGTAAGTTACGGGTTAGAGTCCGTGGGGAGTAAATAAAATGAAAAGGGGAGGGAGAAATCTGATAAATGGGTTAAATTGTAACCTGCATATAAATGAAGTAAGTGATGAGGACAACGAAGGAGGATCGGGGAAAAGGAACACGAAAACTTCATATTAAAGTGATGAAAGTATGAAGAAAGGAAAAGAGAAATGGAAATAGGTGAAAAGCAAGGGCATAAAAGGAGAAGGAGGAGGCTGACTAGATAAGAGCTAAATAATTTTAAGAGGAAAAAATGGAAAGACAATTATATGAAGTAAAAGAAAATAGGACATGGGAATATTTGAGAAAGAGGGGTTTGTAAGAGAATATAGAAAATAAGCCATGGATGATGAGAAAATATGAATAAAAATTATAGAGAAAAATAAAAGCAGCAAAATTAACTAAAAGATGAGGAGGTAGTGGAAGAATAGGAAAGGTGAATAATATAAAAGAAAATCAAGTGCGTGGATTATGAGGAGAGTTAATTACAAAAAAAAGGAAAGATGGGTGAGATAAAGAAGATGAGGTGTGAAGATTGAGACGCAATAAATAAATAAAAGAGGCGGAGGAGGAGAATGAATGAAGAAGTAAGAATGGTTAGGAGTGGAAATAAAGATAAACTCAAGTAATGGACGTTAGATGGAAATTTGGAAGTCAATAAAAATAGAAGCTTTGAAAACTGGAGAAGAGAAAAATACAAAGGAAATAATGAGTGATAGAAAAAGTGGGAGTAAACAGAGAGAAGGGGGAATGAAAGATAAATAACACGAGGAGTAATTCAAAGAGAAAGAGAGGTTAAAACTTTCTAGAATGAAGATAATACGAAAATACTGTTGGCTGTTGATTCCAGACAAAGAAACAAAAACAACATTTGCTCGGAATTGCTATAAAGAAAATAAATGAAATGTCGTATGTGATGACCAAGTAAGATTACAAATGTCTAGGATAGTTTTTAAATACTTATGTTTTGGCGTCGTCCAAAAGTGAATTGTGTCTGTTGAGGAGGGGGAAGTAAATACAGTGACACAATATACTGGAATTCTGGAATTTTTTTTAGATTAAGATAAATAATTTGTATTATTTGTATGATACTATTCTAATTGGGAATATACAGTGCTCGGGAATCTATAGAAAAATAAAATTAATAATTAGTTAACTTTTCATGACTAACTGAACTAAAACAATCTATCTTTTTGAATTATATGAAAAGTTCAGTTCTAAAATCTAAATAGATTCTAGAGTTTGACTTAAAATTTTTCGAGTTCACAAAAATACATTGGAAGAAAGTCAGACATTATATCGACGGAAATGTGAAAATAATAACCAATAATCGAATTATTGCTTAAATAATTTGAATATTTTCAAAAGTTAAATATGTTTTTCTCATGATAAAAATTATACAAATGAGAAAAATTTATGCAACTTCTGGAAATATTTCTGAACAAAACTGCGTTGTCGTATTATTGGTACAGTCAGCTATATTTTGTCGTTTGCGTCTTTGTTGGAACGATAACAGTAAGTGTAATATTTTCAACAACTAATAAGTCTTTAGACACACATGTGAGGGGTTAAGATTTGCTGTTTTTTTACGCGCTTCACGCTTTTTAGTTTTTACATGAGTGTAACGAGTTAGTCTTATATATTTTTATTCAATAAAGAAGGGAATATTTGAGAAAGAAGGGTTGGTAAGAGAACATAGAAAATAAGTCATTTTAAGACGAATAAATAAGCCGTTTGACTAAGACGAATAAATTTCTTTTCATGTAGTAAGACCAAAGGAGACATTCGCTGAGTTTTATTGGAAGTTTTATTTCGAGAAAATTTACTTAAGAAGAAAGACTAATGTTACCGTATTTTGTTACTTTTTAAACTTAATTTCTAACTTAACGAAATTAGTACTGTGCACGGGTAGACATGGAGTTAAGATTCGCCTTAGATTACAGTTTTCTACATTATTGGCGGTGGCTCATTCGCAAGGTTTCTAGAGAGATAGATTCGTCAGAAAACCTTTGTTTCTCACCTCGAAAACGTGATGCCTTTCGTCATCGTTCAACTCTGATTTGTCTACGTGTTTGGCCTTTCCTCCTTGACTTAACTTTATATCACACGTCTCCGGGTTAGATGCAGATTAATTATATCCTGACAATCACTAAATGTGATTTTGGTCAAAATCCACACCAGCTAAATTACTCGCTACTGATATAGTGCCTCTAATATGTGATATAAGTACATGCAAAGATTTAGCTTTCCAGATCTTACATTTTTTTCTGAAAACGTAAAAACTGGCGTCGTTTGATTTGCTCGTTTTATGGTATCTAATTAGGTATCCATACCTCACACCTCATCACACCTCATCACACCTCATGACGTGTTACGCGCTATAAGTCTATTTGCGTCGAAGCTAATAAAATCGGAATTTATATGAACTTGGTTTATTACTGAGAATTTCTTATTTGCAGAACACGATACAACGGGACTGTTACTCTGCAGACTATAATACAGTCGTCTCCAAATATTATACTTCTCATAAACCAACCTTATAATCAATCAAATTTGTTCATTCCATTCATCATTTTTTATCTTTTCATAATATTCATCTTTTCATAATATTTATCTTTTCATAATATTCATCTTTTTATAATATTCATCATTTCATAATATTCACATATTTATCTTTTCATAATATTCATCTTTTCATAATATTCATCTTTTCATAATATTCATCTTTTCATAATATTTATCTTTTCATAATATTCATCTTTTCATAATATTCATCTTTTCATATTCATCTTTTCATAATACTTATTTTTTTATAATATCCATCGTAATATTCATCTTTTCATAATATTCATCTTTTCATAATATTTATCTTTTCATAATATTCATCTTTTCATAATATTCATCTTTTCATAATATTCATCTTTTCATAATATTCATCTTTTCATAATATTCATCTTTTCATAATATTTATCTTTTCATAATATTTATCTTTTAATAATATTCATCTTTTCATAATATTCATCTTTCCATAATATTCATCTTTTCATAATATTCATCTTTTCATAATATTCATCTTTTCATAATATTTATCTTTTCATATTAATCTTTCATAATATTTATCTTTTCATAATATTCATTTTTTCATAATATTAATCTTTTCATAATATTAATCTTTTCATAATATTCATCTTTTCATAATATTCATCTTTTCATAATATTCATCTTTTCATAATATTCATCTTTTCATAATATTTATATTTTCATAATATTCATCTTTTCATAATATTCATCTTTTCATAATATTCATCTTTTCATAATATTCATCTTTTCACAATATTTATCTTTTCATAATATTTATCTTTTCATAATATTTATCTTTTCATAATATTTATCTTTTCATAATATTTATCTTTTCATAATATTTATCTTTTCATAATATTCATCTTTTCATAATATTCATCTTTTCATAATATTCATCTTTTCATAATATTCATCTTTTCATAATATTCATCTTTTCATAATATTCATCTTTTCATAATATTCATCTTTTCATAATATTCATCTTTTCATAATATTCATCTTTTCATAATATTCATCTTTTCATAATATTCATTTTTTCATAATATTAATCTTTTCATAATATTCATCTTTTCATAATATTCATCTTTTCATAATATTCATCTTTTCATAATATTCATCTTTTCATAATATTAATCTTTTCATAATATTAATCTTTTCATAATATTCATCTTTTCATAATATTCATCTTTTCATAATATTCATCTTTTCATAATATTCATCTTTTCATAATATTTATATTTTCATAATATTCATCTTTTCATAATATTCATCTTTTCATAATATTCATCTTTTCATAATATTCATCTTTTCACAATATTTATCTTTTCATAATATTTATCTTTTCATAATATTTATCTTTTCATAATATTTATCTTTTCATAATATTTATCTTTTCATAATATTCATCTTTTCATAATATTCATCTTTTCATAATATTCATCTTTTCATAATATTCATCTTTTCATAATATTCATCTTTTCATAATAATCATCTTTTCATAATATTCATCTTTTCATAATATTCATCTTTTCATAATATTCATCTTTTCATAATATTCATCTTTTCATAATATTCATCTTTTCATAATATTCATCTTTTCATAACATTCATCTTTTCATAATATTCATCTTTTCATAATATTCATCTTTTCATAATATTCATCTTTTCATAATATTCATCTTTTCATAATATTCATCTTTTCATAATATTTATCTTTTCATAATATTCATTTTTTCACAATTTTAATCTTTTCATAATATTCATCTTTTCATAATATTCATCTTTTCATAATATTCATCTTTTCATAATATTCATCTTTTCATAATATTCATCTTTTCATAATATTCATCTTTTCATAATATTCATCTTTTCATAATATTTATCTTTTCATAATATTTATCTTTTCATAATATTCATCTTTTCATAATATTCATCTTTTCATAATATTTATCTTTTCATAATATTCATCTTTTCATAATATTTATCTTTTCATAATATTTATCTTTTCATAATATTCATCTTTTCATAATATTCATCTTTTCATAATATTCATCTTTTCATAATATTCATCTTTTCATAATATTAATCTTTTCATAATATTCATCTTTTCATAATATTCATCTTTTCATAATATTCATCTTTTCATAATATTTATCTTTTCATAATATTCATCTTTTCATATTACTCTTTTCATAATATTTATCTTTTCATAATATTCATTTTTTCATAATATTCATCTTTTCATAATATTCATCTTTTCATAATATTCATCTTTTCATAATATTCATCTTTTCATAATATTCATCTTTTCATAATATTCATCTTTTCATAATATTCATCTTTTCATAATATTCATCTTTTCATATTCATCTTTTCATAATACTTATTTTTTATAATATCCATCTTTTCATAATATTCATTATTTCGTAATATTCATCTTTTCATAATATTCATCTTTTCATAATATTTATCTTTTCATAATATTTATCTTTTCATAATATTCATCTTTTCATAATATTCATCTTTTCATAATATTTATCTTTTCATAAGATTTATCTTTTCATAATATTCATCTTTTCATAATATTCATCTTTTCATAATATTCATCTTTTCATAATATTCATCTTTTCATAATATTCATCTTTTCATAATATTCATCTTTTCATAATATTTATCTTTTCATATTCATCTTTTCATAATATTTATCTTTTCATAATATTCATTTTTTCATAATATTAATCTTTTCATAATATTCATCTTTTCATAATATTAATCTTTTCATAATATTCATCTTTTCATAATATTTATATTTTCATAATATTCATCTTTTCATAATATTCATCTTTTCATAATATTCATCTTTTCATAATATTCATCTTTTCATAATATTTATCTTTTCATAATATTTATCTTTTCATAATATTTATCTTTTCATAGTATGTATCTTTTCATAATATGTATCTTTTCATAATATTTATCTTTTCATAATATTCATCTTTTCATAATATTCATCTTTTCATAATATTCATCTTTTCATAATATTCATCTTTTCATAATATTCATCTTTTCATAATATTCATCTTTTCATATTCATCTTTTCATAATATTCATCTTTTCATAATATTCATCTTTTCATAATATTCATTTTTTCATAATATTCATCTTTTCATAATATTTATCTTTTCATAATATTAATCTTTTCATAATATTTATCTTTTCATAATATTCATCTTTTCATAATATTCATCTTTTCATAATATTCATCTTTTCATAATATTCATCTTTTCATAATATTAATCTTTTCATAATAATCATCTTTTCATAATATTCATCTTTTCATAATATTCATCTTTTCATAATATTCATCTTTTCATAATATTCATCTTTTCATAATATTCATCTTTTCATAATATTCATCTTTTCATAATATTTATCTTTTCATAATATTTATCTTTTCATAATATTCATCTTTTCATAATATTCATCTTTTCATAATATTTATCTTTTCATAATATTCATCTTTTCATAATATTTATCTTTTCATAATATTTATCTTTTCATAATATTCATCTTTTCATAATATTCATCTTTTCATAATATTCATCTTTTCATAATATTCATCTTTTCATAATATTAATCTTTTCATAATATTCATCTTTTCATAATATTCATCTTTTCATAATATTCATCTTTTCATAATATTTATCTTTTCATAATATTCATCTTTTCATATTACTCTTTTCATAATATTTATCTTTTCATAATATTCATTTTTTCATAATATTCATCTTTTCATAATATTCATCTTTTCATAATATTCATCTTTTCATAATATTCATCTTTTCATAATATTCATCTTTTCATAATATTCATCTTTTCATAATATTCATCTTTTCATATTCATCTTTTCATAATACTTATTTTTTATAATATCCATCTTTTCATAATATTCATTATTTCGTAATATTCATCTTTTCATAATATTCATCTTTTCATAATATTTATCTTTTCATAATATTTATCTTTTCATAATATTCATCTTTTCATAATATTCATCTTTTCATAATATTTATCTTTTCATAAGATTTATCTTTTCATAATATTCATCTTTTCATAATATTCATCTTTTCATAATATTCATCTTTTCATAATATTCATCTTTTCATAATATTCATCTTTTCATAATATTCATCTTTTCATAATATTTATCTTTTCATATTCATCTTTTCATAATATTTATCTTTTCATAATATTCATTTTTTCATAATATTAATCTTTTCATAATATTCATCTTTTCATAATATTAATCTTTTCATAATATTCATCTTTTCATAATATTTATATTTTCATAATATTCATCTTTTCATAATATTCATCTTTTCATAATATTCATCTTTTCATAATATTTATCTTTTCATAATATTTATCTTTTCATAATATTTATCTTTTCATAGTATGTATCTTTTCATAATATGTATCTTTTCATAATATTTATCTTTTCATAATATTCATCTTTTCATAATATTCATCTTTTCATAATATTCATCTTTTCATAATATTCATCTTTTCATAATATTCATCTTTTCATAATATTCATCTTTTCATATTCATCTTTTCATAATATTCATCTTTTCATAATATTCATCTTTTCATAATATTCATTTTTTCATAATATTCATCTTTTCATAATATTTATCTTTTCATAATATTAATCTTTTCATAATATTTATCTTTTCATAATATTCATCTTTTCATAATATTCATCTTTTCATAATATTCATCTTTTCATAATATTCATCTTTTCATAATATTCATCTTTTCATAATATTCATCTTTTCATAATAATCATCTTTTCATAATATTCATCTTTTCATAATATTCATCTTTTCATAATATTCATCTTTTCATAATATTCATCTTTTCATAATATTCATCTTTTCATAATATTCATCTTTTCATAATATTCATCTTTTCATAATATTCATCTTTTCATAACATTCATCTTTTCATAATATTCATCTTTTCATAATATTCATCTTTTCATAATATTCATCTTTTCATAATATTCATCTTTTCATAATATTCATCTTTTCATAATATTCATCTTTTCATAATATTTATCTTTTCATAATATTCATTTTTTCACAATTTTAATCTTTTCATAATATTCATCTTTTCATAATATTCATCTTTTCATAATATTCATCTTTTCATAATATTCATCTTTTCATAATATTCATCTTTTCATAATATTCATCTTTTCATAATATTCATCTTTTCATAATATTTATCTTTTCATAATATTTATCTTTTCATAATATTCATCTTTTCATAATATTCATCTTTTCATAATATTTATCTTTTCATAATATTCATCTTTTCATAATATTTATCTTTTCATAATATTTATCTTTTCATAATATTCATCTTTTCATAATATTCATCTTTTCATAATATTCATCTTTTCATAATATTCATCTTTTCATAATATTAATCTTTTCATAATATTCATCTTTTCATAATATTCATCTTTTCATAATATTCATCTTTTCATAATATTTATCTTTTCATAATATTCATCTTTTCATATTACTCTTTTCATAATATTTATCTTTTCATAATATTCATTTTTTCATAATATTCATCTTTTCATAATATTCATCTTTTCATAATATTCATCTTTTCATAATATTCATCTTTTCATAATATTCATCTTTTCATAATATTCATCTTTTCATAATATTCATCTTTTCATAATATTCATCTTTTCATATTCATCTTTTCATAATACTTATTTTTTATAATATCCATCTTTTCATAATATTCATTATTTCGTAATATTCATCTTTTCATAATATTCATCTTTTCATAATATTTATCTTTTCATAATATTTATCTTTTCATAATATTCATCTTTTCATAATATTCATCTTTTCATAATATTTATCTTTTCATAAGATTTATCTTTTCATAATATTCATCTTTTCATAATATTCATCTTTTCATAATATTCATCTTTTCATAATATTCATCTTTTCATAATATTCATCTTTTCATAATATTCATCTTTTCATAATATTCATCTTTTCATATTCATCTTTCATAATATTTATCTTTTCATAATATTCATTTTTTCATAATATTAATCTTTTCATAATATTCATCTTTTCATAATATTAATCTTTTCATAATATTCATCTTTTCATAATATTTATATTTTCATAATATTCATCTTTTCATAATATTCATCTTTTCATAATATTCATCTTTTCATAATATTCATCTTTTCATAATATTTATCTTTTCATAATATTTATCTTTTCATAATATTTATCTTTTCATAGTATGTATCTTTTCATAATATGTATCTTTTCATAATATTTATCTTTTCATAATATTCATCTTTTCATAATATTCATCTTTTCATAATATTCATCTTTTCATAATATTCATCTTTTCATAATATTCATCTTTTCATAATATTCATCTTTTCATATTCATCTTTTCATAATATTCATCTTTTCATAATATTCATCTTTTCATAATATTCATTTTTTCATAATATTCATCTTTTCATAATATTTATCTTTTCATAATATTCATCTTTTCATAATATTTATCTTTTCATAATATTCATCTTTTCATAATATTCATCTTTTCATAATATTCATCTTTTCATAATATTCATCTTTTCATAATATTCATCTTTTCATAATATTCATCTTTTCATAATATTTATCTTTTCATAATATTCATCTTTTCATAATATTCATCTTTTCATAATATTTATCTTTTCATAATATTTATCTTTTCATAATATTCATCTTTTCATAATATTCATCTTTTCATAATATTCATCTTTTCATAATATTCATCTTTTCATAATATTCATCTTTTCATAATATTCATCTTTTCATAATATTCATCTTTTCATAATATTTATCTTTTCATAATATTCATCTTTTCATATTCATCTTTTCATAATATTTATCTTTTCATAATATTCATTTTTTCATAATATTCATCTTTTCATAATATTCATCTTTTCATAATATTCATCTTTTCATAATATTCATCTTTTCATAATATTCATCTTTTCATAATATTCATCTTTTCATAATATTCATCTTTTCATAATATTCATCTTTTCATATTCATCTTTTCATAATATTCATCTTTTCATAATATTCATCTTTTCATAATATTCATCTTTTCATAATATTCATCTTTTCATAATATTCATCTTTTTATAATATTCATCTTTTCATAATATTCATCTTTTCATAATATTCATCTTTTCATAATATTCATCTTTTCATAATATTCATCTTTTCATAATATTCATCTTTTCATATTCATCTTTTCATAAAACTTATTTTTTATAATATCCATCTTTTCATAATATTCATCTTTTCATAATATTCATCTTTTCATAATATTCATCTTTTCATAATATTCATTTTTTCATAATATTAATCTTTTCATAATATTAATCTTTTCATAATATTAATCTTTTCATTATATTAATCTTTTCATAATATTTATCTTTTCATAATATTTATCTTTTCAGAACATTCATATTTTCATAATATTAATCTTTTCATAATATTCATCTTTTCATAATATTCATCTTTTCATAATATTAATCTTTTTATAATATTTATCTTTTCATGATATTAATCTTTTTATAATATTCATCAAGTATATTTCTTGTGTGTGTGTTTGATTAAGGATCATTGATCAGTTTGAAGATAATGAAAAGAAAGAAGAAAATTGTAAGATATGTTGAGAAAGATGAATTTGGGGTTGATCCCCAAGTCGTGTTTAAGGCAATCTAATGCTATGTGCAATCTCCGAAGATGAGGGATTCTAGACAAATAACGGGATAAATAAGAAAATAAACAAATACGATTAAAGAAAATCTTTTTAATATAACGTTTAAGTTAAGATCCCATTCTTCAATCAATGGAGACTATTCCTTATTTGTTGTTTTTTTTTTCATTTTCATTCTTTGCCCATTTCCTTGAATGTGATCGTTGAGTCTTAGTTTGGTTTGTCCATTAAACTGGCACGTTTACGCCCTCTATCCATTAGAATTCACTTAAAGAATTTTTCATTATACACAGGTAGATGCATTCATGCACACACGTGCACGTGTCAGTGCCAGAAGTAAACAAGAACTGTAAGAGGGGGAAGAGCTGCTGACTACGGTTGCTTTGCACATGCGGTTTTCACGGATAAAGAAAAAGTTTATTCTCTTTTGTGAATTATAAATCAAGGTACGAATATTCTAAACACGTTTCAAAGACGCGTTACGCGCTGTCTTTACAACTTAAATCGATAGAGAGATATACATGCAAGTGAATATAAACAGATCCATAGATAGATCTAGAGATAAATTAGGACAATACAAGAAACAATACACACACCTTACACACACAGACACACATATACATACAAAAACACACAAACACACGCACGCACAAACACACACACATATGTGTGTAATTAATAAGATAATGGTATAATAAGTATTAATTAATCAAAATAATATGTAACTAAAACAATGCGAACGTTCTCACCCTAATATATTAATTATTTATAAAAATAAAATAAATAAATTCATATAATTTAATTGCAATAATTTTAAGCGTCATAAATATGAATAAAATTAAATTATTAATTAATTAATAATATTATAATAATATATTATTATTAATATTTTTGCTGCACTCCTGCTCTTTTCGGTCTGCGGTTCCGTCGTCAGAGAGACAGCTATGCAAAATTTTTCATCGGTTTCACGGCTCTAATTTTGCATTTGTTTTGAGAAACAGGAGGGTCACTCCCGAAATTAGATGTTATGCTACTATAGATAATATTAATCATATTCCTTGATTTTGTGATTAATTCATGTTTTTTTAGTAATTAATTAGCAACAATTTGAAATTTATACATCATGTAATACATCACTTACTAATCTTTTTATAAATCATTTAAAAAGTGATAGAAAATGGAGAGAGTGGGTTAATATTAAAAAGAAAAATGTACTTAAATTGATGACGTAATATATTCGGTTTATTTTTAAAAAGTTTTAACAGGTTATTAATTATCCATGTTCAAATGACTCACAACTCAGTTTAAATTTAAATACTAAATCCAAGTAGTTTATTATATACTTTGCGGATGATGGTTGCTTATTTGATATATTGCTTATTTGTCTCCACGCACACTAGATTACGTAATCAAAAGCACCAGACACTGTATATTATGTCACAAAAAGCGAATGTGATAAACAAAGGGCGAATGATTATAAAACAAATTTAAGTGACTTGCCCGTCCCTAAATATATCACAATTTGTGAATATTCAAATATAATGAAAATGGTATAAATTGTGATAATGATTCTCACTTTGCGGATATCACAGGTATTCTAGTTTGTTTACAGATACTTTCTCGTTTTTCTATGGGTGTTTATTTTGTTGATCGATCTTTTACGTGTTGTTCAGTCTGTAGGTAGATTTGTCTTCAATAAACCTATATTTATATATGAAAAAAATGTAAGTCACCCGTTGAGGTGCATGTGTGCGCCTGACACCATAAAGTTATCTGAGCTTTACTTTTTATATTGTATGGAAATATTGTTAGCTCGAAAACTATTTGTTTTATCAGACTTAAAGATTACATAGTGATTCTTGTCGTTATAAAGCATTAGATTCAGACAAATTACACAACATAGAAGTTGGAATTCCATCAGAAATCGACCTTTATCTACTTATTCAATGTCAAGATCTAATTTCCAGATCATATAAGATGCAGGCATTTATATGGGCGGAATAGTGAGTTTCTACGCATATCAAACTGATATTATCGCGAAAAGTGTCACTACTTTCACATTGTCCGTGATCTTAGCATTTAACTTTGATCTAGATTTCTAAAAATTAATTTAGTGTGAGGTTAAACTATTGCAAATATTTTGTCCAAGACTGAAAACAATTAATTAAGCGACGCGTGCATTCGTCCGAACAAAAACAAACTCGACAGAAAACAAAAGCTTCAATTGGACGTGAATATATATTTAAGTTTGCGTTGAGAATTTTAAAAATGATTTTTTAAATGCGATTTTCTTTGTTTTTTTAAACTCAATAGCATGTTCTTGGGCGTGTCGAGCTAAATTTAAAAGTAAGCTTTTTCTTTTGTCTGTCAAGCTTAATTTTGAAATAGTATTTCTCTCGGTAAAAGCGAAGATTTCATAGACTATTTTTATGTGTACGTTATTTTTTATTCTTCCAATATGAAAGAATATTATTGTTTAATTTACTTTTAGTTTTTTATGTATTTTTGTTTGATAGCATTTTTACTCGATAGCATATTGTTTTGCGTAACAACCTCATATCAATATATGAAGCGATCAAAATTACACGTCAAAAACGTTACAGAAATTCTATTTTATGTTATTTATAATTGGATTAGTTTTTGCGCGCTGATAGATATTGTCGTAACGAATTGGCCAACAGACCGAGTTTAAAAATCTAATTTCGTCTATTCAAAAAATTACTTATTGAACTAAAATATAAAATAATGTCTTATTAACAACGAACTTCAAATATCACGTCGATCACAAAAATATGGTTATAAAGTTTTAAAACCTACTACTACTACTACTACTACTAATAATAATAATAATAATAATAATAATAATAACAGTACTAAACATCACATCGCAAATTCAATTACTATCTACTACTGTAATCACATGTAATCAAACATAAAATTCGAACAAAACGCCATAAAAAATATTGTACACATATATAACCCCAACTGATCATAATAAAATTTGACTCATTATTTACTATAAGAAAAATATAAAAACCAAATCTTTTCTAACCCTTAAAATATTTTAAAAAGAGCCAATATTATTTACGATAAGTTAAAATTTTCCTTAGAATAACTCCCATAATAATAATAAAGCTAAAAGCTACATTGGTTTACAACCACGCTTTTATTTCTTCGCCTCTCCATGCGTCTTTAAACTCTAGCTCAATTTACTAACATCTACAAAAATATAATGGCCATGTCCGATTAAAAGCAAATCCCAGATTTAAAAAAAATGGATTCAACTATGATTTTTTGATTTTCTTTTACATAGAATGTAAACAAATTTACGAGCTATTACTTAACAAATAAAAACTACGAATATAAACTAGAATTATAACGAAAATAACATCTATCCGATACTTGTGCAATCACAACATATACATCCTTTTATATAATAGTAGCATTATATAAAAGGAACTTTGTGTATGTGTCTATGTGTGAGAGTTTGTTTCATATGGACTCGAAAACGACGGGGTCAATTTTTATGAAATTTCAGACGAAAGATAGATTTTATATCGGAATATGTTCTTTGTGTCGAGAACCAATAATCGAAATATTCCGATGAAAGAAGGAACATGAGCTTTTGACTAAAGTTAAGATTTTACACGGCCTAACATCACAAGTGCATTTGAGAAGTTTTACAATCACACAAGCAGAAAGGCCCGAAGTATAAAATCAACAATAGGTGCTTTGATTTAATAAGGATGCATTCGCAATGAATATTTGTGTTTACAGCACAGTTGCATTCCAATTTAAACGTAAATTCAAGCCATTATCACCAAACACATAAAATCAACAGTATGGTCTTTGATATCACAGGATCTGGTTGGAAATGAATGCTTCTGTTTAGAGCACAATTGAAGCATGATAGTTGGCTTTTGAATTTTAAACTTTAAATCGAGACATTATATATATCACATAATTTTATAAAATAAACAGTAGGTTCTTTACAGTGCAATGTAGACTAAAATATATTGTCGACTACATCATTGCTAGGAAGCATGTAAAGCTTCCTCACGGTGTACCGCCATGGTTCTCCGCATTAAAGCGATCAATTAATCGATTTGATTAAAAAATGGTCGATTACATCGATTTCGATAATTATAAAAATATGTCAGCATTAAACATTCGCTAATCATCATTCAATCATGGGCAACTCGGGTCTTCTTGCTAGTATATATATATTAGGGTAAACAGAAAGACCGCATTTAAACCTATTGGAAAAGTGTTAAAAAAAAAGTTTACAGCTGGATATAAATATGAAATGATTGAAAAATGAACAACTTTATTAACAATTTTCCAATAGGTTTAAATGTGGTATTTCCATTTTTTATCTTTTTTTTAGAGAGCTCGCAACTTTTTATATTTTTATGAAGAGCTCCCTTTTTCCCCCTTTTTTTTGTGGCATCGATGGGTTCAAAGTCGCCTGAGTAAATGTTTGCTGTCCTGTTTATTATTTATTTATTTATTACTATTATTATTAAACGTTTCTGTTTCTAATAGTTCTCTTTTACGTTTTCTTGTTACGAGTATTTTTACGGGTCTGTGTGTTTATCACCGTTCTTACATATATGGGCGTGGGTGTGTATGCTCTTACGAGTGTTACGCGCATTTCACTGTTATATGTGTGTGTGGGTGTGTGTTCTTATCTTTACACCGTTTTTTGCCTTCGAAGGTCTCGAGACATGTATGTGCAAATAACATAATGCGTACATACCTCCATGCCTTGGCCAACGGATGATATCTTCTTGGACGCTGGTCGGCCATCTCGTTGGGAAGTGGTCACTGCAGACAGATGCATTGATAAACAAGAATCTTTTGTTTTAAGGCAAGCCTATCATCTCGGATCCTGGTTGTCAGAGAACCGAATCTACGATCTGCATTCTCTGCTGCCCAAAACCAACTCTCAACCCATGTGGTCGTAAACCGGAAGCCTACGACCACAATTCCCGTGTCACCCCTAATTTCCGGTGCATTCTCTCTAGGTTGATACCTGTCAAACCTAACCTTTTATGACCTGTCAACTCGCTGATGGAAAATGAAAATATACTTACATAACTTTCTATTTCTAAAACTACCTATATAGCAATTAAGCTAGGATTCCCAATACTACGTGAGGAAATCTCATTGACTGAAGCAGATGTCTGTTTGTAGCGACCATATGTAACCGTTTACCCTCAAATAAAAAAAATGTTTTGCTGTTGTTATTGAGCACTATCTAACAACCTCGTTGTATTCAATATATATGTATATATATATATATATATATATATATAGAGAGAGAGAGAGAGAGAGAGAGAGAATAAATGACAAAAAGTTATATTCCAAAATTCATGATGTTGACCATCTTATAATTTATTCGTTTAATTCAGTTGGCTTATACAATTCTTGACAGTATCTGTTTCGTGGCGCAAAATCAATCACTTAATTATTATATCAATCAGTGAATCATCAGAAGAAATAGCAACAATCAATTCGTCAAAAGGAATTGGAGTGTGATTTGACATGATTAAAATCCAAAAATTGGAAGAGAAGCTGCAAATAGCTTTTTTTTTCCATTACGCCATATTGAATTGTTATCAAATCAAAGTCATTAATCCCAACTATGATAACCGACCGTAACGATCAATAGGTTTTTGTTTGTTTTTAGCTTAGTTTAGTTTCATATATACAAACATGTATAATAGTTTATAATTTGTTGATATTATTTTCATAAGTATGTATACACAAATTAGAATTAATAAATTTATTAATTATTAAATAAAACATTTTGGTAGAAGATTCATAAATTAATTAAAATTGTTCGTACGAATAGTTGGGTTTAATGACTTTGTTTGATAGAAATTCAATATGGCGTAATGGAAAAATAAAAAGCTAATAGCAGTTTCTCTTCCAATTTTTGGATTTTAATCATGTCAAATCACTTACTAATTGATATAATAATTAAGTGATTGATTTTGCGCTACGAAGCAGATACTGTCAAGAATTGTATAAGTAAACTGAATTAAACGAATAAATTATAAGATGGTCAACATCATGAATTTTGGATTATAATTTTTTGTCATTTATTCTCTGTATTGATTTGTAACTACATTGAGCTTCTTAAATAAGGATTAATATTTATTCTAAGAAAATATATTTCAGTTCTAATACAAGTGAGTCAACGCAGCTAAACACAAATCAGTAATATACATATATAAATATATGCGTGCGTGTATGTATGTTCGCATGCGTGTGTGTACAGGATGTTCTTCTAAATTAATAAATTCAACTAATAAATATTCTAAACAATACGGTTAGTTTTTTGTGTGTATGAAATGTAAAACCAGAACTCGTATTCGCCCTAAAACTTGTAAAATAAGTTGATATAAATCCTTTAATAAAGAAAATGATTTCTTTACATCAAATTTTTAGTGTTATTAATTGATACATTTTAAATGCATCGATGCGGTAGACGCAATAATAGTATGCTATTGATAAAGTACTAAACTATTTAACTCATTATTATGTATTAGGGAAAATATCATCACAGTAACTAGGTATATATCACGTATATATATATATCACACGGGCACGTTATATTTGTAACTACACTACTGAAACCATCGAAACTGCAAAGAAAAATAAATTAAATTGTAAAACTAATTTTATATCTACTACTAATACCTGCCATATGGATGGTATACTGCTAGTATATATATATATATATATATATATATATATATATATATATATATATAAGAAGTATGTCGTGGTTTGCTTGAAGCATTGTTTAGCCATGGTTTGCTTGAAGCATTGTTTAGCGGAAGGCTTTTCAATGGAGGAATTATTCAGTCGTGGTAAACAAATAATAATAATAATAATAATTACATTATATTTTTATTATTTACCTGATTACGGATGGCATATTTCAAGAAATATATATTCACTTCTTATGTTGTCGACTTTGGTTTTACTCAAGCGGCCATTGTGTACATTTTGTTTTAACGCTGTTTTTTTTTTTCTTTCTGATGTAAAGTTTTAAAATTACGTTAATTGTTAGGGGGAGGTAATTCTATTTTAACTTTTCAATATGTTTTCTGATTTAAGGGAAGTAATTATGGATTTCTGTTTAAATTTTCTGATCTAATCAAAGGGAAACAATTATATCTATTCAAGTTGTTTGAACTGTGGGAATTTGCACTGTGACCGTCTAAGGAAAGTAAGTAATCTGCTTGTGTCTTTATTAGAAAGATGTTGGATTTTTCTTTTTTATTATTAAGTTTTAGTCTTAATTCTTCAATCTGAGATTTCCCATGTCTCTTTTAGTTGCTAGTATTTTAATAGTTATGTTTTTATTGGGCTATGCTTGTAAGACATGCGATTGTAAAAAGACGAGGTCTTGGTGGTAATGTGTTTTTTCCGGATATGCATTGGTCCGATTGAACTTCCGATATATGATTCATTGAATACAGTACATTGAATTTGATGTACTGAATATGTGCGTCCTGTGTTTTGTGGGGCAATTAGATAATGAGCATCGTTTCTTCCTTGCTGTAGTTTATATTTTAGATAAGTGTTGTCTTAATATTGGACCGATTTGTGTGAGCTGTATATTTAGTTGCTTTTTGCGAATGGCGTTGTGTATTACTGTTGTTATCCTATCATATCGTGTTAGATAGTGTGTGTTGGTGTTTTCTGTTAAATGTCTTAATGTGTTATAGGACTTTTGTGGGGGTATCCATTATATATTTCCTCCTTTTAGCATTTAACCAATTAAACACCATTATACAATAGTTTAATTGTATCACATAAACATTATATCAATATGTCATACTCATTTACAATAAATATAATTGAAAATGTATTTAATATTAATTATATAAACAAAAAAGAATTTAATTCTCCTTACATTTTTAATTTAATTTTATTTTATTTTGCTACAGA
Organism: Euprymna scolopes; assembly: GCF_053919585.1. Classification (NCBI taxonomy): domain Eukaryota; kingdom Metazoa; phylum Mollusca; class Cephalopoda; order Sepiida; family Sepiolidae; genus Euprymna; species Euprymna scolopes. The sequence continues at coordinate 86,648,426 of NC_136511.1, read as the reverse complement.
ATTTTTCTTTTCCTAATTGATTTCTAGGTTCACCAACTATATTTACTTCAATAGGCTAGTTAAATTTTGGTGTCTTTCCAAATCTTAACTACATGCCCCCTTCGAATTTATGCTGACGAGGAGACGATATCACGAAATATTTTACTTTTTTCTCGGTGAATTAATTTGTAAATATTAAATGAATAAAGGGATATCGTTTACGAAACGATCGTACATATTAATTTGATTTTGTTATTTCCCCGTATGAAAACTTGATTAATAATTTCACAGTTATTAATCTTTCATCTTATATATATATATATATATATATATATATATATATATATATATATATATATATATAGGGTGGTTGCTAGAAAACCGGGAAATTCGAATGTCAGCTTAGATTATGAGCTTGGAATGTTATCCTTCAAAATGCCACACGTGCTTAAATTTCTAGGTTAAGACGCTGCACGGACATTATTTTAAGCATCTATGAGTACAATATAACATTTGTCTTTGAAAAACTTTGTAAAAATTATTGTTTGTAAAAATAAGTCGTTGCGTTACAAATTTCCCGCTTTTCTAGCGACCACCCATATATATATATATATATATATATATATATATATATATATAAAGTGAACGTGTCTGTGTCTGTGTATATGTGTGTCTATGTGTACATTTCCCTACGCAATAACTCTGTAAATTTTTAGTATACAGACTCGAAATATTATATACAGAGTACTGATATTTGGGAAAATCGATGTGATCAGCTTTTGGCCAGAAATTTGGCAATTAAGGCGTCAAAGTTCAACGATTGGACCTTTGAGAACTCTACCAAACTCCTCCGAAATTTTAGATATAGGTTCCTCGGATCTAACTTGATTTGAGCCTTGATTTGAGCCTAAACAATAAATTTTAAGACTCATAATAGGGGTAAAAGTTAAAAAAAAAATTGACCTCTGCGGTCTCTTCCAAATTACTCAGACAATTTCTGGTCTTAATATTTGAAATTTTACATAAAAGGTATTCAGAGATAGGACAAGCTTTTTCATCAGTTTGGGTCGAAAATTTTTAGTTACCAATATATAAATGTATGTATGTCTGTTTGTATGTCTGCCTTAAACTTTCAATAGAGGCGACGGATTTTACCAAGATCAGTATCGTTTTAAAATTAGATCTTTCATACGACAAATATCGAAAAATTGGCTAAAAACATTAATATCCTCCCCTTCAACTAGGCACTTTTCTACAGGGGGGTCACTTTTTCGCCAATATTTTTTTAAGTTATCCTCTCCTTTAGATTGTCTAGCCTTAATTTAAAAAAATGTCGCTTCCGGTTTGCCGGTGGTCGTAACAGCATAAACGTTAGGTTTTACCCCGTTCTTTTCCTCCTTTGCGGTACGGGTTCGAGCCTGCCTTCCAACTACCATTTATTTGTTTTTGCTCAACATACACATCCAAACACCCGGGCAACGCCGGGCTGAAATGCTAGTATATATATATATATATATATATATATATATATATATATATATATATATATATATATATATATATGCATTTCAGGTAGAACATTGGTTATACTGGTAAAGCATGAGAAGAAAACTCAATGAACTGTCCTTAAGAATGCGAGATATACTACGAAATGGAGATATCATAAAACGGTTTAATAGTATTTATTCACCTACAATATTGTTAAAAAAGTGATTACCATAGTTTGAACAAGCTTCCCGGCTTACTAGGCTCCATCTATATAAAAATATCATATTAAAAAGATTATATTCAATAACGATATAAAGGGTTACCACCGAAGGGATGGGACGGCTAGATAAGAACATACCGCTCTTGACAGCATGATTGGCTCAAGACCGTGACAAGTGACGGGATTTTGTTTACAAGCATGCAGCGTAGCTCTCTAGAGTATGAAAATTTGACAAGTGAAGTCAATAGGCATGCGTAACTTTAAACAATTACACATATGTATCTTTCGATCTGTCTATCTATCTATACATATATATGTGTGTGTGTTTGTGTGTTTGTATGGTTTTCGAGAATCAAAATGTGCTGCATTAGACAGCAAAGTGACATTAAAAATGTTAGTACGACAATTTATGACAACTGATGTAATTTCTGACGGATTCGGACAATTTATGACCACTTAATACATTGGCAGAATATCCATTAGCATCAATTACGGTCTGGCAGCGTCTGGCGATGCTTTCAATAAATGATTGAGAAAGATCATGTGATAATTGTAGCAATCATTAAAATGGCAAATAAAAATTTTATAAAACCTATTGGTTGGAATTTCTGAGGATTTCCTTCTTGGAAAATAAATTTTCATTACATCTATTAAAAGTTTTACTGCCGTAACCACTGATATAATTTAGCTTGATAAAAGTCTGGCGATATTTTGGACGAATTAAACACAAACCTTTCTTTGTAACTTATTTGGTATCAGTATATTTTCATACTATACATAACATAGACATAAATTTTTTTAATATATGTTGAGTCTATAACATGAGATAAATGTTTTTATATCGATGTTACGTACAAAATTTGTTTAAAATGTGCTGCAAAAATTGCTAGCCTAAATCTAAAGTGACGTTCTGTTCATTTAGATGAGGATATTAAATTCATAGATGCATCATATATTTTGATTTTTTGGAAAAAACAAGAACATTATTCCATGCCAAGTCATGACATTGCAGTCTAGAGAGCTTCAGGTTAATCTGTCCAGTATTTGAAAATACTGTCGATATGTCTTTTACATCTCAGTACAGACCAATCAGTGCTTCATCAGCAAGTTGCTTGAATCTGTGATCAAATAGTTACCAATCACCTCAGCAAAATCAATTCAATGAGAAGTAATATGAATTTCGCCCTGCAATAGCAACAGCTTATGTGCTGATTTTAATGTTACACGGAATCAGTGAATGTAATAACGGAGATTAATTTCTAGACCAATAGCTTTTGACAATTCAAAGGATTTTGATAAGGTTTATAATAAAATCCTACATTATTTGCTTACTATAAAGTATCGGGAATTTTCGTCTCAACAATATTTTTTTCTCTGAGAAGTTTGTAAAAAAAGTCATACATGAGCAGAAGTCTAAACCAACTAGCGTTCTTCAAGTACAAATTCGAGGCTAAACTCACTTCTTGATCCTCCTAGTCACATTCTAAGATCACATGTAGAAATTTATACGGATGACATAATCATTTATGGCAACACTTCGAAATGCAATAATGATTGAGATCTTTCCGATTCTCTCTCTTTTATCTTGAGAAACACGTGGTGTAATGAGAAACACGGATGGTCGGTTATTTTAATATGTCTAAAATAAGCTTCTTTTCTTGCATTACCAACGCACAGATCCTCATTTTTTTCTGAACTGCCCTGGCTTGATATCCTCACCTTCAGATTTTAAGCAAATCCATTGCTGAGGTCATTGGAAAAATGGTTGAATAATTCTACTGCTTGAGAAGGTATCTCACTCTTGGTACAATACTCTGGCTACATAAGAGTTAAATACGTCTTTAAATGGAGAAGTGTAGCTACATCTGTAAAGGAACTACCTTAAAGAAGTTTGTCCCCTTTACACAGTAAGGAATGACTTCGAAATCTAGTGGACGATGTCCTTTTCGTTTCCCTGCAGCTTCTTTTTCAAATAAGCGCCTTAGCTAATCGTTATATATATATATATATATATATATATATATATATATATATATATATATATATATGCGTGTGAGTACAAAGATTATCTTAACACTACTACAGTCTTACGGTAGATCGAATCGTCCAAAATATATTTCAGCTTACAGATATGCTTACATTTGTATGCACGACTCACAGCAGTTGATTTTCCCCTACACACACATACATACATATATATACATATATATATATATATATATATATATATATATATATATATATATATATATACTCACAAAAGTACCTGTCATTGACGGGGTTCAAAAACAGCCTACGGAAAATGGACTCTGATTTATGAAAGTATGATAGGTTATGAAAGGAAGGGTTGTAAAGAGATAGCTTCGAATTCGGGGGTATCAAAACCAAAGCAAAATATGATGAAAGTGAAAATAAAATAGATAAACCCCATAATTTATTATACCATACCTGTTCACACTGAAACACTTATCACAATATTCTGTGGATCTATATTAAAAACCCTTGTTAAACTTTGTGACATATTTCCATTCTATGGAGGTCGAACGGACACCACATAATTTTATTATACCATATTTCTTACAACTGAAACATAATTATCAAAGTATACTTACGCAGATAGATATGAAAAATCTTTATTAAAGTTTGTGCCTATTTCCATTCTATGAAGGCCAGGCGGGGACGCAGACCGCACAATTTTATTATACCATCCCTATTTAAGTTAAAACATACTTATCAAAGTATTATTATGTACATCTATATCAAAAACACTTGTAAACGTTTTTTTTTTTTAAATTTTTAATATTTTTATTTCCATACTTTGTGGACCAGGCGCGTACGCAGACCCCACAATTTAAATGAATCATTATTATGCCAAATCAAACATACCCATTCCTGTGTCTCGATACATCTTCTATCATTATATGTGATCAGTTTTCTATAAAAGTCAACCATATAGGAGCCTATTCGTTACCAGACACACACACAGACGTTAGGCTTTATATTATACTAGCAAAAGTACCTGTCGTTGACTGGGTGACTGAAACACTTATCACAATATTCTGTGGATCTATATTAAAAACCCTTGTTAAACTTTGTGACATATTTCCATTCGATGGAGGTCGAACGGACACCACATAATTTTATTATAAACATATTTCTTCAAACAGAAACATAATTATCAAAGTATACTTACGCAGATAGACATGAAAAGTCTTTATTAAAGTGTGTGCCTATTTCCATTCTATGGAAGCCAGGCGCGAACGAAGACAGCACAATTTTATTATACCATCCCTATTTAAGTTAAAACATACTTATCAAAGTATTCTTATGTACATCTATATCAAAAACACTTGTAAACGTTTTTTTTTTTTTACTTTGAAATTTTTTATTTCCATACTGGCCGAAAAATCAAGTTGTTGTTTTTTAAAACGAAATTACATTTATTAAAATCCATTATTTCAGAGTAACTTTTTCCCCCCAGAAAGATAAAACCCTGAATGTTATCATATAGAAAACAGAATAATGTAAAACTTTTTCTACTATTTTTAATTAAATTTTAAATGTTAAATTTTCCCAAAAAGTTAACAATTGACATTTTTTGTCTTGCACAAAAAACGTACATAAATATTTTTTAAAAAAAAAGGGTTTTTAAAGAATTAATTTGTTGTCTAACTAAGATTTAGGATGATTTTCTAAGAGAATATGAAAAAATATTATAATATAAGTACCTAGATTTCAAATAATTCCACTTATTCATATAGGCAACCAGTTACTTAGCGTCGATCTAGAGTCTAGATCGACACTGTTTACGTTTGCATTTGATAAAAAGCAAACTATGGAAGACCAAACCGGCCAAAAAAAACTTATTTTTCAGTGACGAAAATTTCAATGTGTTATTAAGCTGAGGCTCGCCAGTACCAGATGGGTTGCCATTTGTATGAGTTTGGTTTTTAATGTGTATGTGTGTGGGGGTCAGGCTCCCCAAAATGGGGGGGGGGCAATTTAAAGCAGAATAAAAAAAATTATTTCAGCGCGTTTGGTCCACCGTAGTCGAAAGGCGGCAAACGTTTTCAAATGGGATCGAAAAAATGATGCTATTTTTAACACAAAGGGTACAATATTTATCGAATTTTTTTGTATCGATTCTTCAAAGCATGCCCTGTTTAATAATGGTCATGCATTATTCGGATCGCTAAAAAAAATTGTTACTTTATTTATCAAAGATTTTAAAATGGCTTTTTTCGTATAAATATTTTTAAAAAAAAAGTTTGTTTTGCTTAACTTAAATTAATTATTTTACTTAACATATTCACCGAATTTCACACTTCAAAACTCAAAAGCGGGATAATTAAACACAATCGAAGTTCTGATATTCAGACGTCAAAATAAGGTATGCAAACAATTTTTTTAATCTATAATTCTGTCCCTTACAACAACACAATATGTTGTGTTCGGTTTCAGATGATTATTTTAAGCATATTTGTACCCCCTCAAAACAAGGGGGGTTGTAAGCAAAAAAATATATATATATAAATATCGTTTATGAAAAATAAATATAAGTATAAAGTTCATTCTTCTCTTAATAATCGCTGAAAATTTCGTATTGATCGGATAATTACCTAATTTTTGGTAGATTTTTAAAAAGACGGTCCGTCAAAAAGTACTGACCTGCCCCCCCCCCAGTTTTAGCGGTTCCTACTTTTAATGAACCACTGTTCACAATTTTAATGAACCACTGTTCTGCCAGATAAAAAACTTACCCATTGCTGTGTCTCGATACATCTTCTATCATTATATGTAATCATTTTTTTTTAAATACTCAACCATATAGGAGCCTATTCGTGACAAGACACACACATACACGCCCACACAGACATTCAGCTTTATATTATATTATATTATATATATATATATATATATATATATATATATATATATATATATATATATATGACTCTTAACTGCTAAAAATGCAGTCGAGTTTCGAATAACAGTCGACAGCACCCATCCGTTTCTATCCATAAAGAAAAGCTGTCGGTACATGATTATATATTGTCGATATATGATTATATATTGTCGATACATGGTTATATATTGTCGATACATGATTATATATTGTCGATACATGGTTATATATTGTCGATACATATTTATATATTGTCGATACATATTTATATATTGTCGATACATTATTATATATAGTCGATGCATGATTATATATTGTCGATACATTATTATATATTGCCAATACATGGATATATTTTGTCGATACATGGTTATATATTATCGATACATGATTATATATTGTCGATACATGATTATATATTGTCAATACATGATTATATATTGTCAATACATGATTATATATTGTCAATACATGGTTATATATTTTCAATACATGATTATATATTGTCAATACATGGTTATATATTGTCAATACATGATCATATATTGTCGATACATTATTATATATTGTCGATACATGGTTATATATTATCGATACTTGATTATATATTGTCAATACATGATTATATATTGTCAATACATGATTATATATTGCCAATACATGATTATATATTGTCAATAAATGATTATTTATTGTCAATAGATGATTATATATTGTCGATACATGGTTATATATTGTCGATACATGATTATATATTGTCGATACATGATTATATATTGTCGATACATGATTATATATTGTCAATACATGATTATATATTGTCGATACATGGATATATATTGTCGATACATGGTTATGTATTGTCGATACATGGTTATATATTGTCGATACATGATCATATATTGTCAATACATGATTATATATTGTCGATACATTGTTATATATTGTCGATACATGATTATAAAATGTCGATACATGGTTACATATTGCCAATACATGACTATATATTGCTAATACATGATTATATATTGTCAATACATGATTATATATTGTCAATACATGATTATATATTGTCAATACATGATTATATATTGTCAATACATGGTTATATATTGTCGATACATGGTTATATATTGTCAATACATGGTTATATATTGTCGGTACATGATTATATATTGCTAATACATGATTATATATTGTCAATACATGGTTATATATTGTCGATACATGATTATATATTGTCAATACATCATTATATATTGTCAATACATTATTATATATTGTCGATACATGGTTATATATTGTCAATACATGGTTATATATTGCGAATACATGGTTATATATTGTTGATACATGATTATATATTGCAATACATGGTTATATTTTGTCGATACATTATTATATATGTTCGATACATGATTATATATTGCCAATACATGGTTATATATTGTCAATACATGGTTATATATTGTCAATACATGGTTATATATTGTCGATACATTATTATATATTGTCGATACATGATTATATATTGCCAATAAATGGATATATATTGTCGATACATGGTTATATATTGTCGATACATGGTTATGTATTGTCGATACATGATTATATATTGTCAATACATGGTTATATATTGTCGATACATGGTTATATATTGTCGATACATGATTATATAATGTCGGTACATGATTATATATAGCCAATAAATGATTATATATTGTCGATACATTATTATATATTGTCGATACATGGTTATATATTGTCGGTACATGATTATATATAGCCAATACATGATTATATTGTCGATACATTATTATATATTGTCGATACAGTGTTATATATTGTCGGTACATGATTATATATTGCCAATACATGGTTATATATTGTCGATACATTATTATATATTGTCGATACATGATTATATATTGTCGGTACATGATTATATATTGCCAATACATGATTATCTATTGTCGATACATTATTATATATTGTCGATACATGGTTATATATTGTCAATACATGGTTATATATTGCCAATACATGGTTATATATTGTTGATACATGATTATATATTGTCGGTACATGATTATATATAGCCAATAAATTATTATATATTGTCGATACATGGTTATATATTGTCGATACATGGTTATATATTGTCGATACATGGTTATATATTGTCGATACATGATCATATATTGTCGATACATTATTATATATTGTCGATACATGGTTATATATTGTCGGTACATGATTATATATAGCCAATACATGATTATATATTGTCGATACATTATTATATATTGTCGATACTTGATTATATATTGTCGATACATGATTATATATTGTCAATACATTATTATTTATTGTCAATACATGGTTCTATATTGTCAATACATGATTATATATTGTCGATACATGGTTATATATTGTCGATACATGATTATATATTGTCGATACATGGTTATATATTGTCAATACATGATTATATATTGTCAATACATGGATATATATTGTCGATACATGGTTATGTATTGTCGATACATGGTTATATATTGTCGATACATGATTATATATTGTCGATACATTATTATATATTGTCGATACATGGTTATATATTGTCAATACATGGTTATATATTGCCAATACATGGTTATATATTGTCCATACATGGTTATATATTGTCGATACATGGTTATATATTGTCGATACATTATTATATATTGTCGATACATTATTATATATTGTCGATACATGATTATATATTGTCAATACATGGTTATATATTGTCGATACATGGTTATATATTGTCGATACATGATTATATATTGCAATACATGGTTATATGTTTTCGATACATGGTTATATATTGTCGATACCTTATTATATATTGCAATACATGGCTATATATTGTCAATACATGGTTTTATATTGTCAATACATGGTTTTATAATGTCGATACATTATTATATATTGTCGATACATGATTATCTATTGTCAATACATGGTTATATATTATCAATACATGGTTATATAATGTCGATACATTATTATCTATTGTCGATACATGATTATATATTGTTGATACATGATTGTATATTTTCGATACATGATTATATATTGTCAATACATGGATATATATTAACATTTTGCTCGCCCTTTTAGATTGATCTCTGTGGTAAAGGAAATAATTGATCCTTCTTTAGAATAAACAACTCTTCATAAAAGTTAAGCCCTTGGCTACTTTCGTTGCTTCCAGATAAACTCTTATACATTACTATAAAAAAACATAAAATAGTTCTGTTGCATTTTTAATTGTAAACTGTTATTCCTTCATTCCATGATTTAGAATACGCCCGAAAAAAAAATGCATTTATATTTCAAATCTCGTATACTTCTAGAGGTGTCTCACAAGTAATGCCTCCTATTTTTGGTTTACCCGAATAGATCAGAGGAGATTTTTGGTTTACCCGAATAGATCAGAGGAGATTGCAAATTGCCTCATTGTGATGACTGAACTTATGCATTCATGACCTGAAAGTTTCATTTCTCTGTTGCAGATATTGATGGTGTGCGACTCTAAGAAAGCAGTACTTGTCTTGGACGTGCATCGGAAGACATGGGTCATTGAATTCCTCCGCGCAGAAAAAAATTTAATCAATCAACGTTCGCCGAAGCATGTTGAACATTTACGAAGCCGATGCAGCTTATATCAGCGCAGTTGGAAAAGCTGACAAAGATGTGAGTGAAAAAGTGTGCTCGAGACATGCACGACCACCACCTCATCTTGGCAAAAGTGCATCGAGAATGGTGGTGACTAGGTAGAAAAACAAATTATAGAACACAAAAAATTGTTTGTTTTAATGGTACCATTTCCGTCAGCGTAGCTCTTCAACATATTTTTAGTTAAAAAATAAAAGGCATTACAACTCTATATATAAATAAATAAAAGGCATTAAAACTCTATATATAAAAAATAAAAGGCATTACAACTCTATATATAAATAAATAAAAGGCATTAAAACTCTATATATAAAAAATAAAAGGCATTACAACTCTATATATAAATAAATAAAGGCATTACAACTCTATATATAAATAAATAAAAGGCATTAAAACTCGATATATAAATAATAAAAGGCATTAAAACTCTATATATAAATAAATAAAGGCATTACAACTCTATATATAAATAAATAAAGGCATTACAACTCTATATATAAATAAATAAAAGGCATTAAAACTCTATATATAAATAATAAAAGGCATTAAAACTCTATATATAAATAAATAAAGGCATTACAACTCTATATATAAATAAATAAAAGGCATTAAAACTCTATATATAAATAATAAAAGGCATTAAAACTCTATATATAAATAAATAAAGGCATTAAAACTCTATATATAATAAATAAAAGGCATTAAAACTCTATATATAAAAAATAAAAGGCATTAAAACTCTATATATAATAAATAAAGGCATTACAACTCTATATATAAATAAAAGGCATTACAACTCTATATATAAATAAATAAAAGGCATTAAAACTCTATATATAAATAATAAAAGGCATTAAAACTCTATATATAATAAATAAAAGGCATTAAAACTCTATATAGTAGACAATAATAAAAAGTGGCGATTTGACTAAGAACAATCCGTGACAATACTGAAACTATGAGAGTAGATATTGGCGTGCCAGTGAATGATCTCCGACTTCCTTTGCAAAGGATTGGGTAAGGAGAAATTAATTGGTTGGAAATATGCATTCGAAATAAAATGAAACGAACGCATATAATTTTAAATCACACTTCAAGAGTTAGCATAAGTTGTTAGCGGAATAGATTAGTATGTTAAAGTTATGTTGCGATAATGAATATTGGATATTATTTCATTATCTAGAAAACATCTGACAATCTCTACTGCTATATAAAAGTAACTTTGTCTCTGTGTGTTTGTGTGCACGTGTGAGTTCGTTTCCCATGGACTCGAAAATGGTTGGGCCGATTTTTATGAAATTTCACGCGAAGGTACTTAATGTGCCTGGCAGTGGTTTTACGTAGGTTTTGCATCGCAATGTGTTTGATAAGTATCGATAATCGAAAAGAAGGAGCACACGGTTTTGACAAAAGTTAACAAATTACACAGGCTAACAGCACAAATGGATTTGGGAAGTTGTATTATCACGCAAGCTGAAAGCCCCGACATATAAAATTAGCAATAGTTTCTTTGATATAGCAGGGGCACGTTCGAAATGAATGTTTCTGTTTACAGCACAATGATACTTTTGCATTTTAAAATTTAACTCAAGCTATTATATATCAAAATAATTTTATAAAATTAACAATAGGTTCTTTACACTACGATGTAGACTACAATGCATTGTAAACTAAGCTATCTCCGGTGGACCACGGTAAGTCCCCAAGTAGAGCAAACAATCAATCGATTTAATTAAACAATG